>NC_057806.1:486430100-486759748 GCF_018294505.1 Triticum aestivum
AGTTGCAGTCTAGTACTCGCCTAAGTTTGAAAATCCTACCGAGTGGAGAGCGACCCTCCCACTCGGGGGCTTAGCTGCAGTCCAGTACTCGCCTAAGTTTGAAAATCCTACCGAGTGGTGAGCGACCCTCCCACTCGGGGGCTTAGCTGCAGTCCAGTACTTGCCTAAGTTTGAAAATCCTACCAAGTGGTGAGCGACCCTCCCACTCGGAGGCTTAGCTGCAGTCCAGTACTCGCCTAAGTACGAAACACATCCCAATCCGCAAGGACGACGAGGTGCAGGTCGACTGCTACCTTCTCCTTCGGAGCTGCACCACAAATACAAAAGTTGTCTCGAGTGAAGAACGAGTTCCACTCGACGGAGAATTCATGAAGATATTCAACGATAAACCAAGTTCAGATAAATCCTAAAGGTTCCAGACCGCAGATCGAAGTTCTCGGGCATTCAGCCCGAAAGAGTTTAACGGTTACAAAAACCACTCGGCATTCCGAGGCAAATTTAAGGTGGGGCATAAAAGTTTGTTCACTCCGCAGGAGGAGGACTGGTAGGCTCGACGAACTCGTCCAGGTCGACGCCGTCGGCGATCCGAGTGGCTGCAGCAATAAAAGTCTCCATAAAAGATCGGAAGTCATGCCTCTGGGTGTTGGCGACCTTGATTGCTGCCAGCTTATCTTCTCGTGCCTCCTTGCAGTGGACACGAACCAAAGACAGAGCCACATCAGCACCACACCGGGCAGAAGATTTCTTCCACTCCTGCACTCGACCAGGGATCTCGTTAAGTCGAGTCATCAGAGACTCGAGATCATTCTGGAGCGTGGCCCCTGGCTAAAGTGCCGTGTCAATCCGTGACGTGGCGACCTTCAGTCGAGCCAAGTAGTCCACAACGTCGTCGATGCGAGATTCCAGTCGGAGCAGATTCATGGCAGTTTCATCTTTCACGGGAGAGTTGATGGGGTCAAAACCTGGCTCAATCCGCCCAGTCTCCTCCTTGAAGTTCTGGCAAAACTCTGCATTCACGATCCAAGGATAAGTCAATTTTCGTATGCTGAGTCGACAAAAAAACATCTGTCGGAACAAAATGTATACCTTCAAGCTTGATGAACAACTTCTTGGCAAGGCTCCTCAGATAGCTCTCCAGATCGTCCCTCCTGCGAGCGATGCCTTCCATCTTCTCGTTCAGGTTGACCTTGTCCTTCTTCAAGCGCGTGACCTCCTTGTTGGCTTTGCCTAGGGCAGATTTCATCTTGGCATTCTCTTCTTCCAATTGGCCGACTAAAGCCAGTTTCTGTTCAGCCAGAGCGGTTCTGTTGTCAGCTTTCTTTTGAGCAGCAGCCAAATCCTGATCCTTCTTCGCCAGAGCTTCGTTCAGTTTTTCTGCAAAGAAATGGTGCTTGATTCAGAAAGAGCAGAAGGGTACTCAAGCCTAAGGCAAACCAGTCGACAAGCTCGTCTTACCATTGGCGTCGTCCTTGGCCTTTTGCAGCTCTGTCTTGGCCAATTCCAAGTCAAGGTTTAGCTGGATCTGCTGTTTCTCCAAGTCAGCAAAGCGAGCTCCAAGATCACAAGATTTCTGCAATCAGTGAGGGGAAGTTATTTTACAGCAAAAAAACAATAAAGACAATAAATACTAAGACTATGGTCGACTGCCCGCAGTCCACCAGTCTCGGGGACTACACCCAGTGGGTGCACTTTGCGTGCCCCCACCGGTTCGGTTTACACTCGACACGGCCAGAACAGATCGAGTGAAAGAATCAAAATACAAAGACTACAGTTGACTGCCAGCACTCGATCGTAGTCTCGGGGATTACACCCAGTGGGTGCACTCAGCGTGCCCCCACTAGTCCAAAAATTCAATCGACGCACCCAGTGGGTGTACAGATGCAAAGATTTTCGGAAAGAGAGTCTTCAGATAGCATATCCTAACAGAACAAGTGGCGACCAACTAACCTGAACATTGCTTTGGAGAGGCGAGCTGGCATCATAGGCGGCCTGACTGGCGTCCCTCACCGCCTTCATCTTCTCCATCATAATGCCCGCCTGGCGTATGGCTTCCTTGGCAGCATTCACTTCGTCCTCTGGGACATGATGGATCGCAAAAACTGAAGGTGGGTCGGCAGGAGCTTGAGCAGTCGACAAAGAAGGCAGGGCACTCGACAGTGGTACGACGAAGGTAATAGAACCCCGATTGGCATCACCAACGTCCTAAACGACTGGTTCCGCCATCGGCGTCGACTGTGGCACCCTGCTTGCAGGAGCTTTCCTATTTTTCCTCGTCAAAGGCCTCTCAGGCTCTTCATCATCATCATCATCGGGGAGGTTAATAATGTTAGGAGTTGTTCAAAGATCAATCGCCAAAATCACATCACCCAATGATACACATTGCAGTTGAGTCAACCAAATAAAGACAGAATGACAGAAATCATACCCAGATTGGAAGTGACTGCATCCTCCATTACCTCATCCTTATCCCTATAAGCTGAGGTCTCGGAAGTAGCAGCACTGCCAGTTCCAAAGTTCGTCTGGTTAAATCAAGAAAAATAAACAGCACGGAGCGTCGAGTAAATACAAAGGGAGACACTCATGCAGAAGCGACGGGGATGTCAATCTTAATCTTCGGCAATGCCTTCCGTGGCTTCTGCTCTGCAACTTTGGGATGCTTTGATGCTTTTTCAGTTGGAGTTGGTGAAGATGTCCGAGGACGCTTTGAAGACTGACCAGTCTGAGCAAACGCCTTTTCACGGGCGCTCGGTCGTTCTTGGTCAAGCTTGGACCGCCTCTCCCTGCGAGGAGGCGACTCGACTTCTTCTTCGTCACTTGAGTCGTCACTTTCTTCGTCCCCTTCTCCGTTAGAATGCCATTCGCCACTGTCGCCGCCGCTCGCCTCTCCTTTCGGGTCTTGCTCTTGCTCTCCGTTGGGCACTCAGTACATTTCGATAAGGGCCTAAAAGAAAGCAGGAAGAATAAAGTCAGTCGACGCAGTATAGACAGCTGCGTGGGTGAATTCGGATTATAATCAAAAGCTCAGAATCAGACCTTTTCTGGTTCATGGGACTGGTCGAATGGAGGAACTCTCCTGGCTCCCCTGGGGTTGTCCTTATTTCCGGTGATCCCCGACAGCCACCCCTCCAGTGTGTCGTCATCGACCTCCTCCGGGTGAATCCGAGTGGTGTCGTCAAGACCCGAATACATCCACATCAGATGGTCTCGAGCTTGAAGAGGATGGATGCGCCGCCGAAGGAAAACCTCCAAGAGATCCATACCAGTGACCCCGTCACGGATAAGCTGGACCACTCATTCGACCAGCACCTTAACTTGCGCCTTCTCCTCCGGGATCACCTTCAAAGAGGAGGGTTTCATCACTCGGTCCATGGTAAAAGGAGGGAGGCCAGTCGACTACCCTGGCGTCGGCTGGTCTTTGCAGTAAAACCAGGTCGACTGCCATCCGCGGACCGAGTCGGGAAGAATCATGGCCGGAAAGGAACTTTTCCCTCTCATCTGAACACCAAGACCCCCACACATCTGAATCACTTGTGTTCTCTCATCTCTCGGGTTGGCCTTTTTCACCGTCTGAGAACGACAGGTGAAAATGTGCTTGAAAAGACCCCAGTGAGGCCGACAACCCAAGAAATTCTCGCACAAAGACACGAAAGCAGCGAGATACACGATTGTGTTGGGAGTGAAGTGGTGGAGCTGTGCCCCAAAGAAATTCAGAAATCCCCGAAAGAAAGGGTGAGGAGGCAAGGAAAACCCACGGTCGACGTGAGTGGCAAGGAGAACGCGCTCACCCTCCCGAGGTTGCGGCTCAGATTCCTTCCCCGGAAGCCGCCCTGATCCATGGGGGATCAGTCCTCCGTCGGCTAGGTCGTCGAGGTCTTCTTGGCGGATCCAGTCGCCCTGGATCCAGCCTTTCGGCAGGCCAGCTCGTGAGGAAGATCCACCCTGACTGGTTGCCTTCCCCTTCGCCTTTGCCGCCGCCTTCTTCGCCCGCTCCAGAGCCGCCGTCTTCTCCTTCCCTATCGTCGCCGGCGAGACACGTACGGAGCGGCAGCGCTGGGGCGAGAGCGAGCGCGACGAAGAAGCCTGAAGAGGAGAAGAGGAAATGAGAATGCACTGTTCAAGAAACCCCGGTCCGACGCCTTATATGAGGTCACTTCCGAGTGGCTGACTGGTAGGCCCGAACGATCCTGTCAAATCCTGTAACAATCGCACGCGCGATATGTGGCGAAAAAGGTGGCGCGGAGATCGAGGCGGCTCCGCCCTATCCCATTCGATTACTGCGGCCTCCCCCGTCCCGCGCGCTTCCCAAAATTCGAATCCCGCGAAATCCGCAGGCAGCAGAACAACTTGTCAGACGGAAGATCTCCTCCACACCGTCACTCGGATCTTTTCAAGTAAAGAAACTCACTCGACAAAAAACTAAGAATGGATCAAGGCGACTGAAAAGGAAGTTGTTGTCATCACTCAGGTTCATTGATCCGAAATAAGATATGCTCATGGCATGAAAAATGAGTCGGAGAAGTTCTCAACTCCTACCCCACTCAAACCTCGATCCATTCGGGGGCTAATGATGAAGCTATGTACCTAGGGTAGGGTCATGGACCTGTCCTAACTGCCCTACCCAAGGACATCTCTAGAAGAAATCACCTTTCAATCAACTTGGAGGTGTTCCACTCGACAGACTCGAAGACACTCGACCAAGAAGCAACCACTCGACGGCCAGGAGACCTAAAGTCACTCCGCACGCTAACGGTCGGTCATTAAGTAGCTTTTATGGTCATCATAGCACTTTATTAGGGGCGTTACTAGTAACGCCCGACCTTAATGTACTTAAAACCCTGCATAACTGAGGGCCAGAGGGGTCTGGCGAACTCTATATAAGCCACCCCCCTCCTCAGTGTAAAGGGTTCGCACCCCTGTAATTCATATACACATAATCCAGTCGACCGCCTTCGGGCTCCGAGACGTAAGGCTATTACTTCCTCCGAGAAGGGCCTGAACTCGTAAACCTCGTGTGCTTACAACTACTCCATAGCTAAGATCTTGCCTCTCCATACCTACCCACTACATTACTGTCAGACTTAGAACCACGACAGCACTTGCCTTCATTGCTTCTTCCTCGCCTCGCTCCAGATCCCCTTTCTTGCTCTTTGTCGCCGCTACCTACAGATCTGCTCCTGTCGGTGTTGGAAATATGCCCTAGACGAACTAATAAATTGATTATTATTATATTTCCTTGTTCATGATAATCGTTTATTATCCGTGCTATAATTGTATTGATAGGAAACTCAGATACATGTGTGGATACAGAGACAACACCATGTCCCTAGTGAGCCTCTAGTTGACTAGCTCGTTGATCAATAGATGGTTACGGTTTCCTAACCATGGTCATTGGATGTCGTTGATAACGGGATCACATCATTAGGAGAATGATGTGATGGACAAGACCCAATCCTAAGCATAGCACTAGATCGTGTAGTTCGTATGCTAAAGCTTTTCTAATGTCAAGTATCATTTCCTTAGACCATGAGATTGTGCAACTCCCGGATACCGTAGGAGTGCTTTGGGTGTGCCAAACGTCACAACGTAACTGGGTGGCTATAAAGGTACATTACAGGTATCTCTTAAAGTGTCTGTTGGGTTGGCACGAATCGAGACTGGGATTTGTCACTCCGTGTAAGCGGAGAGGTATCTCTGGGCCCACTCGGTAGGACATCATCATATGCGCAATGTGACCAAGGAGTTGATCACGAGATGATGTGTTACGGAACGAGTAAAGAGACTTGCCGGTAACGAGATTGAACAAGGTATAGGGATACCGACGATCGAATCTCGGGCAAGTACAATACCGCTAGACAAAGGGAATTGTATACGGGATTGATTAAGTCCTTGACATCGTGGTTCATCCGATGAGATCATCGTGGAACATGTGGGAGCCAACATGGGTATCCAGATCCCGCTGTTGGTTATTGACCGGAGAGTCGTCTCGGTCATGTCTGCATGTCTCTCGAACCCGTAGGGTCTACACACTTAAGGTTCGGTGACGCTAGGGTTGTAGAGATATTAGTATGCGGTAACCCGAATGTTGTTCGGAGTCCCGGATGAGATCCCGGACGTCACGAGGAGTTCCGGAATGGTCCGGAGGTAAAGAATTATATATATATGAAGTGCTATTTCGGCCATCGGGACAAGTTTCGGGGTCACCGGTATTGTACCGGGACCACCGGAAGGGTCCTGGGGGTCCACCAGGTGGGGCCACCTACCCCGGGGGCCACATGGGCTGTAGGGGGTGCGCCTTGGCCTATATGGGCCAAGGGCACCAGCCCCAAGAGGCCCATGCGCCAAGAGAAGAGAAAAAGGGGAGAGTCCTAAAGGGGGAAGGCACCTCCGAGGTGCCTTGGGGAGGATGGACTCCTCCCCCCCTTGGCCGCACCCTTCCTTGGAGGAAGGGGCAAGGGCTGTGCCTCCCCCCTCTCCCTTGGCCCTATATATAGTGGGGAAAAGGAGGAGCAACCATACCCAAGGCCTGGCGCCTCCCTCTCCCTCCAGTGACACATCTCCCTCCTCCCAAGGCGCTTGGCGAAGCCCTGTTGGAATCCCGCTACTTCCACCACCACGCCGTCGTGTTGTTGGATCTCCATTAACCTCTCCTCCCCACTTGCTGGATCAAGAAGGAGGAGACGTCGCTGCTCCGTACGTGTGTTGAACACGGAGGTGCCGTCCGTTCGGCGCTAGGATCATCGGTGATTTGGATCACGACGAGTACGACTCCATCAACCCCGTTCTCTTGAACGCTTCCGCGCGCGATCTACAAGGGTATGTAGATCCACTCCTCCCTCGTTGCTAGATGACTCCATAGATTGATCTTGGTGACACGTAGGAAAATTTTGAATTTCTGCTACGTTCCCCAACAGTCGGCGTTCTGGGAACGGGGGTCCCCAGACTTGCCTGCCTGCGGCCTACGGCGTGGCTCAAAGGGGGCCCAGCCCGGCCCATCTTCATCAACACAGACCCAAGACCCTCGGGAGGGGCCAAGCCTCGCGGGGCGGACGACACGGAGCTTCCTCAGGTACGGCCTCATCAGGCTGGCTCATGAAGAGACGGAGAGATCAAGGCGGGGTACCTCACGAGGTGCCCGTGATGCAAGCCATGACGACCAAGGGTGCCAGGCGGGCGCCATCCGCGCAGTGTCCTCCTTTCCTCTTTGGTGCAAAGGGAGCAAGCGCAGGCGAGAGCATCAAGCAAAGGCACCCGTTTCAGTGCAACGAGACCAAGACCAGTCCAACGGCAGGGAGGAAGTCATTGTGGAGCCCAAGCCAGCGTCACCACCAGAGCCTTTGGCAGGTGAGGACCAACTTTAGTCAGGATAAGTGTACCAGATGTTCCCCTTCAAAATGGCCAATTGTTGGCGCCCTTCCCGCTCAATATTTGGGAAGAGGCCCAGGGCCTTTGCCTATAAATAGGACTAGCCACCCCCAGGGAGAGAGAGATCGGGATAGAGATCGAGATCGGATCGAGAATCGGCCAACCCAGAAACAAGCTAAGAGGGGAGGGCAATCAAGAGATCGGATCGGATCGAGATCAGAGAGAGAATCGAGAAGAGAGAGAGAGAGAAGGGTGACTGAACTCCTCCTAGCAGTTCATCCCCTCAGCCAAGAACAGACCCTCGCGAGGATGTTCTTCCTTGTATTGCTCATCATCATCATCCCAAGAGGCAATCCACCACCACACATTGGAGTAGGGTATTACACCACAACGGTGGCCCGAACCAGTATAAACCTTGTGTCTCTTGTGCTGTTCTTTCCATAGCTTAGATCTTAGCGAGGCGGAGGGGTGCAGGTACGTAGAAGGTGAAATCTTCGCGCGCACCCTAGTGTTCGAACCTCAAGGGTCTGCCGGAACCCGAAATCCGACATTTGGCGCGCCAGGTAGGGGTGCGCCGAAATCCACCTTCTACCGCATCGTGTCCCGTCGCGTCGTCATCACCATGTCCGGCGACCAGGCGGGCGACCTAGATCCATGGCGGCATGGCCCACCCGCGCGGAGCCGCTCGCCTCGGGCGACCCCATGCCCCAGGCAGCTCACGGTCCGCAGGGCGCTGCGGGCCGCGGGGGACGCGGATAGGCTTCGACAACTCTCACACCACGGCAAGCACGGTCGGCAGCAAGGGCCTACAATCACCCCGTGACCACGACACCGTACACCCGCCGGGAGCAGGCAAACTCGAGGGCCGCGCTCACGGTGGCCCGAGAGCTGCTGCAATGCAGGCTGCTGGAGGGCGGCCGCGACGTGCTGCTGGAGCGGGTGGCAGAGCTCCTGGGCTTCGCCGCCTCGGGGGCTCACCCTTTCTGCACCCAGCTCCCGTCTCAAGCCCAGGGCGGCCCGTGCGGGGGCTCCGCGCGCGCCCGCGGGCTCCAAGGCTACTCCAACGCCAGCGAAGCTGCCGGCACCGGACCGGTGGCAGCACTGCCCCCGCTCCCGGTCCACGAAGAAGAAGGACTCGATGCGACCCACGGCCCCAGTGGACAGCCGCGCTACCACCCCACGGTGGGCGCGTCAAGCAGAGCTGCGTGGCACGCGGAGCACTATGGCGCGGCCTTCGGGATGACGGCGCCAGAAGAATACGTGCCCCACATGATGGACCAAGGGCACCCTCACCAGCGCGAACAAGGCTCGCTCCTCAGCCCAAGCTGGGGGGACGAGGCGCCAGAAGCTGAGCTCTTCCAGGAGCCTCGGGACGGTCCCACCGGCCACGCTGGAGGCAGCGATTATCGGGTACCGCTAATTCCTCAGGAGCAGGCATATGCTAATCATGGATCACAGGAGGTGCAGGTCGCCACAACGACCAGCTGCCCCGCTCCCACAGTCTCCTACCCCTCGGGAGGAGGGCACAGGGGGCTGCAGGAGAGGGGCCGAGATCCGACATCACCACCGCGGCGTTCAGAGCAAGGTGTTCTCAGGAGGTAGGCCCTCTGCTGGGGAGGTGCCTTAGGGCCTGCCCCTAGCAGAGGACCCGTGGTCGTCGGGGGAACCGCTAGCGACCGCTCTACCCCATCGGCGGCGTCCTAGTTTCCGGTCGTCGTTGATGGCACTAAAGTGTGGCGCAAGGCGGGGCCCTCGTCTGGCAATATGAAGCAAGGCCGGTACCTGTGAAGAAGGCCCAGTGCCTGTGAAGCTCGCTGCCCCGTGACACTCTCACGTAATAATGAGTGGGGCTGTACACGCCCCAGAGTCTCAGGGGTGCCGGCCTCAGGCCCTGGGGCTCCCTCCCACGCCCAGTGGCAGCACTTAGCTCCGCGCTGGTGAGAAGACGTCCAAGACTAGATTAGGTGCCGGACGCGGCCTTTTGTCTGCTTTCGTTGCTTTTCCCTTTGGTTGCCACTTTCCCCCGCTGGATTTAAGTTGGATTCGAATTTGAGATCTGCGTGTGTTCGAGGAAGGGGTGCTTTGTCTCGTTCGAGCAATTTCTCGCGTTTTGATTACCGCTTCGCCTCAGCTGCCTCCCCTCGTGAGCCCCTCGTGAGCCGGGTCAGGCCCAGCTTGCACACAACCCAGACTGCCGCCGCCGAGTCCTCTCAGGAGGGTTTTTTGCTGCAGATCCTACGGATTCGATCAGGGAACACTCGGGACACCACAGCCTCCCACAGGCTACCTCAGGGCCCGCACGGGACAAAGGTAAACTAGCCGACCAGCGCATCGCTTAAGCCAACCACTTGGCACGGGCGCATGGGCCATGCAACGTCTACTAATACGATGAACACAAGTTTTACATGAGGGGCTCCCCCTCCAAAATGCTCTCACAGCCATCAGGCCAAAACCTGATTTCTATTCATGCAGGATAAGGAAACAGGAACGATGCATGATCAGTCGGATAAATCCCCCAATGCATCCTCAGGAGCACCACCCGAACCGTTGCTGGCGTCGCTGAACTCGCCACCGTTGTCTGCGTCGCCGCCAGCAGCGTCAAGGCCGTTCACCACACCACCCTCGTCGGCAGCCACGATCACGCTGTCGTTGTCTGAAGCGAAGGCCCTGACAAGAGCATCCACATTGTCTTCCACCCAGTGCGCCAGGTCGTCTCGGATGGCCTGGGGAACTAGGGTGATGGCAGCGTTGAAATCGAAGTGGGGATCCATGTTCCGGAGATGGCTGAAGACGCGAGAAAAGGCGTGCCCAAGCAGGGCGCAGCTCCTCTCCACCACCAACCTGTCGGCCCTGACCGACCGCGCCTCTAGCTGCGTCACCATGTCGGTGAAGAACTGAAGGTTGCCGGCGTAGTTGACTGCGTGCGGCTCACCAACAGCCGCCTCGCAGATGTTGCCCAAGGCTGTGTTGGCTCTCTCCCGGAGCGTGGTGAGCATGGGGCCGTGCTCATGCTCCAGGATCCGCCGCTGACATATCTCGTCCGCATTCTGGCACGCGATGACCTCAGCCTCCTCCACCCGCTGGTGAAGAAGGAGCACCTCGGCCTGGGAGGTGGTTGACTCCCCTTGCGCTACCTCAAGGGCGGCCCAGAAAGCATCGGCCCGCCGCGTCGCTTCCTCCAGGTTGGCCCTAAAGGCAGCAGTCCTACCTTCAGCCTCGGCCCAGATCAACTCCAGCCTCTCCTCAAACTCATGCTCAAGGTTCAAGCGCGCCATCGCCACCCGACGTCCGACCTCCTCCAGGACACAGGCTTCCCGTGCAGCGACATCATCCTCTGCCTGCGTCACCAAGCGCTCCCTCGTCTCTAGACGCTCGTACTCGCAGGTACGTTCGGCGGCTTCCAGCGTCAACGCCTCCTCACCCTTTTGGAGCTCCGCTGGGTCGCCAGAGGCCACCTTCATCGACGCGAGGGCTGCCTCGCACAGCTCCACTTGCTCCTCCAGCGAGTGGCACCAGGCCAGGAGCTCCCGAGCCCGCTCCTCCATCGCCTCTCGCCGCCGGTCAGCTTCCCGGGCCTCCTCAGCGGCCCAAGATCGGGCCTCCCGAGAGGCCACCAGCGACGCCTTGGCCTCTGCGTCGTCAAGATCGCGCTGATGGCGCGCAAGGGCGATGGCGCCCTCCAGCTCGCGCCTCTTTGCAGCCAGGCGCAGGCCCTTGGCCTCAAGGCACGCGTCTTCATCAGCAAGCTCCTCACCAAGCAGGCTCACCGCGTCAGCCGCCCTTCGAAGGAATCCTTGGCGAAGAGCGCGACGCTCCTGGGCGCGCTCGAGCACGTCTTCCACACCATCATCTGCCTCGAGAAAGCGTCGGGGGCCACGAATCAGCACTCCCCCTCCGGGCAGGGGGCTAGGGGCTGGCACCCTCGCGACGGCTGGGCACGCCACGCCAGAAGCCCGGCCTGTAGCCAGCCCGTCCCTAGATGAAGAGCGTGGGGAGCGCCTCGGCCAATCGCAGTCCACGACCAGGTGAGAAGCCCACGGCAGGCTAGCTATGCCACGAGAAGGCCCACGAAGGAGGATTGCGAGTTGCGCAGGGCCACGATGCGCCTCGGGACGGTTCGCCTCTCCGATCGCCCTCACCACAAGGGCTCTGCTGCTTGGAGCGCTTGAGGACGGTGGGGCGAAGCCAAGGGGGACGGCACCTCAGCCGTCTCCACGAGCTCGGCTGGAAAGGGCCTGCGGAGCAAGGATCAGTAAAAGCAACAGAAGGATCAGGAGCTGAGAAAGGAGAAGGCTTACTCATCAATGGCGAAGTACTTCCTACGCTTCAGCAGGCGACAAGGGTAATCGTCGCCCAGGTCCTCCCTTCTCTTCCGGAGGGCCTCAAAGTCCACGCGGAAGCGGGCCAAGAGTTGAGCGCAGGGATCAGCCTGCGACGAAGACGGAGCGTCAAGGCGATCCGCGTCAGGGGCGCCTGCCTGATGCGCACTGCCAGTCGCCTCGCCAAGAGAAGCGGCTGGAGCCTCAGGGGCCTCAGTCGCAGGCGCTGAGGGCAGCTGCTTGCCACCCTCAGCCTCAGCGGCATGGGCCCCAAGAGCTGCTCCCTCATGAGCATCGCCCGGCGCTGTCACCCCGCCGGGAGCCCCCTCGGCCTCTGGCGCCTCATGCCTCCCTGCTCCGCCACTTGAGGAAGAGTCGCCTTGGCCGACTGGAAGGGCAGTCACCATCACTGGGTTCTCGTGAGGCCCCCGGAGGCCAGCGGGGCGCGGTCCCCACTCATCAAAGATAGGCATATGATTCACAAAATCGCCCCTGTTCTGGCAGAGGTACAGCAAGGCCCCTCCCTGCTGGATGCTGCCAGGGTTGGGGTCCCCAGTCAGGATCAAGAGCACTGTCCTCAGCACTTCAGGCGTCAGGTCCTCTTCCTGGAGCCTCATACGATCATCACGCCCGCTGAAGGCCCACATCCGGCGGGAGTGGCATTGGAGAGGAGCAATGCGACGAAGCAGGAACTCCTTCACCACCTTGGGCGCTGTCACGCCAAGCGACCTCAAGAACGCGGAGCGGTGCCAGACGAAGACGAGCCGGGGGCTCTCAAGCGTCTCCTGGCCCCAGCCCGAATTAGGGACAGCAGGTGAAGTTGGCTCCGATAGCAGGGGGCTGGGCACCCCTACATCCACATACAGCCACCGCTCGCGGAACCTAGCCGCGGGTGGAGGGAGCCTGAAGTCAATCCCTGAGGCCACTGTCTCAGACGCGGCAACGAAGCTCACGCACGCCTAGCATTAGGTAGGGTCGACAAGGCGCGGAGAGAAGAAGTGGCGCAGCAAGGCAACCGAAGGAAGGATGCCCATCATTGCCTCGCAAACAAAGACGAAGACTGAAAGGAGGGTGATGGATTCAGGACCCAGATGCATCATGTGGATCTGATAGTGGAAAAGCACGACATTGAAGAAATCAGAAAAGGGGGGAACCAGACCCGCCCACAGGGCGTCGGCGAAATACTGGACCTCGGTGACTATCCTGTCGATGGAGAAGTGAGACGCGGGCCAGGCCGCCGTCCTCCCGCATTCGTTGAAGATAGTGGCCAGAGCTGAGCTGACCTTGCCCAAGCCCTCGGCGGGGGCCGCCAACGGCAGCGAGCAAGGCGGAAGCATGGGTTTCTTCCCTCTTCCCTTCTTCGTCGGAGCCATGGCGATGGGAAGGGGGGGAGGTTCGAGATTGTGTTGAAAACAGAAGCTGGAGTTCGAGTGGAGGAAGGACACAGGGCGCTCGAGCAACAGAAAGGGGAGCGGCTGTGTACGACTACGAGTCCGCCTAGCATGGCGCAAAATAAGGGGGGCATGGGGGAACAGTGCCGCCCACGCCCAATCAACCGCCATGCGGCGCCCAAGGCCGCAGGCTGTTAGGGCCCGCGGCGCTTCGCCCTTGCCCTTTCGCCTCCCTGCACGGCCAAGCCCGGGCTCGCCTTGGGCCCGGGGGCTACTGTCGGTGTTCTGGGAATGAGGGTCCCCAGACTTGCCTGCCTGCGGCCTGCGGCGTGGCTCAAAGGGGGCCCAGCACGGTCCATCTTCATCAACACAGACCCAAGACCCTCGCGAGGGGCCAAGCCTCGCGGGGCGGACGACACGGAGCTTCCTCAGGCATGGCCTCATCAGGCTGGCTCGCGAGGAGGCGGAGAGATCAAGGCGGGGTACCTCACGAGGTGCCCGTGACGCAAGCCATGACGACCAAGGGTGCAAGGCGGGCGCCAGCCCGCGCAGTGTCCTCCTTTCCTCTTTGGTGCAAAGGGAGCAAGCGCAGGCGAGAGCATCAAGCAAAGGCACCTGTTTCGGTGCAACGAGACCAAGACCAGTCCAACGGCAGGGAGGAAGTCATTGTGGAGCCCAAGCCAGCGTCATCACCAGAGCCTTTGGCAGGTGAGGACCAACTTTAGTCAGGATAAGTGTACCAGATGTTCCCCTTCAAAATGGCCAATTGTTGGTGCCCTTCCCGCTCAATATTTGGGAAGAGGCCCAGGGCCTTTGCCTATAAATAGGACTAGCCACCCCCAGGGAGAGAGAGATCGGGATAGAGATCGAGATCGGATCGAGAATCGGCCAACCCAGAAACAAGCTGAGAGGGGAGGGCAATCAAGAGATCGGATCGGATCGAGATCAGAGAGAGAATCGAGAAGAGAGAGAGAGAAGGGTGACTGAAGTACTCCTAGCAGTTCATCCCCTCAGCCAAGAACAGACCCTCGTGAGGCTGTTCTTCCTTGTATTGCTCATCATCATCAGCCCAAGAGGCAATCCACCACCACACATTGGAGTAGGGTATTACACCACAACGGTGGCCCGAACCAGTATAAACCTTGTGTCTCTTGTGTTGTTCTTTCCATAGCTTAGATCTTAGCGAGGCGGAGGGGTGCAGGTAGGTAGAAGGCAAAATCTCCACGCGCACCCCAGTGTTCGAACCTCAAGGATCTGTTGGAACCCGAAATCCGAAAAGCTCCGGCCTCGTTCTGCATCTGCCGCTCATGGCGCCGCGCAAGGTCAAGGCTTCCTCATATGAGCCCGCTCTTGAGGCGCCCATTGTCACGGAGAAGAGCATTGCCTTTGTGCGCCTGCTGGCGGCAGGAGAGAGCAACGAGTGGGGGAAGACGGAGCTCCGGCTTGCCTTCGACGAGCCGGAGCCTGAGGGGAGCACCTTCTTCCCCTTCTTTTTGAGCGGTGTTGCTGTCGGGTTGGTTCCTCCCTTCTCTGATTTCTTTTATGAAGTCCTTGACCACTATGGGCTGCAAGCGTTGCACGTCCATCCCAACTCTGTCCTCCTCCTGTCCATCTTTGCCTACTACTGTGAGGTGTACCTGGGCGTGATGCCGTCCGTGGCGCTCCTGCGCCATTTCTTCTTCCTCCGTGTCAGCGAGGGCGACATCTCTGGATGCGCTAACTTCGTCGTGTCTGGCAAGGACAACTCGATCTTGAGTATCGGGAAGAGGGCCGACAACATTCAATCCAAGCGGGTCATGGTAGACGCCAAGCTCGCCCATCCACGCCTGGTGTTGCCGGCGGAGGCGCCTCGGCAAGGCAAGGAATGGCCCATGGCGGAGATTGTCGATGAGCAGGCGTCGATAGTGTTGGAGCAGATGATGGCTGACTTGAAGCCGGGCAATGCGAGGGCGGCCAAAATAACGGGAGCGATGCTCCTGAGGGAGTTCTTGATGCTGCGGGTCGCCCCACTCCAGGCGCGCGCCCCCTTCTGGCAGCTTGAAGGAGGGGAAAACAAGGCCCGCCTGAGGCTGGGGGACCTGCCTGACGAGGAACTGGATGCCGTCCTGCGCCTCATAGTTGGAGACAACCAGGAGTACCCGCCTAGCGCCTTCATTCCCATGTTCCAACGCAGGGACCGGGAGGAATTCATTGCCTCCAGGGCGACTTTTGATGCGCGCGGGCTGGTGTCGCTGGTGCTTTCGGGAGCTCCTTCGGCGCCAAAGCCGGTGGAGGTGTCTTCTGGCGAGTCCAGCGGAGGGGGGGGGGAGGAGGAGGACTCTGAGGAGACCCTGGAAGAGGTGGAGGAGACCTCCCCTCCGAGCAAGGCCGAGATTCTCCGCGCCCTTCCTGATGATGTTGAGGTCAACGCCTACCAAGGAGGGAAGGAGCAACCCCTCGTCCCGACGAAGGGTAGGTCGTCGCTGGTGGACCGTGGTGCCGCCTCCACTCCAACACCTCCTGGGGCTGGATCCGGTTCCGCCTCCGCACCGCATGGCGCCACCGGAGCCCGAGCGCCTGCTCCTCAGGTCTCGATGCTGTCGGGCCTCAAGCTTCACAAGCGAAGGGTGGAGTACCTTGCGGTGGACCGGTAGGTGTTTCAAACTTCGCTTGGTCCGTGCAGGTGCCTGTTTTTTTTCTGACGCTCGCCTTTGGTTGATCAGGCCGACATCTTCGGCGAAGAAGAGGAAGGATGGTAAGGCAGCTGTGCCTCCCTCCGCAGAGCAAGGAGGCAACATCGCGCGTGCCTCCACAGCCCGGTCGTCTTCGCGGCGCCAAGAGGAGCTCCGTCGCATGGAGTCAGCCCCCATGGACCAGCTGGCTCCGTAGGTGCCGGTACTTGGTGCGGCTAATGAGGTCCCAGCTGCTCCAGGGCCCGCGGTCTCCCAAGCCCTGGTGACGGCGCCACTTCCTCCTACCGGTGCACCTCCACTCCTTGGTTCCTCTGCTCCTGCTGCTGTCTTGGAGCGTGCCTTTTCAGGGATGACCGAACTGCAGGCGGATCTCCTGAGCGCTGACCCGTGCCTGGTGGACGGACGTCTAGAGTTGGCCTCTGACTGGCTTCACTCTGACCTGGTGGTACGTGCGGCGCTGGGCCAGGCTGTTGCGGCTTCCGAGAGGTTGAAGCAAGGAGCCGTCGGCGCTACAGCCGATCGTGAGGTGGCGCTAAAAGATGCCCAGGCCGCCCGTGACCGCTACCAAGCGCTGGAGGGCGAGTTGCAGAGCCTACGCGATAAGCAAGCCAAAGAGGCGCGCCGCCGCGAAGCAGAGGAGAAGGAGATGAAGGCCCAGGAGGAAGTCGTCAAGAACCGTGATGCTGAGCTGGCGGACCTGGGGAAGAGGCAGGTTGCTGAGCGCAACTGGTTGGAGGAGCTAGAGCAGAAGATGGGGGCGAAGGAGGCCGATCTCAACGCCAAGGCGCGGGTCTTGGACAAAGACTATGCGGCGTTCGCCGATCTCGAGAAGAGATCTCGAAAGGTGCTGAAGACGCTCTACGAGCATGGCCTGGAGAAGTCGCTGGATATGAACGAGGATGGCCCCGCCCAGTTGCTTCCTCTCATGGTGGAGGCGCTTGAGGAGGTCGTTGAGGGCCTCGGTCCCATGGTGGAGGTGGAAGCTCGCGTTCTGTCTTCAGCCGCTCTTACCCGCGTCCTCAGCCATCTGCACCTCCGTGACCCCAACGCCCAGCTTGACGAGCCGCTGGAGCCTGTGGCTGAAGATCTCTATGAGACCGCCGCTGCAGCCATTCAAGGTCAAGTGGAGGCTTTGCTGGGGAAGTTCCGCAGCTTTGTCTCCGATCCTCAGTCCGGTGATGCCGCGGATCCTGCGGCTGGTGGCGAAGGTAAATACATTGTCGCCCACAGGGGAGCTCCTTCCGCAGGAGACAACGACATCCAGGGGTGACCCGCGGCTATTCTCCTTGTTTCATTCCTGCGACATACATCAAGCCTCGTGGAGGCGTTTAGACTTTTCATTTGGTATTGTGAGAACAATATGCTTGTAATATTTGCTTTGAGATTCTGCATTTTCCTTCCTTATTTGCCTTGTTCTGCGTCGGCAGAGCCCGACCCCGCGCATACCTCAACCGCCATTGGGCCGACCGGAGACTAGGACGGTCCAAGCAGTGAGGGGCTACGTGACCAGTTAGGCTCCTGAGTCGCGATGCTCAGGAGTCCCCCTTGACGTGCGAACAACATATAGGGAGAGTTCGTGAGGATAGATTAATGTTCTACGTCGGCAGAGCCCGGCCACGCGCATACCTCAATCGCCATTGGGCCGACCGGAGACCAGGACGGACCAAGGAGTGAGGCGCTACGTGACCAGTTAGGCTCCTGACTCGCAATGCTCAGGAGTCCCCCTTGATGTTCAAACAATTTCCATCTCTTCCCTCGCCGAGGCCTCGGGAGGGGTGCACAACGCCCAGGCCCGGGGGGACCTGGTTGGGTGGCGTGCGCTTGGGCGTGACCCGAGCGCAGCCCCCGTGCCCAGCCCCCTCACGCGACTTTCCCGAGGGGAGGCGTCGTGGTGAAGCTGGGCGCTGAGCTCTGGGCTCCCTGAGGTTGGTACGACCGTGGGGGCACCCTCAGTTGTTTATCACCAGTGTGGAGCGTAGTGCTTCCGCTTGTGCACGGGCATAGCCGCTCCTTGGCAGTGTCGACAACTAGCACGGAGCATGGAGCTTCCACTTGGGCGTGGGATGCCCCCCCCCCCTCTGGGAGGAGCCCCCGGGGCGTGTACAGCCCCGCCCTGACATGTGGCTTGCACGGCAGGGCTGCGAGGTGTATCTGGGCACTCGTGAGCCAGCGCGGGAGTCACGAGGCCCTACCTCAAGGCGGGTTGCGCCTGGTCTTGAGTCTTGGTGACTGTATGTTCCTGCAAGGCAGTTAGATGCAAGCACTCTACGTCCTCAGGTCCCGGCCCTCGAGCGAGCTCAGCCGCCGCTGGTATGCCAGGTCGTGATGCCGTGGTCAAGGCCAGGGGTGAGGGCTGGAGAGCCAGTAAGAGCTCCTGAGTCGCGATGCTCAGGAGCCCCCCTTTTAACGTGCAAGCAAATTGCATGGGGGCAAACGAACCCGTGGCGGGCGGTAATCAAACAGGTGATAGCAGTTGGCAGGTTAAGCAGATTGTCTGGGATAAATGCAGAAAGGTACATGCCACTGGGTCTGGCCCGAGCGGCATGGGGATGATGCAGCCCGAGGGGCGCCCCTAGTGAGGTAAGCTTAGAAACATAAGCAGAAAGGATACATGCCACAGGGACAGACCCATGTGGCCTGGGAATAGTGTAGCCTGAGGGGCGCTCCCAGCTTAAATATTTTTTATATATTCTGACAATGACTTCCGTGAAATTTTAGGACTTTTGGAGCTATGTAGAATAGGTCTCTAATATTTGCTCCTTTTCCAGCCCAGAATCCTAGCTGCCGGCATTCTCCCACTTTATGTAAACCTTGTAAAATAAGAGAGACTAGGCATAAGTATTGTGACATAATGTGTAATAACAACCCATAGTGCAATAAATATCGATATAAAAGCATGATGTAAAATGGACGTATCAATAATCGAGAAACATATCCTTATTCCACTAAGGATAATTTTAACCGTTGTCCAATGATCTACTCCTAGATCACTATTGTACTCCCTTGCTAAACTCAGTGTAGGGTATACAATAGATCTGGTACACAGCATGGCATACTTTATAGAACCTATGGCTGAGGCACAGGGAATGATTTTCATTCTATTTATATCTTCTGCCGTGGTCGGGCTTTGAGTCTTACTCAATTTCACACCTTGTAACACAGACAAGAACTCTTTCTTTGGCTCTTCCATTTTGAACTACTTCAAAATCTTGTCAAGGTATGTACTCATTGAAAAAACTTTTCAAGCGTCTTGATCTATCTCTATAGATCTTGATGCTCAATATGTAAGCAGCTTTGCCGAGGTATTTATTTTGAAAAACTCCTTTAAAAAACTCCTTTATGCTTTCCAAAAATATTCTACATTATTTCTGATCAACAATATGTCATTCACATATATTTATGAGAAATGTTGTAGTGCTCCCACTCACTTTCTTGTAAATACAGGCTTCACCGCAAGTATGTATAAAACTATATGCTTTGATCAACTCATCAAAGCGTATATTCCAACTCCGAGATGCTTGCACCAGTCCATAGATGGATCACTGGAGCTTGTACATTTTGTTAGCACCTTTAGGATCAACAAAACCTTCTGGTTGCATCATATACAACTCTTCTTTAAGAAATCCATTAAGGAATGTAGTTTTGACATCCATTTGCCAGATTTCACAAAATGTGGCAATTTGCTAACATGATTCGGACAAACTTAAGCATCGCTACGAGTGAGAAAATCTCATTGAGGGAGTCCTGGATTTGGGGGTCTCCGGACAGCCGGCCTATATCCTTTGGCCGGACTGTTGGACTATGAAGATACAAGATTGAAGACTTCGTCCCGTGTCCGGATGGGACTCTACTTGGCGTGGAATTGATTAAGACCCTGCGTCAACCTTTTTTACTGTCTTTTGTTGATACACATCCCTCGGATTCTCAGTACAATTGAGAAGGATGCTGACGTCTTGGCATGTGGCCATGCCAGAACAATGCACGTACCTGGACACTAGGGGCTTCTTACAAAGGGCACTGTTTAGGCCCGGTTCACACCATAAAGGCTGAATACCTTAGGGAGTGTTCGGCGTCGCGAGTTTGGCCTTATATGCATCAGCTCCGAATCATGTCTTTGGTCAAATGTTGGGTTTGCCCGGCTCCTGTGTTTTGCTGCCTTACGTTCCGCTCTATCGGCTAAGGCGGCACCAGGAGAACTACTGCGATTGTGCCCTGGTTCATCCGGACGAGCACCTCAATAGAGAAAGCCGAAAACTGACTGTCATGATATAGCGCGAGACTGGTCAACCACTCGATGACCTATCAGAATCTTAGAATTCCTCCACCTTAACGAAGGGTTGTTTCTCGGCCAGGCATGTACGCACCCCGAACTCGGGTGAGTGCGGAGCCACCAGGGGCTATATAGTAGCCCCACTGTCAAACTCCTATGGCTAAGTGAAAGTGTTAAAGCATTATAGTCCAGTTGCCTAGTTCGCTGCGCTATCACCTCCTTATTAGGACCAAGATGTTGGATTAAGTGTGAATATGCGTCTTCTGTGAACACCCCTGCATTCTATGCATGGGGGATGAAGCCGACGACTGCAATCTTTCAGGTTATATACATGTATACATAAACGGCCGCACAGGAGGCATCACAATACTTTTGGGCACAAGTATAAATACAGCCTTGATAAATTCAATAAAACATTGTTTTTACAATGGGAATACATGTCACTCAAACAAAATATTCTTCGAGCACTGGGCCTCTATCAAATGAGCACCCTCAAGAACTTCTTCAAAATAGTTCTCGACAGCCACTCGACCTATGGCCGAACCCTGCGCCGCAACAGTGGTAGCATCCATCTCCGCCCAGTATGCTTTCACATGGGCAAGGGCCATCCGCGAGCCTTCTATACACGCCGACCTCTTCATCGCAGTGATGTGCGGCACCGCACCAAGGAACTGCTGCACTAAGCTGAAATAGCTGTTCGGTTTTGGCTTTTCCGGCCACAGATGATCTACGACGGACCTCATGGCAAGTCCGGACAGTGTATTGAGTTCGGCCCATTCGGTAAGGTGATCAGTTAGTGGAAGCGGACGCTCTAGAACATTAAACTGCGACCAGAATAGCTTGTCCACTTCACGATCTGTTTGATCTCGGAAGTATTCGGCCGCATCGACAGCACTCGCCGTCAAATCCAGATATGCGTCTGCCGAACTCCACAGCGGATCCAGAGGGGCATACCGCGGATCTCCGAACTTCCTCCGCAGCAAAAAGGGCTTCCCAGCCATAATATCACCGGCTTCATGCAGCTCCTCCTTCTTCGCTCTCATGGCAGAGCGGGTGTCTTTGGTCGCCATCGTGGCCTTTTCAAGGTCCGTTGCCTTCGCTCGGTTTTCTTCTTCAAGGAACTGGCAACGGTCGGTAGTGTCTTTTAACTTTACAGCCATCTTGGCCATCTTCTCTTTGCTCTTGCAATGCGTGGCCTTCTCGGCTCTTAACTCTTCGGCCGCCTTCAAAGCAGCCGCATTACTACTTCTTGCTTGTTCTTTGGCTCGGGCAAGTTCCTCCCGAAGGGTCTCCACAGTGGCAACTCCATCTGCAGTCAAAACATATTAAAGATACTGGCATCACGCTGCTCTTGCTATGTGACATTCACCAGAAAACATCACTTACCATGTGCCTCGTCAAGCCGCTTGTTAACAAGCTCGATGTCGGCATCTGCCGCATCCAGTTGCCGCTTTAGTTCGGCAAACTCATTAGTCCGGCTAGCCACCGGAGCTTCCACCACCTGCACATAAAAGCAGTATGATTATTACATTGGACTACGATCCTCTGTTTGCCGCCGCTCTCGGCAACAACCACAGTCTCAGGGGCTACTATCTACACAGGGCACACCTAAAAATGTGTGGTACTATCACAAATGTATATCATTTTATGTACCTCAAAGCCCGTTAGTAGACTTATAAAGGCATCATGCAACCCGCTTTCGGCGGATGAAATCCTTTCCATCACCGTACCCATCAACATACGGTGTTCTTCCGAGATGGTCGCTCGCTTTAGCAGATCCCTCAGTGCGTCCGACCGCATGCCAGACGGCGCCGGACTCCTTTGTTTGCTCTCTTCAAGAGCCGGATGCTGGGGACTTTGGGTGACTATAGGATTATCTTCTGGCCTCACCGGATTCGGAGAGGCCCTCCGTGACGACACTTCAAGGTCGCCCGCTTCTTGAGCGGGGGAGTCCGGGGGAGGCGTCTCGCTCTCCATCTTCTCCGGAAGAAGGTCCCCTGAAGACGAGCTCTGTTGAGAAGGGCTAAGATCCGAACTGCAAGACAAACGCTTCGGTTATTTTCCTCGGAAGTAAGCTAGAATATCTTTACTATTAAGTATTTTTTGATCACTTATGGCTCATTAGAGGGATGATCCCCACGCGTACTTTGTGCGGCAAGAGCACCCCCCAAGGTAGGACCCTCTGTTGGAGAATTCTTCTCCCGTTTGGAAGCCTTGGTTTCCGGATCTTCAGAGGCAGTCCTCTTCCTTCCCCGGAGCGAGAGAACGTCAGAATCTTCCCCTTGGTTATCCTCCCTCATGGAGGCGCTCATTCCCTTGGTTGGAATTGGTAGCGATGGGGGCCTGCTTTCGCCCTCATTATTCCCCCCTTTATCTTCCTTTGAGGGCTCCAGGCAAGGTGCTAGCTCGAGCATCTTTTCCAGTACCGTATTGTCCAAACCCTCAGGGAGGGGGCCGAACACCGAACCATCTTCGCCTTTGTTAGCCAGTCCTGGTCGAAGAGCGATTTCTCAGAATGACGCCATGATAAATGAAAGACGGTGTGTTCGGCTAGAGGATTACTTACTTGGTCGGTGGTGCGGTTGCTGCTCAGGCCCACATCCTCGGTAGTATCCGGACACTCTATTTGAGGTCCGAAGAATGATTTATACATCTCCTCATGCGTCAGGCTGAGGAAATTCTGAATAGCGCGCGGTCCTTCTGGGTTGAATTCCCACAAGCGGAGGGGCCGACGTTTGCAAGGCTAGACTCGACGAACCAGCATGACTTGCATTACCATAACCAAACTAAAATCTCCCTCGAAGAGATCCCGGATGTGGCTCTGCAATATGGGCACATCCTTGGCTGGACCCCGGCTCAGCCCCCTGCTGATCCATGACATCAGTTGTGGTAGAGGGCCCGAGCGAAAGGTGGGGGAAGCTACCCACTTGGCACTTCTGGGAGCGGTGATGTAGAACCACTCCCGTTGCCATAATCTGGACACCTCTCGAAAGGGACCTTTTGGCCACGGAGCTCTTGCAATCTTGCTTATTAATGCGCCTCCGCACGCTGCGTACTGCCCCTCAACCGTCTTCGGCTTCACATCAAAGGTCTTGAGCCACAGGCCGAAGTGAGGGGTAATGCGGAGGAAGGCCTCACATACGACAATAAGTGCCGAGATGTGGAGAAAGGAATCCGGGGCTAGATCGTGGAAATCAAGCCCGTAATAGAACATCAAACCCCTTATGAAGGGATCCAGAGTGAGGCCTAGTCCTCGGAGGAAGTGGGAGATGAACACGATGTCTTCGTTGGGTTCAGGAGTACGGACGATCTGCCCTCGGGCGGGCAGCCGATTTGAGACTTCGGCGGTCAGGTATTTTGCCTCCCCCAACTTCTTGATATCCTCTTCCGTGAAAGAGGAGGGGATCCACCGGCCCTGGAGGCTGGATCCGGACATGATTGAAGATCCGAAGCACCTGACCTGGGCTTTGGGTGTTAGAACTCGAGGCGGGGGAATGATTCGATTGAGCACGGGAGGAAAAAAGTAAAAGCCTTGTCCCTTTATAAAGAGGGTGAATATCAAGCGTCCTCCCCATTGCCGTTTGGGACTTGCCTAAAATCTAGGAGTCCTAGGCATGGTTGGGTTACCCACGCCCGTATTGATGAGAATCCCATAATAAGGGGAACATGATCTCTGCTTTGACAAGACGTGTCAAGAAACTGCCCCGCGTTATGTGCGGGGCTAGTTAAAAAAAACGGTTAGAATAATCGCCGAGCCATGGCATGATGTCATGTTGCCTAAACGTGTGAGCAGATTAGATTTGTGGAAATGTTATTCTCTCTATGGTGGTATGTGGAAATTATTTTGCAGGGTCGGACACTATCCTTTATTTGAACTCTTCTGTGGTATATCCGGAGGAGGAACCCGCCCTGCAATACCGAAGACAACACTGCGCGCTGGACTCGTCGTCATTGAAGCCTGGTTCAGGGGCTACTGAGGGAGTCCTGGATTAGGGGGTCTCCGGACAGCCGGACTATATCCTTTGGCCGAACTGTTGGACTATGAAGATGCAAGATTGAAGACTTCGTCCCGTGTCCGGATGGGATTCTACTTGGTGTGGAAGGCAAGCTAGGCAATACGGATATGTATATCTCTTCCTTTGTAAGCGACCTGGTGTAACCCTAGCCCCCTCCGGTGTCTATATAAACCGGAGGGTTTTAGTCCGTAGGACAACATACAATCATACCATAGGCTAGCTTTTAGGGTTTAGCCTCTCTGATCTCGTGGTAGATCAACTCTTGTAATACTCATATCATCAAGAATAAATCAGCAGGACGTAGGGTTTTACCTCCATCAAGAGGGCCCGAACCTGGGTAAAACATCGTGTCCCCTACCTCCTGTTACCATCCACCTTAGACGCACAGTTCGGGACCCCCTACCCGAGATCTGTCAGTTTTGACACCGACGCTCATCATAGTTGTTGGGGATATTACTACTGGAGGTAAACCAGCCTTATGTAGCCGGGTTGACTCCTTGAAGATTGGAAGCCCAGGAAGATGCAAGGATGATGGCGCTTCATGAAGGCCCAAGGCCCAAAGGTGGGTTAAAGCCTGTAAATATAAACCGACCTAGTCATGTAACTTGTATTGTAAGATAGGAAGGATAGAGACCGAACCGGATACGTTTATAATCCTGCTTCGGGACTCTATAGTCCGGTGGGCGTCAACCTATGTATATAAAGGGACGACCCGACAGCGGTTTAAGGACGGACAACAACTCGAGAGCCAGACAAAGCGGATTCGCTCCATGGCCTTCGAAACCCTAGCAATACCAATCACAACTAGACGTAGGCTTTTACCTTCCTCGAAGGGGCCGAACTAGTATAAAACTCCCCGTGTCCCCTTGTCCGGTTTAACCCCTTTAAGCTAACCCGTAGCGATGGCTCCATGACTAAGTCCTTTCACAAGGACATATGCCATGACAAACCCACGGCAGTTGGCGCCCACCATGGGGCTATCGCACGATGGTTTTGAGTTCTTGAAGGGCAGCTTCGATGGACTTAAGGGATACGCTGTGGGCCGGATGACGAAGAGTCGTCGCGGAAAGCTCTACATCGACAACGCAGGATGGGGTCCCGAGGCCGATTCAGTCGAATACGGGTACCGGGTCCCCTTTGGTGGGATTCACCTCTTCATCGGCAAGATCGGCGAACCGGCCCCTAAGCCGGATATCCGAACTGACATTATCGAAACGGTTCGGCGTGCAAGTTCTTTGCTGGTTCAGCCCGAGGCAAAGTATGTATTTGTGGGTGTCATCCATGGATCGAGGTACGAGGACAAGCCGGTGTCCGATGGAGAGACCGTGGTCTGTTCTGATGACGAATCTTCTGGAGAGACCGAATCACTTTACCAGTTGCAGGACGGCCGGATTGATGGAGGATCCGAGGGCAACAGTATTCCGGATTCCCTTGATCCGCCAAACCGGGCTGCCATCTTCATGGCTGGCACACAATCAGCGCCTCATTCATCTACCGCCGCAGCAATGCTCTCCGGTTCAACAACGGCCACACCAGCAGGGGCAGGAAGCTCAGCACTGCCTCCAGTCCAAGTCCTGTCTGATTTGGTCAACGCTTTGGCAACATTGATGGCCGCAGAGGTGGATGTAGCAGCCTGGGATCAGCACAATGCGGAGATTGCAAAAGTGAAAGATCAGATAGCCCAGGCTAAAGCATACCTGGTGACAGAGAATGCTAGGATGGCTACAGAGCGGGCTGAATTGGAAGCACAGGCCTATCGGATTAGGCTGGATCAGAATGCTTCAGAGGAAGTCATGAGAAGAAGGTACTGATCGCGTCTCCCGTCGGTTTATGAGCCACAGAATCTCTTCAACTCACCAGGAGCAGGAGTTGGTAACCAACCCATACTAAACCGGGCGGAGGCACCGGGAACAGGGGCGCCGGTTCAACCGCGCATGATGGACCCGCCTCGCCAGAACAACGTTGTGCCACCGTACGTACCAACACCTCCTGGGCATTATTCCAACCCGTTGGACAACATTGTGGCCGCCGCTTCACGCCTAGTGGCCCTCCCAACCGACGGCGAGTCACCAGTTGTAGTGGAAGCACGTCGGGCCAGGGATCTCCTTCAAACAGCACTAAATCAACAGCAGGCGTATTCACACAGTCGTGAGAGGATTCATTCCACTCCCCGTCCAAGCCAGAGCTATAGCCGACACGTGGAGGACGAACCGTCCGTGTCCAGCAGTGCACGTCGCCGAGATTCACCACGAGTAAACAACCCGTCTGGGGGAGGCGCTAATGCGCAGGATGTTGTGAACCATGGCCGCGCACGTCGGGGGGGCCGAGTTGGCAGCTCGACATGGAGCACGACAACATACTCCGGTTCACCCTACGGCCTCAGTGGAACCAGGTGTGGTGTTCAGTTCCTTAGGGGTGCCGTGTCTTACCCTCGCTTTGCGTAATGTGAGACTGCCCAAGGATTTCAAGGGACCTCGCAAGGTACCAAATTACACCGCCGATTTGCAACTGGAGGCATGGGTGGAAAGCTATGAGATGGCAATGGAGATGTTAGATGTGGATGAGGCAGTGTGTGCTAAATATTTCACCATGATGTTGGAAGGAACAGCTCGCACTTGGTTGAAGAGCTTACCAACCAATTCTGTCGGATCATGGGCTGAGTTAAAGCACCGGTTTATCCAGAACTTCAAAGATACTTGTAAGCAACCGATGTCAATCGTGGATCTGGCCACTTGTGTCCAAGAGGAAGGGGAGTCCACGACCCATTGTGTCAAATAGGTCTCAGCGATTTTGCATTCATCAGATCGTATCAATGCAGACACTGCAGTGTTAACACTAGAGGGCAATTGCCGTTTCTTACAACTCAAACAGAAATTAGGAAGACTCAAACGTCACTGTAATGATATGTCAACGCTCATGGCCGCTTTGGTTAAATACGCCGATTCAGATAATACCAAGGACCGAGACTCAGAGGAGGATAAACCGGGGAAAGGTAAGAAGAACGGCAATGCCAAGGGTCAGCAGCATAATCCGGCAGGCCATGGAAACGGCGGTAAGCGCAAGGCCGACAGTAGTTTGGACTTTATTGCTAACACCAATGCACAGGAGAATGGCCAGCGCCGTAAGGGCAATCAGCCCCAGAGGGGCGGAGGTTCAGGCCCCAATCTGGAGCGCCTGCTAAATCA
Organism: Triticum aestivum; assembly: GCF_018294505.1. Classification (NCBI taxonomy): domain Eukaryota; kingdom Viridiplantae; phylum Streptophyta; class Magnoliopsida; order Poales; family Poaceae; genus Triticum; species Triticum aestivum. The sequence continues at coordinate 486,457,316 of NC_057806.1, forward strand.
GCCCTGTCCAAAGCATGGATCGAAGGAGAAGCCGGCATCACATCTTTGGAAGGACTGTTATATCATGCGGGATTTCAAGAATTCCAATATGTTCCAGTATGATAACAACCCGCCCGGCGGTTCGGGAGGAGGTTTCCACGGGCCGGGCTACGGAGGGGGTGGTTTCGGTTTAGGGTTTCAAGGCAACCAAACCGGACACGCCAATCAAGGGCACCAAGGCAACCAGGGAGGTTACAACCATCAGGGAAATCAGCAGCAGCAACAGCAGTCGGGTTATCAGAGCAATCCCAAACAGCTAAATAGCAGGCAATATCATGTCTTCATGACTAGTTTGTGTAAGCGTGACCAGAAGCTTCACAAAAGGGCAGTAAACTCTGTTGAACCGGCAGTACCTCAGTATTTACGCTGGTCTGAGTAGCCTATTTTATGGAGTAGAGAGGATCACCCACTCCGGGTTGATAATCCAGGTCACTTAGCCCTGGTGGTAGCCCCTCAAGTTGGGGGATACAAGTTTACTAAAGTGCTCATGGATGGGGGAAGTAGTATCAACATTTTATATTATGATACATTCCGCCGTATGGGGTTGACAGATAAGGATCTTAAACCATCAAATACGGTCTTTCATGGTGTGGTGCCTGGCAAGTCTGCATATCCTGTGGGCAAGATAGCCTTGGAGGTAGATTTTGGAGATGACTATGATTCAAGGTCAGAAACATTGACATTTGAGGTGGTAAAGATCAAAAGTTCGTACCATGCCTTGTTTGGGCGGCCGGCTTATGCTAAATTCATGGCGAGGCCGTGTTATGTTTATCTACAGATTAAAATGCCAGGTCATAAGGGGACTATCACAGTACATGGAAGCAGAAAGATTGCTTTGGAGTGTGAGGAAGGTGATGCGGCTTATGCTGAGTCGGTTTGTGCCACGGAAGAGTTGAAATTCTATAAGGAGCAAGTTGATCCGGCAGATATGACCTCTTTGAAAAAGCCGACTACGGAACATGATCCGGCGTTGAAGTTCAAATCGGCTACTGATACTAAGATGGTTGACTTTGTTCCTGGCGATTCATCCAAACAGTTCAGCATCAGCGCCAACCTGGATCTCAAATAGGAAAGCATGCTCATCGAGTTCATCAGTGAGAATCAGGACATCTTTGCATGGTAACCTTCTGACATGCCAGGTGTACCGAGGGAACTCGCTGAGCACACACTCAACATTGATCCTAAGTTTAAACCGGTCCGGCAGTTCCTCTGCCGCTTCAATGAAGAAAGACGTAAGGCTATCGGTGAAGAGGTAGCCCGTCTGTTGGCCGCAGGGTTTATTGTAGAGGTTTTTCATCCAGAATGGTTGGCTAATCCGGTGCTAGTTCTTAAGAAAAATGGCACTTGGCGCATGTGTGTGGATTGCACAGATTTAAACAAGGCTTGCCCTGCAGACCCCTTTGCTCTCCCTCGCATTGATCAGATAATTGATGCTACGGCGGGTTGTGACCGTTTGTGTTTTCTGGATGCTTACTCTAGTTATCATCAGATTAAAATGGCGGTTAAAGACCAGGAGAAGACAGCTTTCAAAACCCCCTTTGGAGCCTTCTGCTATGTTTCCATGCCTTTTGGACTCAAGAGTGCCCAGGCAACTTACCAGCATGTGTTCAGAATTGCCTTCATAAACAAATTGGGCGCAATGTTCATGCATATGTGGATGACATTGTGATAAAATCCAGAAAGGAGGAAACATTGATAGATGATTTACGAGAAACCTTTGACAACCTCCGGGTTTACAAGATGATGCTCAATCCAGAGAAGTGTGTCTTTGGTGTCCAGGCAGGCAAGATCTTAGGCTTTCTAGTGTCAAACAGAGGCATTGAGGCTAATCCGGAAAAGATTTCAGCAATCACATCTTTGGCTAAACCGGCGTGTATCAATGACGTTCAACATCTGGTCGGCCGGATTACAGCCTTAAGCCGGTTTATCAGTCGCCTTGAAGAGAAGGCCATCCCTTTATATCAGATGCTCAAGAAAACAGATAACTTTGTTTGGAGCGAGGCAGGTGATAAAGCGTTCGAGGATCTGAAGAGGCAGCTAGCTGAACCGCCCGTGCTTGCAGCGCCGATCGATAAAGAGCCATTATTATTATATGTGTCTGCTAATGCCCGGGCTGTTAGCGTAGCCATTGTGGTAGAGCGCAAGGAGCTTGGCAAGGAGTATCCGGTTCAACGGCCGGTTTATTATATCAATGAGGTGCTCATTGAGTCAAAGCAGAGGTATCCACATTAGCAGAAACTGGTATATGGAGTGTTTATGGCAAGCCGGAAGCTTAAACATTATTTTCAGGGCCATCCCATGACAGTGGTCAGTTCAGCTCCTCTGGGTGACATCATTCAAAACAGAGAAGCAACTGGCCAGATTGCCAAGTGGGCTATTGAAATTGGACCTCACGGGCTCAAATATATACCCCGCACAGCGATCAAATCCCAGGCACTCGTGGACTTCATCAATGATTGGACGGAGTTACATGCACCTGAAGAGAAACCAGATAATACATATTGGACTATTCATTTTGATGGGTCCAGACAGTTGGAGGGCTCGGGGGCTGGAGTCATATTAACTTCCCCACGAGGTGATAAGTTTTGTTATGTCCTCCGTTTAATGTTCCCTTGCACTAACAATGCAACTGAATATGAGGCTTTGCTCCACAGTCTCCGGATGGCTAAGGAGATGAATTTGAGCCGGGTTAAGTGCTTTGGCGATTCAGATCTAGTGGCTCAGCAGGTGTCTGGCACTTGGGATTCTAAAGACCCACTCATGGCTGCATATCGGCGAGAGGTGGACACAGTGGCTGGTCACTATAAGGGTTATCAGGTGGACCATATAGACCGGCGGAAGAATGAAGCGGCGGACGCTTCAAGTCGTCTTGGTTCCCCGCGTAAACCAGCCCCGCCCAATGTCTTTCTTGATGTGTTGCATAATCCGTCAGTCAAGGTGCCAACCGAAGAAGATTTGGTTGTTCTTGATCCGAAGGCTCAGTTGGTGGCAGCCCTGCATGCCATACCGGATTGGACAGTCCCATATCTGGCTTACATGAACCGAGGTGAGTTACCAGACGACGAGATGTTGGCCCGATAGATAATCTGGCATTCCAATTCCATGACCATACTCAACGGCGAGTTACATCGCTACAGCGTTTCAGGAGCAATTCAGCGTTGTGTCTCTCCCCAAGAAGGTTGTGAGATTTTGCAAGAAATCCATGAAGGGGATTGCGGTCACCATGCCGGTTCAAAGTCGTTGGTTGCTAAAGCTTTTCGCCACGGTTTTTACTGGTTGACGACGCATGCTGATGCGGAGGATTTAGTCAAGAGATGTGACGGGTGTCAAAAATTCGCCCGCCGTGCGCACGTTCCGGCTCAAGAGTTGCGGATGATTCCAATTACGTGGTCGTTTGCAACTTGGGGGCTTGATATGGTTGGACCCTTTAAGCGCTCTAAGGACAAAAAGACTCACCTGTTAGTAGCAGTTGATAAATTCACCAAATGGGTGGAGGCAGAGCCAGTCAGCAAGTGTGATGCAGCCACGACGGTTCAATTCATCAAGAAGGTGATATTCCGGTTTGGCTTTCCACACATCATTATAACAGATAATGGTACTAACTTGTCAAAGGGGGAGATGGAAGAATTTTGTCAACGTGAGCACATCCGGCTCGATCTAGCATCGGTGGCTCACCCCCAATCTAATGGTCAAGCAGAGAGGGCAAATCAAGAGATTCTACGGGGTATCAAACCCAGGCTTATGGTTCCCTTAAAGCGGACACCGTGTTGTTGAGTTGAGGAGCTACCTTCTGTGTTATGGAGTATCAACACCACACCCAATAGGTCTACAGGTTACACACTATTCTTCATGGTCTATGGAGCGGAGGCCGTTCTTCCTGTGACATCCGTCATGATTCGCCCCGTGTAACAACTTATGTTGAAGCTAATAATGAGAAGGCACGTTAGGATTCTCTAGACCTGTTGGATGAAGAGTGTGATCTTGCAGCAACATGATCGGCGATTTATCAACAAGATCTCTGACGTTATCACATCCGCCGGGTTAAAACCAGAATCTTTCAAGAAGGTGATTTGGTGCTCCGGCTCATCCAGGATCGGACTGATATGCACAAGTTATCCCCACCTTGGGAAGGACCCTTTGTGGTCAGCAAAAACCTGCACAACGGGTCTTACTACCTCATTGATGTTCAAGAGCATAAGACTCACGTCAATCAGAGGAGGAGACCAAGCGGCCATGGAACATAGCTCTCCTTCGGCCTTACTATACTTGAAGCCATAGGATCTTCATCTGTACATATTTATGACAGTGTATATATCATACAATAAACCGGAGCCTCCGTTATAAGCGGGGTATTTGTTCTTAAACTAACAAAGCGGAGTTTTTATTATACCGTCCTTAGCAGTTGCACGGATATTAAGAAAATCACTAGGGGGCTTGGTCATATTTGAACTACAGCTACACCTCTTGATTGGTTTTTAAACCACGAATGGATATCACTAGGGGGCTTGGTTGTTATTACACCATATCTACACCTCTTGAGAGGCATTTAAGCCACAACAGAAAAATATGTGGAGCCAAAGAGAGTGTTGCACAAAGCACAGACTCAAACATGGGCACACACTAAGCACAGCTCACAAAGTTACTTGGGGGCTCTTTGTGCAAAGCAACAAAGAGTTTGAAAGGACCCTTGTAATTGGCTATCAAGCCACGGCTTGGAAGCCTGGTGTATTCACCTAAAAACCTAGGTTAACATGCCTTCATCAAGTAAGCCACTCATGTCCAGGTAATCCTGGTATGACCCATCGAACGTTTGACATGTCAATCTTTTATAGACCCTAAACTTGTCAAAGTTAAAACGATGATTGGTTAATTGGAGGCCCATCTTAAAAGGCTTTGTTAAATGGTTTAACTCAGAGGCCTGGCAGCCCATGAAAAGCCTCGATTTGGAGCCTGACAGCTCGTAAAAAGCCTTGAGTATTTTCTCTTTTTGAGTTTTATTTGTTGAAGTTCATAAGTATTTTTTACAAACCGGCGTCCTTGACCCGGCGTGCTTTTCAACTACAAGTTGTTGGCACATGATCAGTTATAAACCGGTGTTTATTGACCCGGTCTGGTTTGACTAAATAACCAGTGTTATACAGAAAGCCCGGTAGTTATCCCGGTCCGGTTTTATATATAAACCGGCAATACAGAGGTATGGTTATCAACGTTCCGGATTGGTATTAACACCTTTGCCGTATACACCGTTGGTCAACCACTGAGGTATGGTATGTACCTTGTTTTTGTACAAACATTTTGATTATTTCATTTAAATCTTGTTCACTTCCTGGATATATTGACCCGTCTAGCGGTAAACCGCTAGGCACTTTTAAGTTGTTGAACCCAGGAACACAACTCATCATGGGTTATGCATAAATATATCGCAAAGGGTGGCACAAATTGTCGCAAAGTATTACGAAACATGCTCGATGGCATGGCAGATAACGGAGTTTTGGCTATCCTATTACATGAAGCTTCAAAGTGGCTCCAATACTATCATTGTTTTTCACAGTAGCCATGTAAACCAGCGACCAGATCAGGACTCTTCATCTAGACGGTTTGACGGTTGAGGGTCAGTTGGTGTGGGCACTTCTTCATCCCTCCCCAGATGCTGGAAATCAACCGTTGACCAATCGATTCCAGTTAAAGCTTGGAACACTGCTTCCTCATGGATAAGATTGGAAGGGTTAATATCAGGAGCATAAGTGTTCTTACAAATCGGAGGCACAAGTTCTTCGACTTCATGGATGTCGGTGGCTGTCTTTTTCCCTCCGCATCATAAAATGGCTGAAAATGGGACAAATTGGTATCATCGGCCAACTTGCTGGCTGCTGGTCACATCTGTTTGGTCAGCCGCCAAAGATCATCATTGTTGAAGTTTGAACCGTCTTCTTTAACGCCTGGGTATCCTTTAATGATATCCTCCGCTTCAAGGTCTGGAATCCAGGCTTTGGCTCGAATAAGGGCGGTTAAAGCTCCGGCTCTGGCAGCTGCTCTCTTCAACTAGGCAATACGGGCTGGTAACATGGCCAGCTTTTCAAGTGTTTCCTTAATTAAAGTTGGAGCCGGTTTGTTATAAGCTGCCGTGCTAATAGCCCGCTAAGACCCAGAGTATAGCTGTTCAACCAATGTGTATGCCGCTTTGAGCTTCATCCGCATATCTGTACCAAGATGAGCGATCCGAGTGCCTGCCAAAGATTTTATCAGCGGTTTGGTCAGTTGTAAGGTTCATCGACTGGTGCAGCACACATAAGCAGGCACTTACCAAAGATAGCAGAGGTCATATCATTGATTTGGTGTTTCAAACCAGCTAGTTCATCAACCACTGGCTCCAGGGCTGCCTCGGCGTCTACAGCTCTTTTGGTTAAACCGGATTTCTCGGTGTCCCAGTCAGCACGGTCTTTGTTGAAAGCTTCTTTGAGCTTTTCCATGGCAGCTAGGGCTTTCGTTAGCTCCTCTTTGGTTTTAGTGGCCTCCTCTTGCTGGGACTTCACATTGTTTTGCAAATCAATGTTTCGGGCCTCTTTATTCCTCAGATCAGACTGCCATCATTGAAGACCTATCAAATGACAGGATACATAAATATTCTAAGTACAAATCACATAACAGGTTATGCACTTCATACTTGGGGGCTAATGCATATTTTCTCTAACATGCTGTAGTTTATACAAGTCTCCAGTACAATGTAAACATTATCCTTGACACTTGGGGGCTAATGTATGTTGATTCACAAACAGATGCATGGATTAAAACCCGGACTAACTTGTTAGAGTTAAACCGGCCTTTGGGGGATAGGCGACAGAAAGCTATCTACTTGTTCAAAGCATGACCAGACTATGAATCAAGATACAAAGGAGGACGAAAATACCTCATATCGCTCCTTCATCAAATTTACTAAACCGACTTCGTAATCCTGGTTTGCATGCAAGCGATTTAAGAAGCCAGAGTGAAGTTCTTCTGCGTTGAGATGAGCATAACTTGCCAAATCACTGCTCCATTTGCCTTTTCTCTAGCAGCCTACTCTTCTTTGGCACTATGTTGAGCCAAAGCTACGGGATGGCCAAGAGAGCTATGGCCTATTCCAGTAATAATAACATCATGACCTTGGCCTTCAGGGTTTTTGGTTGATGATGTTGGGATTTCAGCATATTTCACCGAACTAGCCCAGTTTGGTTCTGCCGGTTCAGCATCGGGTGCGGCAGGTTCAGTGTCTGTGGGCTTGTCAGTATTTTGTCCTTCAAGGGGCGGGTCATCAAAAGTAGCTTCAGGATGAGGACCTTCTGGTCCACAAGTTTGTTCTGGTTCACCTCTTGGTTCTTCTTCTTCTTCGGCGACTGGATCTTCGGGCGGATTGGTGGTCCGAGCTTTCTTGCTGGGTCTGGCTTTGGCCCTGCAAACAGGATGAAAGAGGATTAACATCATATTCAAAGGATTTATGACGCATTGAAAGGAAAGGTTTTTTCAACTTACCCAGCCACAGTTTTCAAAGGGGGAGTTGAGTTGCTGTAGATTCACCAGAAGATGAAGGGGGTGTCACCTGATAATTTGAATCAGACGGATTAAGAGGTTGTCTGAAATAACCTGCCTTGGGGTAAGAATGGTCAGAAGTAGGAGAGACCTCAGATCGGCGCTTCTGAACCGGAGTATCAGGTAAACCGGTTGAAGTGACCTATTGGCCACTGTACCGGGTTGTCCGGCGAGCTTCATGCTGCTGAGTCTTCAAAATAAATGTTGGATCCAAGTGAGCAAGAGGATGAGAAAAGCTTACTTTCCGGACTGCTTGCGGATGAAGTTGGAAGCTGGAAAGCACATCTCGATAAAACTTTGACCCTGGCGGTTTGAAGCCACGACCTATATGGTCAACAAAGACCACCACCTCGCCATGCCTTGGGGTTGGAGGATTTTCTATTCCTGGAACTCGCCACTTGATTTCAGTTTTCTTGGGCAGGGAGCCGATGCTAACCATATCATTCAACTGAGTCTCAGTAACCCGGGAACGAGCCCAGTTGCAGGCAGTGAATTGTTTGGCCATTGCGAAACAAACAAGCTGAAAATGAAACGCCGATTTATAAATTCCTCATGATGATATGCAAGATACAATGGAGTAAGAAAACGTGCTGATATGCGAAGTGATATAAACCGGAATCAATGCAATCAGGAGTTAAAGATAATACCAGGACAGTAATATCCAGACACTGTTAAACCGGAGTATAGCTATAAAGGTCAAGTGTTCCTCCGGTTTAGCAGAGGGCTAATGGTATAGATTGCTTATACAAGGTTAAACTGCCTACGTTGGCGTGAGGAGAAATAGATTTCACAGAGGCATATGGAAATTTCGGATCTAAGGTAAGACAGGAAAGCAAAGTATTTTGACCTAAAAAGGGTAAAGACCCGAAACAATTTATGAAGGAATACATCAGCTTTTGCGCATACGGATCTATGGTGGTAATAGAAGATTAGCCACGGCAAGGGATATGATAAAAATGAGGCATTCATCTACAGGCTAAGGAAGAACAATATCGAAAGCTCCGTTGAACTTCAAGAACCGCGAAGAACAGGGAAACCCTAATGGATCTAGAAAGGAAGAGGGAAAAGACTTACGGCGGCCGCGGAAGCAGCGGAGGTGTGCTGCGGGACTCTGGTACGAACAGGTCGATGCAGCAGCCGACGGTGAAGCAGAGGCGAGGTTTGGCGATGACGGTGGCGCTCAGGTACGAAGACGTCACAAGGAAGAAGAAGGGAGGTAAGGAGAGCGGAAAGAAAAGAAGGGGGTCTTCTGCCCCTATTTATAAGGCGAAGCGATAAAACGGCGAATGCGGGAATCGAGGAGCCCAAAAAATGGGTAAGTTAATAAAAGTGTCGCCTCGGTGGCTGGATACACATTAAATGAAGGTAATCGTCGATATCAACGGATATATGACGTCAGGGCGGTTTATCATAATCTAGGAGTATGACGTCATGGCGGTTTACAAGATCAAGGTGAAGATATGAGGGAAGATTTTTTCTAAATGTAGAAGATTGACATGAACAAGTTCAAACCAATCTGGGGCCTAATGTTGGGGATGTTACTACTGGAGGTAAACCGTCCTTATGTAGCCGGGTTGACTCCTTGAAGATTAGAAACCCAGGAAGATGCAAGGATGATGGCGCTTCATGAAGGCCCAAGGCCCAAAGGCGGGTTAAAGCCTATAAATATAAACCGACCTAGTCATGTAACTTGTATTGTAAGATAGGAAGGATAGAGACCGAACCGGATACGTTTATAATCCGGCTTCGGGACTCTGTAGTCCAGCGGGCGTCAACCTATGTATATAAAGGGACGACCCGGCAGCGGTTTAGGGACGGACAACAACTCGAGAGCCAGACAAAGCGGATTCGCTCCCTGGCCTTCGAAACCCTAGCAATACCAATCACAACTAGATGTAGGCTTTTACCTTCCTCGAAGGGGCCGAACTAGTATAAAACTCTCCGTGTCCCCTTGTCCGGTTTAACCCCTTTAAGCTAACCCGTAGCGATGGCTCCACGACTAAGTCCTTTCACAAGGACATCTGCCATAACAAACCCACGACAATAGCCAACACCTTGAACTTGTCGAAAACCTTTTGCGACAATTCGGTCTTTGAAGATAGTAGCACTACTATCAGCGTCCGTCTTCCTCTTGAAGATCCATTTATTTTCTATGGCTGGCCGATCATCGGGCAAGTCAACCAAAGTCCATACTTTGTTCTCATACGTGGATCCTATCTCAGAATTCATGGCCTCAAGCCATTTCGCGGAATCTTGGCTCATCATCGCTTCCTCATAGTTCGTAGGTTCGTGTGGCACCCCGGCTCAGAGAAATCGGAACGCCCCGTATTCCAGCCCACATATCGAGAAGTCTCAGGAATATGTCACTGCTTGACATAGAACAAATCAACTCTTATTACAAGAATAATAATACAAGGGTCTGATGTTACAAAGAAGCACATCAGCATGGTGACACTACGCCTGCGATACTATAGTTGCTCTATGCTAGCAGCAAAACAACTCGTAACAACGGAATACTTCTAGCAACGGAACAACGACGAAGGTGGTGAACTCCACTCTGCAGGGACTCTGGCTGGGACATGATCTAGCTCACATGCACGGCAACCATCGACAAGCAATCAAGCAATCATGGCATCACCTGCAATCTGGCATGACACACCAGGTCAGTAAATTGAATGTACTTGCAAGCTCACAACAACCATAAACATCAAGGCAAGACAATAACATAGCATTAACAGGTTAATTATTTAGCAACTACCATGATGAAACAACTACTAAGCATGGTATGAAACTGATACAATACTAATAAATCACCATCTCGGATCTCCATAACCATATTTCTCCTAGCTAACCGGCCAAGCAATATACCATCTCGATCACCTCGTGATCAAAACCAAAGGTGATCTTTCCGACGATCACAACCATGACCAACACTTGGTCTCAAACGGTGATCCTTCCGGCGATGACTACCATGACCAACACTTGGTCTCCAACATCATCATCAACATCCTGCCAATTTGTACTGCTCAACATATTAACATATAAATCACCTATAAGTCATTCCGTCATGTGAGTGTTGATCGAACGGTGTGACCTAGTACGAACCCTTGCCCATGACCAAGGACACGGCTATCGATAGATTTAAATACACACTCTACAAAGGTAGCACACTATACCCACACCACGGAACCCATGGCCTCGCACTCCCATTTGGGTGGACTAATGGTGTTCCGACAAAACCGATCTACTGCCATGACACTCTCCCGGCCACTCCGACCCACTCCCAACTGGGCTAGTCCTGGGTGGCCCCGTGTCTACCAAAGACACAACGACCACCGTCGTGGCCAAAACGCCCCTCACGGGGACTGTGCACATAACAACAACAATGGGCACACAAGGCTTATGTCCGCCTACCTGATCAGGGTAGTGCGTGCCCATAACCTTCCCTAGTTGGAGGCACCAGCGAGAGGCACGACAATAGATCGCATTAGGGCCTTCCCATAAAGGCAAATGTGGTTGTAATGGAAAATCCTGGTTCGGTGGCACCTAACCAACTTAATGACGGAATTTAACCCCAAAATATAATAGTAAAGACTGATACCCCGATATCATCTATCAACCTATAATCCAAGTCATAGCAATATCCAACAAATAATCCAAAGCTTAATATCATCATACCAAAATACTCCGAGGACAGTATAACACTACTATCATGATGAACCCAAGAACGATAATACTACAACTCAAATAACTATCCAGCTATGATCCACATGCAAGCATCATCTCCATCATCATATTCCATAACATAATATCAACTAGCATCATGATGAAAAATAACACTAGCCACTAATAATCCAAAGGCAACATGATATTCAAAGTAGTGCTCCAAGATAATAACAGATACCATCATGACAATAATCATACTAGCCACTAAGAACCCAAAGGCAACATGTCATCCAAATTAAAACTCCAAAGCATATTACCATCATGAACATAATCATAATAGCCACTAAGAATCCAAAGTCAACATGTCATCCACATAATCATCAAAATATAAGTCCTAGAACTCCAAGCAATATCATGGCAATATCAACATCAAAACAATACTCCGAGTCATGCCATGAACATATCATACATAGCTAATGCAATGTTTTAAACAAGTTCAAATAAATAAACCATGTCAGTGCATTGCAATCATGCAAATGGAGGGTGTGGCTTGCCTGGGGTGGAAGAAATCATCAAGAACAAGTGCGAGAAGCTCGCGGAAAGAACCACCAGAAAACGTTCTCTCTTGGAGGGGGCTGAATAATGCAGGGACAAAATGGTCATTTTAAGAATGTCAAAACATGGTGAAAATGATTCCATCGGAACGGGCTTGACAAAACGAAGAAGTGGGCTTTGGAATCACCTCATTTCGAGTTAGGAGCAAAAAGTTATGATAGTTTTTCTGCCAGGGACCTACCTATAATGAAATCATCACAAACAAGTCCTCATCAGGAAAAACAGAACGCGCCTTATCAGGAAATACATTTTCCAGAAAGGAAAGCCTATTCTGGCTTGCAGAAGAAGCCGAATGCGCTTTCGATAGGTGAAGGCGTACTCCATGGAGTACGTCTCCACTTATCCAGCGTGGCGGTGGCGGGGCCGGGCGCTGGGTCGATGGCACGTGGGGCCCGCCGCATCTTCTCTCTCCTCCCACGCCTCCTTCTTCTTCTCCCCGTGCCTGCTCCTCCTCTCCTCGACAGAACGCCGGGCAGGGGCGCGGCCGCCGCTGGGCACGGCGACTCCGGCCATCTCCAGCCAAGGAGAAGGCACCGGTGGCCTCGGGATGGAGGCCCACACCCATCCAGGAACTACACGCGCTCCGGGGAGCGCTGCTGCAGCGGCAACCATCGGAGGCAGAGAGCAACGACGGCGGACCATCTCGGTGGCGCGCGGCCATGCTTCCTCTGGAGAGAAACGGAGAGGGTGGGGAGATTCGCGGGGGTATGGTAGGTCTAATGGTGGAGGAGAAATGAGGAGAGGGGCTTCGGCTTGAGCCAATCGAGGAGGAGACCCGAGGTGGCCATGGTGGCAATGGTGGTCGTGGAGGGCGACTCGATCTCGGGGAAGTGGTCAGGGAGTCGTGGGGGAGTGGGTAGAGGTCGCTGGTGAGGAGAAACGCACCCGGGACGGGCTTATATAGCCGCATCACTGCGGACGCATGGCCGGCGCCGCGGACGCGTGCCCGCACGCATGAACTTGGAGGCATGCGACGAGGGAGGCACAGTGGAGTCTCTCACGGGGCAGAGCTCACGGGGCAGAGGCGGCCAAGGGAGCATGGGGAGGATGATGACGGCGACGAGCAGAGCCAAACAGAGCACTGTGCACTCGTGGACGTTCGTCGGCGAGCGTCGGTGAGGGTCAGTGAGGGGTTTTACTGAGAGGGGGAGAGGTCCAGGAGGACGGCGACGACACGGTAAATCTATTAGACATGCTCGTGCTTGCTGGGACGCCAAGCAGAGGAGGGGCCCGAGCAAGAGGTCGTTCTGGACGCGGCCATTGCACGCCAAAGCGGTGGTGACCGCATAGACTGGCGAGGAGAAGATGCCAAGGGTTGTAAAACATTGTCTAGGGCGTAATACATCCAAGGTACGTTTCTACTGTGGTAGTAGATCGGTTAAAAGTGATATGGTTAAATGGTAATCACCATCTGAAGTTTACTGCAGTAAACTTGAGTGAACACTGGTGATCAACAGGGATTTTACTGGCACCAAAGAGTTTGTCTGGGGTGATTAAATAAGGAAGGGCTATGATCCTGGAGGTTTTGAGGCATAATGGAGCACAAACTAATATAGTTGCTTTGTAACTCACATTATGGGTCCAGAATCAAGATTTGGATGATGCACTCACATGGAGTAACCACTTGAGGTAAAACTTGGTAGGGCTTAGTTATTTGGCCAGATAAAGGTTCTGTAAAAATTTCATACCAATTGGTTTTACCAAAATGGTACTTCCTTCATAGCTATCCCCTCTTTCCAGAAACTTGCAAATATTATAGGGAAATATTGGCTTGATACAATGGTGCCAAATTTTGTGGAGAGAAGTTATTTGGGCAGGAGAATGCTCTGGTAAATTTTCAGGCAAAATGAAGCAATATAAAATATACTTGCTTAACAACCTGAAAATATTGACAGAATCAAATATTTGACCCTGTGCTCATCTAGATGATTGGATGGGGCTTAATTTTATAGGAAGCTAATTATATGAGCACATGAAGGAGTGTGCAAAATTTCAACTTATTTGGATAACCCTAGCTAGCACTTCCTTCACAAAGGCTTCCCTTAGACAGGAAATTTGAAAAATCACTGAGGAAGTTTGGCTAGGCAAATAAAGTTGAATTTTGGCACAGGGCAATTATTTAGATGATATATCATGAAAAAATGTTTGGGGGCAAATGGGAAAGGATAAATAGCACTTGCTTCATAATGTGCCATTTAGGACATAAGAGGAAACGAATTTATTGAGCATGGTGGAAAATATGGCCAATGAAATATTTTGCCATATTTTATGAAGATATGACCCAAAAAAATTATAAGAATTATTTGAGGATTTTTGGATGGACAGAAATATAGGTTGCTTCACAGCCTAGGGCAGATAGGGTTATTCCTTTAATAGAAAAATGAATTTTCCCTAGAAAAATAAATTAGGGTTTGGTTAAGGAGTGGAGTGACATGATATTGGAAAAGTTTACAGGATGATGAGTCACTTGGGAGGGAAAATGGGGATGATTTCCCAGGTGACAAGGCCACAGAACCACTCCAAAAAGAAAAACAGAGCAAAAATCAATAAATCAAAAAGAAAAAGAAAGGGGACAAAATCCAGGCTGTTACAGTTCGTCATGGTCAATTAACATGACCTCTAGAACAGGATTTCCGTACCACTCTGGTGCGGATCTCACTCTGGTTGACCTACGAGGTTCGGTAGTAACTTGATCTGAAGTTACATGATCATCATCATTAGCTTCCTCACTAATTTGTGTAGGAGTCACAGAAACAAATTTCTATGATGAACTACTTCCCAATAAGGGAGCAGGTACAGTTACCTCACCAAGTTCTACTTTCCTCCCACTCGCTTCTTTCGAGAGAAACTCCTTCTCTAGAAAGGATCTATTCTCAGCAACAAATATCTTGCCTTCGGATCTATGATAGAAGGTGTACCCAACAGTTACTTTTGGGTATCCTATGAAGACGCACTTCTCCGACTTGGGTTTGAGCTTATCAAGATGAAACTTTTTCACATAAGCATCACAACCCCAAACTTTAAGAAACGACAGCTTAGATTTCTTGCTAAACCACAGTTCATACGGTGTCGTCTCAACGGATTTAGATGGTGCCCTATTTAACGTGAATGCAGCTGAATTCTAATGCGTAACCCCAAAACGATAGTGGTAAATCGGTAAGAGACATCATAGATTGTACCATATCTAATAAAGTATGGTAATGATGTTCGGACACACCATTACGCTATGGTGTTCTAGGTGGCGTGAGTTGCGAAACTATTTCACATTGTTTCAAATGAAGACCAAACTCGTAACTCAAATATTCTCCTCCACGATCAGATCGTAGAAACTTTATTTTCTTGTTACGATGATTTTCTACTTCACTCTGAAATTATATGAACTTTTCAAATGTTTTGGATTTATGTTTCATCAAGTAGATATACACATATCTGCTCAAATCATCTGTGAAGGTCATAAAACAATGATACCCGCCGTGAGTCTCAACACTCATTGGACCGCATACATCGGTATGTATTATTTCCAATAAGTCAGTGGCTCGCTCCATTATTCTGGAGAACGGAGTCTTAGTCATCTTGCCCATGAGGCATGGTTCGCAAGCATCAAAATGATTCATAATCAAGTGATTCCAAAAGCCCATCAGCATGGAGTTTCTTCATGCGCTTTACACCAATATGACCTAAACGGCAGTGCCACAAATAAGTTGCACTGTCATCATTAACTTTGCATCTTTTGGCTTCAATATTATGAATATGTGTATCACTATGATCGAGATCCAATGAACCATTTTCATTGGGTGTATGACTATAGAAGGTTTTATTCATGTAAACAGAACAACAATTATTCTCTAACTTAAATGAATAACCGTATTGCAATAAACATGATCAAATCATATTCATGCTCAACGCAAACACCAAATAACATTTATTTAGGTTTAACACTAATCCCGAAAGTAGAGGGAGTGTGCGATGATGATCATATCAATCTTGGAACCACTTCCAACACACATAGTCACTTCACCCTTAACTAGTCTCTGTTCATTCTGCAACTCCCGTTTTGAGTTACTACTCTTAGCAACTAAAACAGTATCAAATACCGAGGGGTTGCTATAAACACTAGTAAAGTACACATGAATAACATGTATATCAAATATAGCATTGTTCACTTTGCCATCCTTCTTATCCGCCAAATACTTGGGGCAGTTCCGCTTCCAGTGACCAGTCCCTTTGCAGTAGAAAGCACTTAGTCTCATGCTTAGGTCTAGACTTGGGCTTCTCCACTTGAGCTGCAACTTGCTTGCCGTTCTTCTTAAAGTTCCCTTTCTTCCCCTTTGCCCTTTTCTTGAAACTAGTGGTGTTGCTAATCATCAACACTTGATGCTCTTTCTTGATTTCGACCTTCATCGATTTCATCATCTTGAAAAGCTCGGGAATCGTTTTCGTCATCCCTTGCATACTATAGTTCATCACGAAGTTCTACTAACTTGGTGATGGTGACTAGAGAATTCTGTCAATCACTATCTTATCTAGAAGATTAACTCCCACTTGATTCAAGCGATTGTAGTACCCAGACAATCTGAGCACATGCTCACTGCTTGAGCTATTCTCCTCCATCTTTTAGCTATAGAACTTGTTGGAGACTTCATATATCTCAACTTGGGTATTTGCTTGAAATATTAACTTCAACTCCTGGATCATCTCATATGATCCATGGCGTTCAAAACGTATTTGAAGTCCCGATTCTAAGCTGTTAAGCATGGTGCACTAAACTATCAAGTAGTCATCATATTGAGCTAGCCAAACGTTCATAACATCTGCATCTGCTCCTGCAATAGGTATGTCACCTAGCGGTGTATCAAGGACATAATTCTACTGTGCAGCAATGAGGATAATCCTCAGATCATGGATCCAATCCGCATCATTGCTACTAACATCTTTCAACTTAGTTTTTCTCTAGGAACATAACAAAAATAAAATAGAGGAGCTAAAAGCGAGCTATTGATCTACAACATAGATATGCTAATACTACCAGGACTAAGTTCATGATAAATTAAAGTTCAATTAATCATATTAATTAAGAACTCTCACTTAGATAGACATCCCTCTAATCATCTAAGTGTTCATGTGATCCATATCCACTAAACCATGTCCGATCATCACGTGCGATGGAGTAGTTTCCATGGTGAACATCACTATGTTGATCATATCTACTATATGATTCACGCTCGACCTTTCAGTCTCTAGTGTTCCAAGGCCATATCTGCATATGCTAGGCTCGTCAAGTTTAACCCTAGTATTCTGCGTGTGCAAAACTGGCTTGCACCCGTTGTAGATGAACGTAGAGCTTATCACACCCGATCATCACGTGGTGTCTCGGCATGATGAACTTTGGCAACGGTGCATACTCATGGAGAACACTTTTATCTTGAAATTTAGTGAGAGATCATCTTATAATGCTACCACCGATCTAAGCAAAATAAGATGCATAAAGGATAAACATCACATGCAATCAATATAAGTGATATGATATGGCCATCATCATCTTGTGCTTGTGATCTCCATCTCTGAAGCACCGTCATGATCACCATCGTCACCGGCGTGACACCTTGATCTCCATGGTAGCACCGTTTTTGTCTAGCCAAATTTTGCTTTTATGACTATCGCTACCTCTTAGTGATAAAGTAAAGCATTACAGGGCGATTGCATTGCATACAATAAAGCGACAACCATATGGCTCCTGCCAGTTGCCGATAACTCGGTTACAAAACATGATCATCTCATACAATAAAATATAGCATCATGTCTTGACCATATCACATCACAACATGCCCTGCAAAAACAAGTTAGATGTCCTCTACTTTGTTGTTGCAAGTTTTACGTGGCTGCTACGGGCTGAGAAAGAACCGTTCTTACCTACGCATCAAAACCACAACGATAGTTCATCAAGTTAGTGATGTTTTAACCTTCTCAAGGACCGGGCGTAGCCACACTCGGTCCAACTAAAGTTGGAGAAACTGACACCCGCCAGCCACCTGTGTGCAAAGCACGTCGGTAGAACCAGTCTCGCGTAAGCGTACACGTAATGTCGGTTCGGGCCGCTTCATCCAACAATACCGCCGAACCAAAGTATGACATGCTGGTAAGCAGTATGACTTGTATCGCCCACAACTCACATGTGTTCTACTCGTGCATATAACATCTACGCATAAACCTGGCTCTGTTACCACTGTTGGGGAACGTAGTAATTGAAGGAAATATGCCCCAGAGGCAATAATAAAGTTATTATTTATTTCCTTATATCATGATAAAAGTTTATCATTCATGCTAGAATTGTATTAACCGGAAACATAATACATTTGTGAATACATAGACAAACAGAGTGTCACTAGTATGCCTCTACTTGACTAGCTCGTTAATCAAAGATGGTTATGTTTCCTAACCATGGACAAAGGAGTTGTCATTTGATTAACGGGATCACATCATCAGTTGAATGATCTGATTGACATGACCCATTCCATTAGCTTAGCACCCGATCGTTTAGTATGTTGCTATTGCTTTCTTCATGACTTATACATGTTCCTATGACTATGAGATTATGTAACTCCCGTGTGCCGGAGGAACACTTTGTGTGCTACCAAACAGAAGGAAATATGCCCTAGAGGCAATAATAAAGTTATTATTTATTTCCTTATATCATGATAAATGTTTATTATTCATGCTAGAATTGTATTAAACGGAAACATAAAACATGTGTGAATACATAGACAAACAGAGTGTCACTAGTATGCCTCTACTTGACTAGCTCATTAATCAAAGATGGTTATGTTTCCTAACCATAAACAAAGAGTTGTTATTTGATTAACGAGGTCACATCATTAGTTGAATGATCTGATTGACATGACCCATTTCATTAGCTTAGCACCCGATCGTTTAGTATGTTGCTATTGCTTTCTTCATGACTTATACATGTTCCTATGACTATGAGATTATGCAACTCCTGTTTGCCGGAGGAACACTTTGTGTGCTACCAAACGTCACAACGTAAATGGGTGATTATAAAGGAGCTCTACAGGTGTCTCCAATGGGAGATGTTGGGTTGGCGTATTTCGAGAATAGGATTTGTCACTCCGATTGTCGGAGAGGTATCGCTGGGCCCTCTCGGTAATGCACATCACATAAGCCTTGCAAGCATTGCAACTAATGAGTTAGTTGCGGGATGATGTATTACGGAACGAGTAAAGAGACTTGCCGGTAACGATATTGAACTAGGTATTGGATACCGACGATTGAATCTCGGGCAAGTAAACATACCGATGACAAAGGGAATAACGTATGTTGTTATGCGGTCTGACCGATAAAGATCTTCGTAGAATATGTAGGAGCCAATATGGGCATCCAGGTCCCGCTATTGGTTATTGACCGGAGACGTGTCTCGGTCATGTCTACATTATTCTCGAACCGTAGGGTCCGCACGCTTAACGTTACGATGACAGTTATTATGAGTTTATGCATTTTGATGTACCGAAGGTTGTTCGGAGTCCCGGATGTGATCATGGACATGACGAGGAGTCTCGAAATGGTTGAGACATAAAGATTGATATATTGGAAGCCTATGTTTGGATATCGGAAGTCTTCCGGGTGAAATCGGGATTTTACCGGAGTACCGGGAGGTTACCGGAACCCCCCGGGAGCTATATGGGCCTTAGTGGGCTTTAGTGGAAAGGATAAACGGGGAACCCAAGGTGGCCGCGCGCCTCCCCCTTCCCCTAGTCCTCTCTCTCTTTCCCCACTCAAGGAATCCTATTCCAACTAGGATTGGAGGGGGAATCCTACTCCCAGAGGGAGTAGGACTCTCCTGGCGCGCCCTCCTTGGCCGGCCGGCCCCCTCCCCTTGGCTCCTTTATATACGGAGGCAGGGGGCGCCCCTAGACACACAAGTTGATCCACGTGATCGTTCCTTAGCCGTGTGCGGTGCCCCCTACCACCATATTCCACCTCGATCATATTGTTGTAGTGCTTAGGCGAAGCCCTGCGTCGGTAGAACATCAAGATCGTCACCACGCCGTCGTGCTGACGGAACTCCTCCCCTAAACTTTGCTGGATCGGAGCCCGGGGATCGTCATCGAGCTGTACGTGTGCTAAGAACTCGGAGGTGCCGGAGTAACGGTGCTTGGATCGGTCGGATCGGGAAGACGTACGACTACTTCCTCTACGTTGCGTCAACGCTTCCGCAGTCGGTCTGCGTGGGTACGTAGACAACACTCTCCCCCTCGTTGCTGTGCATCACCATGATCTTGCGTGTGCGTAGGAATTTTTTTGAAATTACTACGTTCCCCAACAGTGGCATCCGAGCCTAGGTTTTATGGTTTGATGTTATATGCACGAGTAGAACACAAGTGAGTTGTGGGTGATATAAGTCATACTGCCTACCAGCATGTCATACTTTGGTTCGGCGGTATTGTTGTATGAAGCGGCCCGGACCGACATTACGCGTACGCTTACGCGAGACCGGTTTCCCCGATGTGCTTTGCACAAAGGTGACTTGCAGGTGACTGTTTCTCCAACTTTAGTTGAACCGAGTGTGACTACGCCCGGTCCTTGCGAAGGTTAAAACGGAGTCTATTTGACAAACTATCGTTGTGGTTTTGATGCGTAGGTGAGATTGGTTCTTGCTTAAAGCCCGTAGCAGCCACGTAAAACTTGCAACAACAAAGTAGAGGACGTCTAACTTGTTTTTGCAGGGCATGTTGTGATGTGATATGGCTAAGACATGATGCTAAATTTTTTATTGTATGAGATGATCATGTTTTGTAATCGAGTTATCGGCAACTGGCAGGAGCCATATGGTTGTCGCTTTATTGTATGCAATGCAATCGCGATGTAATGCTTTACTTTATCACTTAGCGGTAGCGATAGTCGTGGAAGCATAAGATTGGAGAGACGACAACGATGCTACGATGGAGATCAAGGTGTCGCGCCGGTGACGATGGTGATCATGACGGTGCTTCGGAGATGGAGATCACAAGCACAAGATGATGATGGCCATATCATATCACCTATATTGATTGCATGTGATGTTTATCCTTTTATGCATCTTATCTTGCTTTGATTGACGGTAGCATTATAAGATGATCTCTCACTAAATTATCAAGAAGTGTTCTCCCTGAGTATGCACCATTGCCAAAGTTCGTCGTGCCCAGACACCACGTGATGATCGGGTGTGATAAGCTCTACGTCCATCTACAACGGGTGCAAGCCAGTTTTGCACACGCAGAATACTCAGGTTAAACTTGACGAGCCTAGCATATGTAGATATGGCCTCGGAACACGGAGACCGAAAGGTCGAGCATGAATCATATAGTAGATATGATCAACATAGCGATGTTCACCATTGAAAACTACTCCATCTCATACGATGATCGGTTATGGTTTAGTTGATTTGGATCTCGTGATCACTTAGAGGATTAGAGGGATGTCTATCTAAGTGGGAGTTCTTAAGTAATTTGATTAATTGAACTTAAACTTATCATGAACTTAGTACCTGATAGTATCTTGCTTGTTTATGTTTGATTGTAGATAGATGGCTCGTGCTGTTGTTCCATTGAATTTTAATGCGTTCCTTGAGAAAGCAAAGTTGAAAGATGATGGTAGCAATTACACGGACTGGGTCCGTAACTTGAGGATTATCCTCATTGCTGCTCAGAAGAATTACGTCCTGGAAGCACCGCTGGGTGCCAGGCCTGCTGCTGGAGCAACACCAGATGTTATGAACGTCTGGCAGAGCAAAGCTGATGACTACTCGATAGTTCAGTGTGCCATGCTTTACGGCTTAGAATCGGGACTTCAACGACGTTTTGAACGTCATGGAGCATATGAGATGTTCCAGGAGTTGAAGTTAATATTTCAAGCAAATGCCCGGATTGAGAGATATGAAGTCTCCAATAAGTTCTATAGCTGCAAGATGGAGGAGAACAGTTCTGTCAGTGAGCATATACTCAAAATGTCTGGGTATAATAATCACTTGATTCATATGGGAGTTAATCTTCCAGATGATTGCGTCATTGACAGAATTCTCCAATCACTGCCACCAAGCTACAAGAGCTTCGTGATGAACTATAATATGCAAGGGATGAACAAGACTATTCCCGAGCTCTTCGCAATGCTGAAAGCTGCGGAGGTAGAAATCAAAAAGGAGCATCAAGTGTTGATGGTTAACAAAACCACTAGTTTCAAGAAAAAGGGCAAAGGGAAGAAGAAGGGGAACTTCAAGAAGAACGGCAAGCAAGTTGCTGCGCAGGAGAAGAAACCCAAGTCTGGACCTAAGCCTGAAACTGAGTGCTTCTACTGCAAGCAGACTGGTCACTAGAAGCAGAACTGCCCCAAGTATTTGGCGGATAAGAAGGATGGCAAGGTGAACAAAGGTATATGTGATATACATGTTATTGATGTGTACCTTACTAGAGCTCGCAGTAGCACCTGGGTATTTGATACTGGTTCTGTTGCTAATATTTGCAACTCGAAACAGGGACTACGGAATAAGCGAACACTAGCGAAGGACGAGGTGACGATGCGCGTGGGAAACGGTTCCAAAGTCGATGTGATCGCGGTCGGCACGCTACCTCTACATCTACCTTCGGGATTAATATTAGACCTAAATAATTGTTATTTGGTGCCAGCGTTGAGCATGAACATTATATCTGGATCTTGTTTGATGCGAGACGGTTATTCATTTAAATCAGAGAATAATGGTTGTTCTATTTATATGAGTAATATCTTTTATGGTCATGCACCTTTGAAGAGTGGTCTATTTTTGATGAATCTCGATAGTAGTGATACACATATTCATAATGTTGAAGCCAAAAGATGCAGAGTTGATAATGAAAGTGCAACTTATTTGTGGCACTGTCGTTTAGGTCATATCGGTGTAAAGCGCATGAAGAAACTCCATACTGATGGACTTTTGGAACCACTTGATTATGAATCACTTGGTACTTGCGAACCGTGCCTCATGGGCAAGATGACTAAAACACCGTTCTCCGGTACTATGGAGAGAGCAACAGATTTGTTGGAAATCATACATACCGATGTATGTGGTCCGATGAATATTGAGGCTCGTGGCGGATATCGTTATTTTCTCACCTTCACAGATGACTTAAGCAGATATGGGTATATCTACTTAATGAAACACAAGTCTGAAACATTTGAAAAGTTCAAAGAATTTCAGAGTGAAGTTGAAAATCATCGTAACAAGAAAATAAAGTTTCTACGATCTGATCGTGGAGGAGAATATTTGATTTACGAGTTTGGTGTACATTTGAAAAATTGTGGAATAGTTTCGCAACTCACGCCACCCGGAACACCACAGCGTAATGGTGTGTCCGAACATCGTAATCGTACTTTACTAGATATGGTGCGATCTATGATGTCTCTTACTGATTTACCGCTATCGTTTTGGGGTTATGCTCTAGAGACGGCCGCATTCACATTAAATAGGGCACCATCAAAATCCGTTGAGATGACGCCTTATGAACTATGGTTTGGCAAGAAACCAAAGTTGTCGTTTCTTAAAATTTGGGGCTGTGATGCTTATGTGAAAAAGCTTCAACCTGATAAGCTCGAACCCAAATCGGAGAAATGTGTCTTCATAGGATACCCAAAGGAGACTGTTGGGTACACCTTCTATCACAGATCCGAAGGCAAGACATTCGTTGCTAAGAATGGATCCTTTCTAGAGAAGGAGTTTCTCTCGAAAGAAGTGAGTGGGAGGAAAGTAGAACTTGACGAGGTAACTGTACCTGCTCCCTTATTGGAAAGTAGTACATCACAGAAAACTGTTTCTGCGACACCTATAGCAATTAGTGAGGAAGTTAATGATAATGATCATGAAACTTCAGAACAAGATACTACTGAACCTCGTAGATCAACCAGAGTGAGATCCGCGCCAGAGTGGTACGGTAATCCAGTTCTGGAAGTCATGCTACTAGATCATGATGAACCTACGAATTATGAAGAAGCGATGGTGAGCCCAGATTCCGCAAAGTGGCTTGAAGCCATGAAATCTGAGATGGGATCCATGTATGAGAACAAAGTATGGACTTTGGTTGACTTGCCCGATGATCGGCAAGCAATTGAGAATAAATGGATCTTCAAGAAGAAGACTGACGCTGACGGTAATGTTACTGTCTACAAAGCTCGACTTGTCGCAAAAGGTTTTCGACAAGTTCAAGGGGTTGACTACGATGAGACCTTCTCACCCGTAGCGATGCTTAAGTTTGTCCGAATCATGTTAGCGATTGCCGCATTTTATGATTATGAAATTTGGCAGATGGATGTCAAAACTGCATTCCTGAATGGATTTTTGGAAGAAGAGTTGTATATGATGCAACCAGAAGGTTTTGTCGATCCAAAGGGAGCTAACAAAGTGTGCAAGCTCCAGCGATCCATTTATGGACTGGTGCAAGCCTCTCGGAGTTGGAATAAACGCTTTGATAGTGTGATCAAAGCATTTGGTTTTATACAGACTTTTGGAGAAGCCTGTATTTACAAGAAAGTGAGTGGGAGCTCTGTAGCATTTCTGATATTATATGTGGATGACATATTACTGATTGGAAATGATATAGAATTTCTGGATAGCATAAAGGGATACTTGAATAAGAGTTTTTCAATGAAAGACCTCGGTGAAGCTGCTTACATATTAGGCATAAAGATCTATAGAGATAGATCAAGACGCTTAATTGGACTTTCACAAAGCACATACCTTGACAAGATTTTGAAGAAGTTCAAAATGGATCAAGCAAAGAAAGGGTTCTTGCCTGTGTTACAAGGTGTGAAGTTGAGTCAGACTCAATGCCCGACCACTGCAGAAGATAGAGAGAAAATGAAAGATGTTCCCTATGCTTCAGCCATAGGCTCTATCATGTATGCAATGCTGTGTACCAGACCTGATGTGTGCCTTGCTATAAGTTTAGCAGGGAGGTACCAAAGTAATCCAGGAGTGGATCACTGGACAGCGGTCAAGAACATCCTGAAATACCTGAAAAGGACTAAGGATATGTTTCTCGTATATGGAGGTGACAAAGAGCTCACCGTAAAAGGTTACGTTGATGCAAGCTTTGACACTGATCCGGACGATTCTAAATCGCAAACCGGATACGTGTTTACATTAAACGGTGGAGCTGTCAGTTGGTGCAGTTCTAAACAAAGCGTCGTAGCGGGATCTACATGTGAAGCGGAGTACATAGCTGCTTCGGAAGCAGCGAATGAAGGAGTCTGGATGAAGGAGTTCATATCCGATCTAGGTGTCATACCTAGTGCATCGGGTCCAATGAAAATCTTTTGTGACAATACTGGTGCAATTGCCTTGGCAAAGGAATCCAAATTTCACAAGAGGACCAAGCACATCAAGAGACGCTTCAATTCCATCGGGATCTAGTCCAGGTGGGAGACATAGAGATTTGCAAGATACATACGGATCTGAATGTTGCAGACCCGTTGACTAAGCCTCGTCCACGAGCAAAACATGATCAGCACCAAGACTCCATGGGTGTTAGAATCATCACAGTGTAATCTAGATTATTGACTCTAGTGCAAGTGGGAGACTGAAGGAAATATGCCCTAGAGGCAATAATAAAGTTATTATTTATTTCCTTATATCATGATAAATGTTTATTATTCATGCTAGAATTGTATTAAACGGAAACATAATACATGTGTGAATACATAGACAAACAGAGTGTCACTAGTATGCCTCTACTTGACTAGCTCGTTAATCAAAGATGGTTATGTTTCCTAACCATAAACAAAGAGTTGTTATTTGATTAACGAGGTCACATCATTAGTTGAATGATCTGATTGACATGACCCATTTCATTAGCTTAGCACCCGATCGTTTAGTATGTTGCTATTGCTTTCTTCATGACTTATACATGTTCCTATGACTATGAGATTATGCAACTCCCGTTTGCCGGAGGAACACTTTGTGTGCTACCAAACGTCACAACGTAAATGGGTGATTATAAAGGAGCTCTACAGGTGTCTCCAATGGGAGATGTTGGGTTGGCGTATTTTGAGAATAGGATTTGTCACTCCGATTGTCGAAGAGGTATCTCTGGGCCCTCTCAGTAATGCACATCACATAAGCCTTGCAAGCATTGCAACTAATGAGTTAGTTGTGGGATGATGTATTACGGAACGAGTAAAGAGACTTGCCGGTAACGAGATTGAACTAGGTATTGGATACCGACGATCGAATCTCGGGCAAGTAACATACCGATGACAAAGGGAACAACGTATGTTGTTATGCGGTCTGACCGATAAAGATCTTCGTAGAATATGTAGGAGCCAATATGGGCATCCAGGTCCCGCTATTGGTTATTGACCGGAGACGTGTCTCGGTCATGTCTACATTATTCTCGAACCGTAGGGTCCGCACGCTTAACGTTACGATGACAGTTATTATGAGTTTATGCATTTTGATGTACCGAAGGTTGTTCGGAGTCCCGGATGTGATCATGGACATGACGAGGAGTCTCGAAATGGTCGAGACATAAAGATTGATATATTGGAAGCCTATGTTTGGATATCGGAAGTGTTCCAGGTGAAATCGGGATTTTACCGGAGTACCGGGAGGTTACCGGAACCCCCCGGGAGCTATATGGGCCTTAGTGGGCTTTAGTGGAAAGGAGAAAGGGGCAGCCCAAGGTGGCCGCGCGCCTCCCCCTTCCCCTAGTCCTATTAGGACTAGGAGAGGTGGCCGCCCCCCCTCTCTCTCTTTCCCCCCTCAAGGAATCCTATTCCAACTAGGATTGGAGGGGGAATCCTACTCCCAGAGGGAGTAGGACTCTCCTGGCGTGCCCTCCTTGGCCGGCCGGCCCCCTCCCCTTGGCTCCTTTATATACGAAGGCAGGGGGCGCCCCTAGACACACAAGTTGATCCACATGATCGTTCCTTAGCCGTGTGCGGTGCCCCCTGCCACCATATTCCACCTCGATCATATCGTTGTAGTGCTTAGGCGAAGCCCTGCGTCGGTAGAACATCAAGATCGTCACCACGCCGTCGTGCTGACGGAACTCCTCCCCTAAGCTTTGCTGGATCAGAGCCCGGGGATCGTCATCGAGCTGTACGTGTGCTAAGAACTCGGAGGTGCCGGAGTAACGGTGCTTGGATCGGTCGGATCGGGAAGACGTACGACTACTTCCTCTATGTTGCGTCAACGCTTCCGCAGTCGGTCTGCGTGGGTACGTAGACAACACTCTCCCCCTCGTTGCTGTGCATCACCATGATCTTGCGTGTGCGTAGGATTTTTTTTGAAATTACTACGTTCCCCAACACAAACGTCACAACGTAACTGGGTGATTATAAAGGTGCTCTACAGGTGTCTCCAAAGGTACATGTTGGGTTGACGTATTTCGAGATTAGGATTTGTCACTCCGATCGTCGGAGAGGTATCTCTGGGCCCTCTCGGTAATGCACATCACTTAAGCCTTGCAAGCATTGCAACTAATGAGTTAGTTGCGGGATGATGTATTACGGAACGAGTAAAGAGACTTGCCGGTAACGAGATTGAACTAGGTTGTGACGCCCGGATAATTAAGCTACAATGATCCCACGCTAATGGTGCCACGTCACCACGGATTCTGCTGCTAATCTATTGTTAGATCAAAACCGGTCCAAAATTCAAATTCAAAGTTTGGTAAATAATAAAAGTTTTCAAACATTAAAATAAAAATGTTCGGGTTGTACTAAATATTACATAGATAAATATGGTGTAGTAAGCACATTTTTATAAAAAAAGGCCTAAATAATTTAAAATGATTTAAAACAGAAAAGTAAATAAATAAAAGAAAAGAAAATACAAAAGAGAAAAACTAAACTAACAAAAAACAAACAAAGAGAAAGCCCCCCCCCCCCCCCGCTGGGCTAAGTGGCCCAGTTGGTCCTCCGCCGTCCGAACGGGCCGGCCCACTCCCCGCACGCCCGCCTGGCCTATAGGCCACGCCCCGCTAACCCTAACCCCATCCCACGACCCCCACTTCCCCCCACTCGTCTCCCCTCTCCCTCCCTCGTCCTCCCACACCGCCGCCACCACACAGCGCACACACAGGGGAGAGGAGCTCCTCGTCCCGATCCCCATGGCCGCTAGCGACCGCCTCGGGCCTCCTCGCGCGCGCCCCTTCGACCGCTGGCGGGCCAAGCTGGCCTAGTGGATCCCGAAGCCCACCTCGCCGGGCCGCCCCATTCCCCCGCCCGTCGCCGGATCTCCCTCGTCGGACCTCCCCGAACTCCGTCGAGCCCACTGCCTAGTCCCTACCACTCCCCGTGAGCTTCCCCCTCTCCCCCCGTCTCCGCCGCCCGCATCGCGGCACCTCCCCGCGCGCGCCCGCACGCTGCCCCGCGGCCGCCTCTGCGCGCCCGTGCCGCATCGCCACCTCCCCTCCTTCCTCTCTCTTCTCACCGCGCGCTCACCCGGCCCCTGCCGCTCCCCACCGCGCGGCCTCACTCACGCGCTAGCACCGTCCCGTCGTCGTGCGCCGCTCCCCTGCTCCCCGCGTAGCGAGCTCCCGCCCCTGGCCTGGCCTCCACTCGCCGACGGCCGCGCTCGGGTCATACACCCGCGCCCTAGCTACTCCGGCGCTCGCGCCGCCCCTGCCCTTGCTGTCCGCCACCGCCGCCCATCGCAGCGCCCGCGACCCCCCTGGACGCGCGCTTGCCTCGCTGCTGTGTCCCGCCTGCTGGTCGTCGCTTCGCTCGGCGCCGCCTCCTCTGCCGCGCCACCGCGGCCCCTCCTGTCTCCGGCCGCTGCAGGCCCTGTCCCGCCGAGCCTTGCTCGCTGGCGGCGCGCCTTGGTCGCGGCCACGCCTTGGGCGTGTGCGCGCGAGCCCTGGAGGGTCCGTCCCGCCCCACCGCCCGTTACGTCCGCCCGTTAAGGCTCCCTCTGAGCCACTGACCTTGGGGGGCCACCCCACAGAACGTTTCCAAAAAAAAGAGGATTTATAAAAAATATATAAAATATAAATATAATAATTAATTAATTAATTAATTACAGGAATAATTAACTTAATTAATTTTGATTAATTAAACTAAACAAATAATTAAACTAATTAAACATTAGTTATCTAATTAACCTGGTTAGTTAATTAGCTAATTAATTAGTATGACAGTGGGGCCCACCCCCTAATTAATACTAATTAGGTTAATTAAATTGATTAATTAAAATGTGTCACTGACCAGTGGGACCCACTGGTCAGGTTGACCAGTCAACCCCCATTGACTGCTGACGTTAGCATGACATCATGCTGATGTCATAAATCCATTTCGAATTAATTTAAATAATTAATTAAATTCTAGAAATTAATAAAAATTTAGAAAAACATATCTTTTAATCCGTAACTCGGATTAAATTATTTTCAACATGAAAGTTGCTCAGAACGACGAGACGAACCCGGATATGCAACCCGTTCGTCCGCCACGCATCCCTAGCATACCGAACTCACAACTTTCCCCCTCCGGTTCATCTGTCCGAAAACGCGAAACACCGGGAATACTTTCCCGGATGTTTTCCCCCTTCACCAGGTACCACCTCATACCGCGTTAGGGCACACCTAGCATCACGCTTTGTCATGTCATGCATCGTCATGCATTTGTTTGCAATATATTTATTGTTTCTTCCCCTCTTCTCTCGCTAGAGACCGAGACCGACGCCGCTGCTACCCAGTACGACTACGGTGTTGACGACCCCTCTCTCTTGCCAGAGCAACCAGGCAAGCCCCCCCCCCCTTTGATCACCAGATATCGCCTACTCTTCTCTCTACTGCTTGCATTAGAGTAGTGTAACATGTTACTGCTTTCCGTTAATCCTATTCTGATGCATAGCCTGTCCTCGCCACTACTGTTGATACCCTTACCTGCAATCCTAATGCTTAGTATAGGATGCTAGTTTATCATCAGTGGCCCTACATTCTTGTCCGCCTGCCATGCTATACTATCGGGCCGTGATCACTCGGGAGGTGATCACGGATATATACTATATACTTTATACATGATACATGTGCTGACTAAAGTCGGGTCGGCTTGTGGAGCACCCGCGAGTGATTCACGGATTGGGGGCTGAAAGGACCTTTGTCCCAACGGCCCTCTGTGTGGATCTTTGTGGCGAAGCGACAGGGTAGGTTGTGACCACCTAGGAGAGAGGTGGGCCTGGCCCTGGTCGGCGTTCGCGGATACTTAACACGTTTAACGAGATCTTGGTATTTGATCTGAGTCTGGCCATTTGGTCTATACGCACTAACCATCTACGCGGGAGTAGTTATGGGTATCCCGGCGTCGTGGTATCAGCCGAAGCCTTCGTGACGTCAGCGACTGAGTGGCGCGCGCCGGATTGGACTGGAACGCCACTAGGCTAGGTCTGCTTTCGGCCGCGTACGCAACGTGCAGGTGTGCTAAGGGCGATGGGCCCAGACCCCTGTGCGCATAGGTTTAGACCGGTGTGCTGACC
This sequence comes from Triticum aestivum, assembly GCF_018294505.1. Lineage (NCBI taxonomy): Eukaryota > Viridiplantae > Streptophyta > Magnoliopsida > Poales > Poaceae > Triticum > Triticum aestivum. The sequence goes on from NC_057806.1 coordinate 486,487,692, forward strand.
TCTCTGTTGTGCCGAGGTGGGGCTGCGACGTGTTGATCTTCCGAGGCCGGGCATGACCCAGGAAAGTATGTCCGGCCAAATGGGATCGAGCGTGTTGGGGAATGTGGTGCACCCCTGCAGGGAAGTTAATCTATTCGAATAGCCGTGATCTTCGGTAACAGGACGATTTGGAGTTGTACCTTGACCTTATGACAACTAGAACCGGATACTTAATAAAACACACCCTTCCAAGTGCCAGATACAACCGGTGGTCGCTCTCTCACAGGGCGACGAGGGGAGGATCATCGGTTAGGATTATGCTATACGATGCTGCTTGGAGGACTTCAGTCTACTCTCTTCTACATGCTGCAAGACGGAGGCTGCCAGAAGCATAGTCTTCGAAAGGATTAGTTATCCCCCTCTTATTCTGGCATTCTGCAGTTCAGTCCACATATGATACCCTTATTCCATTTGATACCCATGCATATGTAGTGTAGCTCCTTGCTTGCGAGTACTTTGGATGAGTACTCATGGTTGCTTTCTCCCTCTTTTCCCCTTTCCTTTCTACCTGGTTGTCGCAACCAGATGCTGGAGCCCAGGAGCCAGACGCCACCGTCGACGACGACTCCTACTACACCGGAGGTGCCTACTACTACGTGCTGCCCGCTGACGACGACCAGGAGTAGTTAGGAGGATCCCAGGCAGGAGGCCTGCGCCTCTTTCGATCTGTATCCCAGTTTGTGCTAGCCTTCTTAAGGCAAACTTGTTTAACTTATGTCTGTACTCAGATATTGTTGCTTCCGCTGACTCGTCTATGATCGAGCTCTTGTATTCGAGCCCTCGAGGCCCCTGGCTTGTAATATGATGCTTGTATGACTTATTTTATTTGTAGAGTTGTGTTGTGATATCTTCCCGTGAGTCCCTGATCTTGATCGTACACGTTTGCGTGTATGATTAGTGTACGATTAAATCGGGGGCGTCACAAGTTGGTATCAGAGCCGACTGCCTGTAGGAATCCCCCTTCCACACTCCTTGGCCGAAGTCGAGTCTAGACATTGCAAAAACTTTTACTAACATGGCTGTGTGCCTTACGGGCCCACGTCGCCATTGGGTGGTATTAGGATATTTTACTCCTTGTCTATACTCTGGGACTCTGATCTCTCTTCTATTCGGGTTAAACGAATTTTGCTAAATCTAACATTAGGATCTCGTTATCACTTTCACCCGGAGAGCCCCCTTTTACTGTTGATCGCCTGCTACACGTGAAGACCCTGAAGATACTCTCCGCTATTAACCCGAGAACTTGTGTTCATCGCGTTTGCAATTCCCCTTCCACCGTCAACCCTTATGGATAACTACTTGCAGTTGTTATTCTTACATTCATCCCCAGTTGGTCTTGTTATTACAAGATACCCCGAAATACTCGTCGATGTTTTGATAATCCTTTGAGCCTACTGCGTTGCTGTTCTTTGTCACCTGAATACCCCTACGGATAATTCTCGCACTTATCGAGTATCCGCTCATCCCCCAGTTGTTCATGTGTTACACAATGGTCTTCGAAATACTATTCGATCCTCCAAAAATCCTTAGTAGCTTATTGCTGTGCAATAATTGTCTGCTTGCATGATGGATGCTTTCCATATGTCTGGCAGTATTCATTAGTATCCTTAGGCACCGTCATTTTGATCCTTTTGATTCAACATGAGTGCGAATGCACGCAATCATCAGTTGATCCTTTTAAATTATCTTTCCGGCTCAGACGTCATTTTAAACATGAGCTGGTTCTCAACCAATCCAATTGCCGTCGATTGTACCCCTAAGGCTATTCAACTTATCCATCCCTAATCAGAACATTGCTTCTGATCCCTTGATTTGAAAATCATAATTCCTTTGCATTTGAGCTCTGGATTAGTCAGTTATTTCTATAATCCAATGCCTTTGCATGGTTTCTTCCTCTGGTTGAGTACTGATGCTTACATCAGATCCCTTGAGGACCATCGGATCCTATTTGGATTTTATCCGACAACGTCCTTCATATTCAACCACTTTGGAAGTTCTTTCCCTGATACATAATGCCATTGGAAAATCCTATTCCTTGATTTGGCCTACCATGCTCTGCTTTCGAGCTGGTGATATTTACTCTTGAAGCTTGTGGTATATGTTTCTAAGATGCCCCGATGGGTTGAACCTATACCTTCTCTAAAACCGTGTGAACCCGAAAGTTTTCACGAGTCATACTCTTCTGGTGCTTCGCCGGATAAAATTTCAACACTACAACTTCTTTGAAGACAAGAAGTGAATGAAATGTTATGCATTAACAAAGTGGGAGTCGACCTTGAACTTAGTGTTCATGCCCATGGACCCGATGTGGAACTTATCATGGAAGCTTCTTGCAAAACTTTTAATCAGTTGGATAATTCTTTCGGTGTCTTTGAATTGGATCCCTTGCAACTATGGTTTCAACCATATTGATATTCCTTGATTCCTTTTCTCGGACAAGTTAAAGTACTTGTCTTTTGCAAGATCAATACACTTGTCAACCCTCTATGTTGCTCTACATCCGAGTATTACCCTCTGGTATCTCGATAATATCACCGAACCATGTTGCTTATTATGAGCCTTCATTAAGTATTATTCCTCACCGATTCCAATGTTTGCCGGTTCCGAGTTGTTAGTCACTCGAGGACACCGATAACTAAATCGGGTCCGCACCACGATTAAACAACTCTTAGTAATCTCCTTTACTCACGAGTTTGTACTCGAGCATGTCGATCCTAGCCTGATCGACTATCATCATAGTGCTAATTTTCACTATGCTACCTGGCCCTTCTCCCGGTAGCAAAATTTTCGACGATGAGCTAAGATTATGTCCATCTTCCTCGTCATATCATTTCTCCTTGAACAACAAACTTGATTTCGAGTTTATGTCATACCCTTGGTTCAAATAACCTTCCGCTTCACCATTCCCTTGACTTGATGTCATCGCCGACCGATTACATCTTGAAATCTCTCGACTGCTATGTCGTGATCATCATCAGCATTCTGAGCTCTTCCAGGATATCAATTGAAATTATGTTGAGAAAGACCATCCTTGCCCTCGATGATTGGTGTTATCATCGACCACTCTACTGCCTTCCCTCCAACACAAACTTGTTTGTGTTTTGTGTTATACCTTGAGTTCCTTGCTATCCAGCAATTGTTCTTCTTTACTCGGAACATTACCATCTCTTATGTCATCAATATTGTGAGAATTACACCACCTCTTAAGAATTTGTGATATAGTGATGCTTCTCACCATCACCATTCTTTTCTTGGTCCCCGTGTTGAGTGAACTCTGTTGTGCAAATTTAATATCTCTAGCAACCCTATTGCTTCAGAGTTATTGGACAATAATTCCCATTTAGTGTGTTGGTTGCTCAATCGCCATTCCGACGTTGGGCGTGCAACCCAAACCATATTTCGAGTGCACCTTTCAACCCTTGTTTAATTGTGTATGTTCTCCTGCAGCATACATCATTAAGTCATTTGATCTGGCTAATGCTATCTCCTTGTTCACATAGTTGTGGAAATCCATCCTTTTTGGAAATGTCAATGGATTGTCGCTGAGTCAATCAGTCACCTCCTCACCACTCCTTGATTTAATGATGAACTCTTGTTTCGGAACTCGCTACCATAGTACATTTCTCGAGAATCTTACAATGTCGTCTCGTCAATTGTGTTGCACCTTTTCTTCTCAGGCATCCTGAGTCTGAGGTATCCTGACACCAATCAGATCTAAATTTCGGACAGATATGATGGTTGGAACATATTTCCAAGAGTTATAAATGTTGGTCTTTATACGGCCCGGTAAGGTGATGTCATGCTTAGCACACCTGGCCGAATGAACTAGTTTCCTTTTTAGCAAGGTTAGCGATTCTTCCATGAGGAAATCGTAAGACTTATTCTATAAGTTGTTTCTGATGGATCCTTTGTGTGTCCAAAAATCTGACCCTTACTTGATGACCATGTCAATGCTATCTCGAAGCATGTCTGTGGTACTCCGATTTTCAATAAGAGCATTTTAAGCACAATGCTAAATTCTCTTTATCAATTATCCAAACACCGTTGTATGGGTAATTTCATGAAATTTCTCTCCCCTTTCCTAAAGGGTTTTCTACGTTATATCCTGTCATGGCTATCATGCTCTGTTTGTCCTTAGCGAAGGATATACCCCTGAAATGTGTGTTTAAACACATTTTCCCCTTCCATTGTTCTGTTTAACCTGATGATCACGTTTTCCTTTCCATTGGTTTGTTTGACCTTTCTTGTGATCTATATAATCTAAGCAGTAATAATTCACTGCTTATGTAACACCTCGGTGTACACCTCTGTTATGGAGACCCTGTTTCTATTGTTGATGACATTCCGGTAACCACCGATGGATGAGAACTTTGCCTATTGGTCCGCCTCGTTCAACGAGCAGGAAAAATGGTTCTCTTCATCCCTCGCCCTTGGTACCGATGTGGTTGTTGACATAACCGACAGACTAACCACTGACATGCCTTGCTTACATGACTGTGCAAGATGTCAACACCCTTCCTACTTTTAACCCACATGGTGGGCCCATAACCCACAGTTACACAGGATCGAAACCTGACTCTCCTGTACACCCCTGTTTCTAAAGTCATTCCTCACGCTTGGCTTCGTATGAAAGATCACGAGCCACCTTCCTAGTGATCTATTCTGGTATCAAACACAATACTTATTCTCGTTGCTCTGGACCCCTTTCACACTTTGTTTCAGGCATCGAACGATTGCCTGGCACTTGAAACTTCTTATTGCACCTTCGAACTTAACTCTCGATGTGTTTTAATTGTTCAACTCGAGAGGTACTCATAGGCTCATTCATGGGTTAATCCCAGATTATTACCCTATAACATTCTGTTGTTGTCGATCTGCCCCGTTACCTATTCGTAAGTACGATGGAGCCCCCGAAGAAAGGATGACGACTTCATAATGATGACCTGAAGCAGTGGAATGAAGACGTCAGTGTAATGGATCGACCTCTTCGAGAAGAGCAACCAAGAAACGAGAAGATTCGTTAGAATATCGTAACCAAATCCCTTCCCCCTTACTCCCGCTCCTAAATCTCGGGACGAGATTTCTTGTAGTGGAGGAGAATTGTGACGCCCGGATAATTAAGCTACAATGATCCCACGCTAATGGTGCCACGTCACCACGGATTCTGCTGCTAATCTATTGTTAGATCAAAACCGGTCCAAAATTCAAATTCAAAGTTTGGTAAATAATAAAAGTTTTCAAACATTAAAATAAAAATGTTCGGGTTGTACTAAATATTACATAGATAAATATGGTGTAGTAAGCACATTTTTATAAAAAAGGGCCTAAATAATTTAAAATGATTTAAAACAGAAAAGTAAATAAATAAAAGAAAAGAAAATACAAAAGAGAAAAACTAAACTAACAAAAAAAACAAAGAGAAAGCCCCCCCCCCCCGCTGGGCTAAGTGGCCCAGTTGGTCCTCCGCCGTCCGAACGGGCCGGCCCACTCCCCGCACGCCCGCCTGGCCTATAGGCCACGCCCTGCTAACCCTAACCCCATCCCACGACCCCCACTTCCCCCACTCGTCTCCCCTCTCCCTCCCTCGTCCTCCCACACCGCCGCCACCACACAGCGCACACACAGGGGAGAGGAGCTCCTCGTCCCGATCCCCATGGCCGCTAGCGACCGCCTCGGGCCTCCTCGCGCACGCCCCTCCGACCGCTGGCGGGCCAAGCTGGCCTAGTGGATCCCGAAGCCCACCTCGCCGGGCCGCCCCATTCCCCTGCCCGTCGCCGGATCTCCCTCGTCGGACCTCCCCGAACTCCGTCGAGCCCACTGCCTAGTCCCTACCACTCCCCGTGAGCTTCCCCCTCTCCCCCCGTCCCTGCCGCCCGCATCGCGGCACCTCCCCGCGCGCGCCCGCACGCTGCCTCCGCGGCCGCCTCTGCGCGCCCGCGCCGCATCGCCACCTCCCCTCCTTCCTCTCTCTTCTCACCGCGCGCACACCCCGGCCCCTGCCGCTCCCCACCGCGCAGCCTCACTCACGCGCTAGCACCGTCTCGTCACCGTGCGCCGCTCCCCTGCTCCCCGCGTCACGAGCTCCCGCCCCTGGCCTGGCCTCCACTCGCCGGCGGCCGCGCTCGGGTCATACGCCCGCGCCCTGGCTACTCCGGTGCTCGCGCCGCCCCTGCCCTTGCTATCCGCCACCGCCGCCCATCGCAGCGCCCGCGACCCCCCTGGACGCGCGCTTGCCTCGCTGCTGTGTCCCGCCTGCTGGTCGTCGCTTCGCTCGGCGCCGCCTCCTCTGTCGCGCCACCGCGGCCCCTCCCGTCTCCGGCCGCTGCAGGCCCTGTCCCGCCGAGCCTTGCTCGCTGGCGGCGCGCCTTGGCCGCGGCCACGCCTTGGGCGTGTGCGCGCGAGCCCTGGAGGGTCCGTCCCGCCCCACCGCCCGTTACGTCCGCCCGTTAAGGCTCCCTCTGAGCCACTGACCTTGGGGGGCCACCCCACAAAACGTTTCCAAAAAAGAGGATTTATAAAAAAATTAATATAAAAATATTAAATATAATTAATTAATTACAGGAATAATTAACTTAATTAATTTTGATTAATTAAACTAAGCAAATAATTAAACTAATTAAACATTAGTTATCTAATTAACCTGGTTAGTTAATTAGCTAATTAATTAGTATGACAGTGGGGCCCCCCCCTAATTAATACTAATTAGGTTAATTAAATTGATTAATTAAAATGTGTCACTGACCAGTGGGACCCACTGGTCAGGTTGACCAGTCAACCCCCGTTGACTGCTGACGTTAGCATGACATCATGCTGATGTCATAAATCCATTTCGAAGTAATTTAAATAATTAATTAAATTCTAGAAATTAATAAAATCTTTAGAAAAACATATCTTTTAATCCGTAACTCGGATTAAATTATTTTCAACATGAAAGTTGCTCAGAACGACGAGACGAACCCGGATACGCAACCCGTTCGTCCGCCACGCATCCCTAGCATACCGAACTCGCAACTTTCCCCCTCCGGTTCATCTGTCCGAAAACGCGAAACACCGGGAATACTTTCCCGGATGTTTTCCCCCTTCACCAGGTACCACCTCGTACCGCGTTAGGGCACACCTAGCATCACGCTTTGTCATGTCATGCATCGTCATGCATTTGTTTGCAATATATTTATTGTTTCTTCCCCTCTTCTCTCGCTAGAGACCGAGACCGACGCCGCTGCTACCCAGTACGACTACGGTGTTGACGACCCCTCTCTCTTGCCAGAGCAACCAGGCAAGCCCCCCCCCTTTGATCACCAGATACCGCCTACTCTTCTCTCTACAGCTTGCATTAGAGTAGTGTAACATGTTACTGCTTTCCGTTAATCCTATTCTGATGCATAGCCTGTCCTCGCCACTACTGTTGATACCCTTACCTGCAATCCTAATGCTTAGTATAGGATGCTAGTTTATCATCAGTGGCCCTACATTCTTGTCTGCCTGCCATGCTATACTATCGGGCCGTGATCACTCGGAGGTGATCACGGATATATACTATATACTTTATACATGATACATGTGCTGACTAAAGTCGGGTCGGCTTGTGGAGCACCCGCGAGTGATTCACGGATTGGGGGCTGAAAGGACCTTTGTCCCAACGGCCCTCTGTGTGGATCTTTGTGGCGAAGCGACAGGGTAGGTTGTGACCACCTAGGAGAGAGGTGGGCCTGGCCCTGGTCGGCGTTCGCGGATACTTAACACGTTTAACGAGATCTTGGTATTTGATCTGAGTCTGGCCATTTGGTCTATACGCACTAACCATCTACGTGGGAGTAGTTATGGGTATCCCGGTGTCGTGGTATCAGCCGAAGCCTTCGTGACGTCAGCGACTGAGTGGCGCGCGCCGGATTGGACTGGAACGCCACTAGGCTAGGTCTGCTTTCGGCCGCGTACGCAACGTGCAGGTGTGCTAAGGGCGATGGGCCCAGACCCCTGTGCGCATAGGTTTAGACCGGCGTGCTGACCTCTCTGTTGTGCCTAGGTGGGGCTGCGATGTGTTGATCTTCCGAGGCCGGGCATGACCCAGGAAAGTATGTCCGGCCAAATGGGATCGAGCGTGTTGGGATATGTGGTGCACCCCTGCAGGGAAGTTAATCTATTCGAATAGCCGTGATCTTCGGTAACAGGACGATTTGGAGTTGTACCTTGACCTTATGACAACTAGCACCGGATACTTAATAAAACACACCCTTCCAAGTGCCAGATACAACCGGTGGTCGCTCTCTCACAAGGCGACGAGGGGAGGATCATCGGTTAGGATTATGCTATACGATGCTACTTGGAGGACTTCAGTCTACTCTCTTCTACATGCTGCAAGACGGAGGCTGCCAGAAGCATAGTCTTCGAAAGGATTAGTTATCTCCCTCTTATTCTGGCATTCTGCAGTTCAGTCCACATATGATACCCTTATTCCATTTGATACCCATGCATATGTAGTGTAGCTCCTTGCTTGCGAGTACTTTGGATGAGTACTCACGGTTGCTTTCTCCCTCTTTTCCCCCTATCCTTTCTTCCTGGTTGTCGCAACCAGATGCTGGAGTCCAGGAGCCAGACGCCACCATCAACGACGACTCCTACTTCACCGGAGGTGCCTACTACTACGTGTTGCCTGCTGACGACGACCAGGAGTAGTTAGGAGGATCCCAAGCAGGAGGCCTGCGCCTCTTTCGATCTGTATCCCAGTTTGTGCTAGCCTTCTTAAGGCAAACTTGTTTAACTTATGTCTGTACTAAGATATTGTTGCTTCCGCTGACTCGTCTATGATCGAGCTCTTGTATTCGAGCCCTCGAGGCCCCTGGCTTGTAATATGATGCTTGTATGACTTATTTTATTTGTAGAGTTGTGTTGTGATATCTTCCCGTGAGTCCCTGATCTTGATCGTACACGTTTGCGTGTATGATTAGTGTACGGTCAAATCGGGGGCGTCACATAGGTATTGGATACCGACGATCGAATCTCGGGCAAGTAACATACCGATGACAAAGGGAACAACGTATGTTGTTATGCGGTCTAACCGATAAAAGATCTTTGTAGAATATGTAGGAACCAATATGAGCATCCAGATTCCGCTATTGGTTATTGACCAGAGACGTGTCTCGGTCATGTCTACATTGTTCTCGAACCCGTAGGGTCCGCACGCTTAAGGTTACTGTGACAGTTGTATTATGAGTTTATGCATTTTGATGTACCGAAGTTTGTTCGGAGTCCCGGATGTGATCACGGACATGACGAGGAGTCTCAAAATGGTCAAGACATAAAGATTGATATATTGGAAGCCTATATTTGGATATCGGATGTGTTCCGGGTGAAATCGGGATTTTTCCGGAAAACCGGGAGGTTACCGGAACCCCCCGGGAGGTACATGGGCCTTAATGGGCCTTAGTGGAAGAAGAGGAGAGGCGGCCAGGGCTGGGCCGCGCGCCCCTCCCCCCTTAGTCCGAATAGGACAAGGAGAGAGGGGGTCGGCGCCCCCCTCCTTCTCTCTCTCTCTCTGTTCCCACCTCGCGAATCCTATTCCAACTAGGATTGGGGGGGAGTCCTACTCCCGGAGGGAGTAGGACTCCTCCTAGCGCGCCCTATGATGGCCGGCCGGCCTCCCCCTCTTGAACCTTTATATACGGAGGCAGGGGCACCCCTAGAGACACAAGTTGATCCACGTGATCATATTCTTAGCCGTGTGCGGTGCCCCCTTCCACCATAGTCCTCGATAATATTGTAGCGGTGCTTAGGCGAAGCCCTACGACAGTAGTACATCAAGATCGTCACCACGCCGTCGTGCTGACAGAACTCTTCCCCGACACTTTGCTGGATCGGAGTCCGAGGATCGTCATCGAGCTGAACGTGTGCTAGAACTCGGAGGTGCCGTAGTTTCGGTGCTTGATCGGTCGGGCCATGAAGACGTATGACTACATCAACCGCGTTGTGCTAATGCTTCCGCTGTCGATCTACAAGGGTAAGTAGATCACACTCTCCCCTCTCGTTGCTATGCATCACCATGATCTTGCGTGTGCGTAGGAATTTTTTTGAAATTACTATGTTTCCCAACAGTGGCATCCGAGCCGAGATTTTATGTGTTGATGTTATATGCACTAGTAGAACACAAGTGAGTTGTGGGCGATATAAGTCATACTGCTTACCAGCATGTCATACTTTGGTTCGGCGGTATTGTTGGACGAAGCGGCCCGGACCGACATTACGCATACGCTTACGCGAGACCGGTTCTCCCGACGTGCTTTGCACATAGGTGGCTTGCGGATGACAGTTTCTCCAACTTTAGTTCAACCGAGTGTGGCTACGCCCGGTCCTTGCGAAGGTTAAAACAACACCAACTTGACAAACTATCGTTGTGGTTTTGATGCATAGGTAAGATTGGTTCTTGCTTAAGCCCGTAGCAGCCACGTAAAACTTGCAACAACAAAGTAGAGGACGTCTAACTTGTTTTTGTAGGGCATGTTGTGATGTGATATGGTCAAGACATGATGCTAAATTTTATTGTATGAGATGATCATGTTTTGTAACCAAGTTATCGGCAACTGGCAGGAGCCATATGGTTGTCGCTTTATTGTATGCAATGCAATCGCGCTGTAATGCTTTACTTTATCACTAAGCGGTAGCGATAGTCGTGGAAGCATAAGATTGGTGAGATGACAACGATGCTACGATGGAGATCAAGGTGTCGCGCCGGTGACGATGGTGATCATGACGGTGCTTCAGAGATGGAGATCACAGGCACAAGATGATGATGGCCATATCATATCACTTATATTGATTGCATGTGATGTTTATCTTTTATGCATCTTATCTTGCTTTGATTGACGGTAGCATTATAAGATGATCTCTCACTAAATTATCAAGATAAAAGTGTTCTCCCTGAGTATGCACCGTTGCCAAAGTTCGTCGTTCCCAGACACCACGTGATGATCGGGTGTGATAAGCTCTACGTCCATCTACAACGGGTGCAAGCCAGTTTTGCACACGCAGAATACTCAGGTTAAACTTGACGAGCCTAGCATATGCAGATATGGCCTCGGAACACTGAGATCGAAAGATCGAGCGTGAATCATATAGTAGATATGATCAACATAGTGATGTTCACCATTGAAAACTACTCCATTTCACGTGATGATCGGTTATGGTTTAGTTGATTTGGATCACGTGATCACTTAGAGGATTAGAGGGATGTCTATCTAAGTGGCAGTTCTTTAAGTAATTTGATTAATTGAACTTAAATTTATCATGAACTTAGTACCTGATAGTATCTTGCTTATGTATGTTTGATTGTAGATAGATGGCCCGTGCAGTTGTTCCGTTGAATTTTAATGCGTTCCTTGAGAAAGCAAAGTTGAAAGATGATGGTAGCAATTACACGGACTGGGTCCGTAACTTGAGGATTATCCTCATTGCTGCACAGAAGAATTATGTCCTGGAAGCACCGCTGGGTGCCAAGCCTGCTGCTGGAGCAACACCAGATGTTATGAACGTCTGGCAGAGCAAAGCTGATGACTACTCGATAGTTCAGTGTGCCATGCTTTACGGCTTAGAATCGGGACTTCAACGACGTTTTGAACGTCATGGAGCATATGAGATGTTCCAGGAGTTGAAGTTAATATTTCAAGCAAATGCCTGGATTGAGAGATATGAAGTCTCCAATAAGTTCTATAGCTGCAAGATGGAGGAGAACAGTTCTGTCAGTGAGCATATACTCAAAATGTCTGGGTATAATAATCACTTGATTCAAATGGGAGTTAATCTTCCAGATGATTGCGTCATTGACAGAATTCTCCAATCACTGCCACCAAGCTACAAGAGCTTCGTGATGAACTATAATATGCAAGGGATGAATAAGACTATTCCCGAGCTCTTCGCAATGCTGAAAGCTGCGGAGGTAGAAATCAAGAAGGAGCATCAAGTGTTGATGGTCAACAAGACCACTAGTTTCAAGAAAAAGGGCAAAGGGAAGAAGAAGGGGAACTTCAAGAAGAACAGCATGCAAGTTGCTGCTCAAGAGAAGAAACCCAAGTCTGGACCTAAGCCTGAAACTGAGTGCTTCTACTGCAAGCAGACTGGTCACTGGAAGCGGAACTGCCCCAAGTATTTGGCGGATAAGAAGGATGGCAAGGTGAACAAAGGTATATGTGATATACATGTTATTGATGTGTACCTTACTAGAGCTCGCAGTAGCACCTGGGTATTTGATACTGGTTCTGTTGCTAGTATTTGCAACTCGAAACAGGGACTACGGATTAAGAGAACACTGGCAAAGGACGAGGTGACGATGCGCGTAGGAAATGGTTCCAAAGTCGATGTGATCGCGGTCGGCACGCTACCTGTACATCTACCTTCGGGATTAGTATTAGACCTAAATAATTGTTATTTGGTGCCAGTGTTGAGCATGAACATTATATCTAGATCTTGTTTAATGCGAGACGGTTATTCATTTAAATCAGAGAATAATGGTTGTTCTATTTATATGAGTAATATCTTTTATGGTCATGCACCTTTGAAGAGTGGTCTATTTTTGATGAATCTCGATAGTAGTAACACACATATTCATAATGTTGAAGCCAAAATATGCAGAGTTGATAATGATAGTGCAACTTATTTGTGGTACTGCCGTTTAGGTCATATCGGTATAAAGCGCATGAAGGAACTCCATACTGATGGACTTTTGAAACCACTTGATTATGAATCACATGGTACTTGCGAACCGTGCCTCATGGGCAAGATGACTAAAACACCGTTCTCCGGTACTATGGAGAGAGCAACAGATTTGTTGGAAATCATACATACAGATGCATGTAGTCCGATGAATATTGAGGCTCGTGGCGGATATCGTTATTTTCTCACCTTCACAGATGACTTAAGCAGATATGGGTATATCTACTTAATGAAACATAAGTCTGAAACATTTGAAAAGTTCAAAGAATTTCAGAGTGAAGTTGAAAATCATCGTAACAAGAAAATAAAGTTTCTATGATCTGATCGTGGAGGAGAATATTTGAGTTACGAGTTTGGTGTACATTTGAAACAATGCGGAATAGTTTCGCAACTCACGCCACCCGGAACACCACAGCGTAATGGTGTGTCCGAACATCGTAATCGTACTTTACTAGATATGGTGCGATCTATGATGTCTCTTACTGATTTACCGCTATCGTTTTGGGGTTATGCTTTAGAGACGGCCGCATTCACGTTAAATAGGGCACCATCAAAATCCGTTGAGACGACGCCTTATGAACTATGGTTTGGCAAGAACCCAAAGTTGTCGTTTCTGAAAGTTTGGGGCTGCGATGCTTATGTGAAAAAGCTTCAACCTGATAAGCTCGAACCCAAATCGGAGAAATGTGTCTTCATAGGATATCCAAAGGAGACTATTGGATACACCTTCTATCACAGATCCGAAGGCAAGACTTTTGTTGCTAAGTTCGGAAACTTTCTGGAGAAGGAGTTTCTCTCGAAAGATGTGAGTGGGAGGAAAGTAGAACTTGACGAGGTAACTGTACCTGCTCCCTTATTGGAAAGTAGTACATCACGGAAACCTGTTTCTGTGACACCTACACCAATTAGTGAGGAAGCTAATGATAATGATCGTGAAACTTCAGAACAAGATACTACTGAACCTCGTAGATCAACCAGAGTAAGATCCGCGCCAGAGTGGTACGGTAATCCTGTTCTGGAAATCATGCTACTAGATCATGATGAACCTACAAACTATGAAGAAGCGATGGTGAGCCCAGATTCTGTAAAATGGCTTGAAGCCATGAAATCTGAGATGGGATCCATGTATGAGAACAAAAGTATGGACTTTGGTTGACTTGCCCGTTGATCGGCAAGCAATTGAGAATAAATGGATCTTCAAGAAGAAGACTGACGCTGATGGTAATATTACTGTCTACAAAGCTCGACTTGTCGCAAAAGGTTTTCGACAAGTTCAAGGGGTTGACTACGATGAGACCTTCTCACCAGTAGCGATGCTTAAGTCTGTCCGAATCATGTTAGCAATTGCCGCATTTTATGATTATGAAATTTGGCAGATGGATGTCAAAACTGCATTCCTGAATGGATTTCTGGAAGAAGAGTTGTATATGATGCAACCGGAAGGTTTTGTTGATCCAAAGGGAGCTAACAAAGTGTGCAAGCTCCAACGATCCATTTATGGACTGGTGCAAGCCTCTCGGAGTTGGAATAAACGCTTTGATAGTGTGATCAAAGCATTTGGTTTTATACAGACTTTCGGAGAAGCCTGTATTTACAAGAAAGTGAGTGGGAGCTCTGTAGCATTTCTGATATTATACGTGGATGACATATTACTGATTGGAAATGATATAGAATTTCTGGATAGCATAAAGGGATACTTGAATAAAAGTTTTTCAATGAAAGACCTCGGAGAAGCTGCTTACATATTAGGCATAAAGATCTATAGAGATAGATCAAGACGCTTAATTGGACTTTCACAAAGCACATACCTTGACAAGATTTTGAAGAAGTTCAAAATGGATCAAGCAAAGAAAGGGTTCTTTCCTGTGTTGCAAGGTGTGAAGTTGAGTCAGACTCAATGCCCGACCACTGCAGAAGATAGAGAGAAAATGAAAGATGTTCCCTATGCTTCAGCCATAGGCTCTATCATGTATGCAATGCTGTGTACCAGACCTGATGTGTGCCTTGCTATAAGTCTAGCAGGGAGGTACCAAAGTAATCCAGGAGTGGATCACCGGACAGCAGTCAAGAACATCCTGAAATACCTGAAAAGGACTAAGGATATGTTTCTCGTATATGGAGGTGACAAAGAGCTCATCGTAAACGGTTACGTTGATGCAAGCTTTGACACTGATCCGGACGATTCTAAATCGCAAACCGGATATGTGTTTACATTAAACGGTGGAGCTGTCAGTTGGTGTAGTTCTAAACAAAGCGTTGTGGCATGATCTACATGTGAAGCGGAGTACATAGCTGCTTCGGAAGCAGCAAACGAAGGAGTCTGGATGAAGGAGTTCATATCCGATCTAGGTGTCATACCTAGTGCATCGGGTCCAATGAAAATCTTTTGTGACAATACTGGTGCAATTGCCTTGGCAAAGGAATCCAGATTTCACAAGAGAACCAAACACACCAAGAGACGCTTCAATTCCATCCGGGATCTAGTCCAGGTGGGAGACATAGAGATTTGCAAGATACATACGGATCTGAATATAGCAGACCCATTGACTAAGCCTCTTCCACGAGCAAAACATGATCAGCACCAAGGCTCCATGGGTGTTAGAATCATTACTGTGTAATCTAGATTATTGACTCTAGTGCAAGTGGGAGACTGAAGGAAATATGCCCTAGAGGCAATAATAAAGTTATTATTTATTTCCTTATATCATGATAAAAGTTTATTATTCATGCTAGAATTGTATTAACCGGAAACATAATACATGTGTGAATACATAGACAAACAGAGTGTCACTAGTATGCCTCCACTTGACTAGCTCGTTAATCAAAGATGGTTATGTTTCCTAACCATGGACAAAGGAGTTGTCATTTGATTAACGGGATCACATCATTAGTTGAATGATCTGATTGACATGACCCATTCCATTAGCTTAGCACCCGATCGTTTAGTATGTTGCTATTGCTTTCTTCATGACTTATACATGTTCCTATGACTATGAGATTATGTAACTCCCGTGTGCCGGAGGAACACTTTGTGTGCTTCCAAACGTCACAACGTAACTAGGTGATTATAAAGGTGCTCTACAGGTGTCTCCAAAGGTACATGTTGGGTTGACGTATTTCGAGATTAGGATTTGTCACTCCGATCGTCGGAGAGGTATCTCTGGGCCCTCTCGGTAATGCACATCACTTAAGCCTTGCAAGCATTGCAACTAATAAGTTAGTTGCGGGATGATGTATTACGGAACGAGTAAAGAGACTTGCCGGTAACGAGATTGAACTAGGTATTGGATACCGACGATCGAATCTCGGGCAAGTAACATACCGATGACAAAGGGAACAACGTATGTTGTTATGCGGTCTGACCGATAAAAGATCTTCGTAGAATATGTAGGAACCAATATGAGCATCCAGGTTCCTCTATTGGTTATTGACCGGAGATGTGTCTCGGTCATGTCTACATTTTTCTCGAACCCGTAGGGTCCGCACGCTTAAGGTTACGATGACAGTTGTATTATGAGTTTATGCATTTTGATGTACCGAAGTTTGTTCGGAGTCCCGGATGTGATCACGGACATGACGAGGAGTCTCGAAATGGTCGAGACATAAAGATTGATATATTGGAAGCCTATATTTGGATATCGGAAGTGTTCCGGGTGAAATCGGGATTTTACGGGAAAACTGGGAGGTTACCGGAACCCCCCGGGAGGTACATGGGCCTTAATGGGCCTTAGTGGAAGAAGAGGAGAGGCGGCCAGGGCTGGGCCGCGTGCCCCTCCCCCCTAGTCCGAATAGGACAAGGAGAGAGGGGGCCGACGCCCCCCTCCTTCTCTCTCTCTCTGTTCCCACCTCGCGAATCCTATTCCAACTAGGATTGGGGGGGGGGGGTCCTACTCCCGAAGGGAGTAGGACTCCTCCTGGCGCGCCCTATGATGGCCGGCCGGCCTACCCCTCTTGAACCTTTATATACGGAGGCAGGGGCACCCCTAGAGACACAAGTTGATCCACGTGATCATATTCTTAGCCGTGTGCGGTGCCCCCTTCCACCATAGTCCTCGATAATATTGTAGCGGTGCTTAGGCGAAGCCCTGCGACAGTAGTACATCAAGATCGTCACCACGCCGTCGTGCTGACGGAACTCTTCCCCGAAACTTTTCTGGATCGGAGTCCGGGGATCGTCATCGAGCTGAACATGTGCTAGAACTCGGAGGTGTCGTAGTTTCGGTGCTTGATCGGTCGGGCCATGAAGACGTACGACTACATCAACCACGTTGTGCTAACGCTTCCGCTGTCGATCTACATGGGTACGTAGATCACACTCTCCCCTCTCGTTGCTATGCATCACCATGATCTTGCGTGTGCGTAGGAAATTTTTTGAAATTACCACGTTTCCTAACAGTAATTTCAAAATTTTCCTACACACACGGAAGATCATTGTGATGCATAGCAACGAGAGGGGAGAGTATGCCTACGTACCCTCGTAGACCGAATGCGGAAGCGTTAGCACAATGTGGTTGATGTAGTCGTACGCCTTCATGATCCGACCGATCCATATACCAAACGCACGCCACCTCCGTGTTCTGCACATGTTCAGCTCGATGACGTCCTCGCCTTCTTGATCCAGCAAGAGGGGCAAAGTAGTAGATGAGTTCCGGCAGCACGACGGCGTGGTGACGGTGTTGGTGAAGAAAAATTTTCGCAGGGCTTCGCCTAAGCACTACAAAAACTATGATGGAGGATAAACTAGAGGGGACGGGGTTGCCGGCACACGGCTTGGTGTTTCTTGATATGTCTTGGGTGCTAGCCCTACCCCTGAAAGTGTGTTATATCGACTAGAGGGGGGTGAATAGGCGATTTTTATGAAAGTCTTCAAAACATGTGAGTTTCGAAGACAAACGATACAAATAAACCTATCATCATGCAGCGGAAGATAGACTACACTAGACAGACAATAGTCAAGCATTCAATGAAGTGAAACCACACTGACTAATAGTAGCTAGGCAGTAAGGATCAGGTACACAGTGAAGACAAATAGATAAAGCAAATAGGCTCTGACTTTACAAGAGCCAACCGTAAATAAAGAGATGAGAAGGATAGAACCAGTGTGTGTGACGAAGACAAAGGTTTGGTAGACCAGTTCCAACTGCTGTGACAGTTTTACGTCTGGTTAGGGCGGATAGGTATTTAAACCTGAGGACACTCAGTCCCGGACACTTAGTCCTAAGCACACAGCTGAGAACACTTAGTCCTCTCTGTATTCCCCTTGAGCTAAGGTCACACAGACCTTGCCCAATCACTCTGGTAAGTCTTCAAGGTAAACTTCCAAACCTTCATAGACTTCGTTCACCGGCGATCCACAATGACTCTTGGATGCTCAGAACGCGACGCCTAACCGGCCGGAGGATTCACAGTCCTCCAGTGTAATAAGTCTTCAGATCACACAGACAAGAAGACTTAAGTGATGCCTAACACTCTTTGGCTCTGGGTGGTTAGGGCTTTATCCTCTCAAGGAATTCTCTCTCAAAGGCTTCAAGGTGGGTTGCTCTCTAACGACAAAAGTCGTACTTTAACTCTGAGCAGCCAACCATTTATGGTTGTAGGGGGTGGGCTATTTATAGCCACTAGGCAACCCGGCCTGATTTGTCCGAAATGACCCTGGGTCACTAAGGAACTGGCACGTGTTCCAACGGTCAGATTTCAAACACACACGGCAACTTTACTTGGGCTACAAGCAAAGCTGACTTGTCCAACTCTGAAGAAGATTCGCTCTCATAGTCTTCACTCGAAGACATAGGATTTTGGTTAAGCATCACTTCAGTCATTCTGACTGGTTTTCTTGGACCCCACTTAACAGTACGGTGGTTCCTATGACTCAACAAAGAAGAAAAATAACTACGAAAGATCTAAGTCTTCGCGCTCCATAGTCTTCATGCGATGTCTTCTCTTGTCATAGTCTTCAATGTGAATGTCTTCACATACCACCTTTGACTTCAGTGTCTTCATACATTTTTAGGGGTCATCTCTGGTAGGAAAACCGAATCAATGAGGGACTTCTACCTGTGTTATCCTGCAATTCTCACAAACACATTAGTCCCTCAACTAGGTTTGTCGTCAATACTCCAAAACCATCTAGGGGTGGCACTAGATGCACTTACAATCTCCCCCTTTTTGGTGATTGATGACAAACTAGTTGAAGTTTTCAACGGGGAATATAATATGTGAAATTGTAAAGGATAAGGAATTGTCTTCATAAGTTGCAAGGGCTCCCCCTGAAGATGTGCATATAAGTAATTTGCTTTTGGAATGCAAATGCACATGGCAGGTTGTACTTGTGGAGATCCTCTTCAACTTATGATGACAATTCATCACGCATGAAAGGTATGTGAAGATAATGAACATGCATAATGAAAAATGGACGTTTGCAAAATGATCTAAGTGCAGAATTTATCATCGCACATGCGGAATTTATGATCGCATCACAAAATAGCAAATAAGTAGCAGACGACCATCGAGTTTAAGTGTTACAACCCAAAGAACCAAATGTATCAAAACAAGAGTTGTAAACACTAGGCAAAACATAAAGTAACCGCCCATATGGACCCGCTTGAAGACTATCAAACTCATAAGCTTCTCCCCCTTTTGTCAGTGAGGACCAAAAAGGTTTGAAGACATAGAGCATTTACTCGTTCCCACAAAGAGGAGGTGAGGTAGCAGGGTCGTCAGTGGTGTTCGGCGGTGCAGAAGAACTTGGGGAGTGTCGAGGCGTGCAGAAGTAGGGGGCGGTGAAGTGGCATCATCTTTGTCCTCGATCACTCTGGCATTCACAGTTGCCGCAGAGGAAGAAAACTCAGAGTCTTTAGGAGATGGGGTTCGTCGCAGCACAGCCCTTCTGGGAGGTGTGGAGTTAAACTTGAAACGTTCAGAGAAGCCATCCTCTTGAAGATCATCCTCAGGACACATAAGCGTCAGCCCTTTCCATGTACGCCGACAAGTTTCATGGGCTACAAAGGCATTCTTGGTGGCAAGATTGCGAATGCGGTTGACATCCACCAAGAGGCTTTGCATTTGGCGCTTCAGCCAGTCATGATGCCTATCCTGTTTCTGATGAAGAGCAACCAGAAGCTATCAGTCATTGAGAACACAAGATCGCTTCTTGGGTCGTTGGGCAATAGTGCTTTCAGTGGCTTCAGTAAGAGCACGATGAGGTGCACGTGTAGTACCTGCCAAAGGATAAACACGAGTGACTGCTTCAACTCCTTCAATGTTCTGAGTGAAACTTTGATGCTCCGCATTCTGAAGACTGAGAGGTTCCTTGGCAGGCTCAGGATAAATGGCTTCAATGGACATATCCACATCAGGCAGAAAGATCCGATGATTGCGAGCAGATGGCTGATATGAGATACCTGAGTGGAGTTTAATCAGACGCATTATCCATGGAGCGTAGAACTTCAAGCCAAAAAGATCAGATCCTGATGCAGCAAGTTGGCGGATGAAGAAGTCTTGTGTATTGAAGCATTTGCCATGAAGAATATAGAAGACCAAAGTCTTCATTGCACCTTCCAGCTTTGCATGTGGAGAATGTCCTTTGATGGGCTAGAGAGTTCGCCTTATAATGTGATAGATAGTCCTTGGCAAATACTCAAGGTCTTCAACAAAGAACTCCTTAGGATATGCAGCATCTTGTGGCAAAGGCTTCATCATACTGAGCATCTGACTCATGTTCGGTTCAGGCCTCTGAAAGATGTTTTCCATAGCTTCACTGTGAAGTTGACATCCAGGTTCATAGAGATCTCCAGGAGTGGGCAGACCAGTGAGCTCAATGATATCAAAGGCTTTGGCTTCGTGATGAACATTTCCTGTCATCCACTCCAGGACCCAAGTCTTTGGATCTCTATTGTAACCACGTATGTGAAGTGTGGCATAAAATTGGAGCAGCAACTATTCATTCCAGTGCTCTTGGTCGGTGATGAAGGGCAACAATCCAACCTCTTTGAAGCAATCCAGAGCTTCTTCCAAACAAGGCAGACCAGCTATTGCTTCGGTGTCAAGACGCATATGTGGGAAGATGCGACCTTGATTGTACAGAATGCAGGAGTAATAGCTTCGCTGCGGATAGCTCCAGAACCGATCAGAAGATATTCGTTCCCTTGAGTAGGGGTTCTTGGAGCTATTGAAGAAGGTGTTGTCTGCTTTGAAGCCGTTGACATTGAAGGATCCAGGTGCTGTTGCAGGACCTGGAAACATGGGCAATCTTGGCATTGGCTTCTATACCTGAGGCCTATGCTCAATATGATAGTCAAACTGAGGACCAGCAGCAGGCGCAGGGACAGAAGCAGTAGTATCATTGGCTTCGCTGACTTCTGGTTCTTGGGTTGGTGCAGGCTCCACATTTGCTTCAGACTCGAAGACTTGAGACCTTGGTCCTTTGCGAAGCCTGCGTAACGCAGGCGACGCCTTTGGAGATGGAGTTGGCTAGGCCTCAAAGTCATCTTCTTCTTCTTGCCGGGTGGTGTGACTTGTTGTTGTTGTGGGTGATCAGCCCATGTTGCATCCTGAGCAATTGGCGTCAGAGGATGACCAATGCTGATGAGTTCGCTGTGCGTAAGCACAGGCGATGATACCTGTTGGTGCTCGATCTGAGGAAGAACTACATCATCTTCAACATGGTCATGATGACCAATGTCTTCAGTAGCGGTGGGATCAGCTGCTGGTATGTCTTCAACTTCATGAGCCTCTGTGAAAGCAGGCTCATGGACAGTCAGTTGGCGCTCTTGATGTTCAGCAGCAGGGCGGACCATGGAGATAGGTTCAACAATTAAGGGCTCTGTGGGAGCAGCTCGTTCCTTCTTGGTCTTGCGCTTCTTTTTGGAGGGAGCAGCAACAGAGGCTTCAGGATGTTTCCTCTTTCTGGCTTCAGCCTCAGCTGTCCTCGTCTTCTTCAGGTCTGAAGCGGTAGACCCGGCCTTTGGCTTCGAGCCAGTCATGCTGGTTGGGAAGACAATGGGATGTGCTTCCTGCCTTAGTGCGTCGGGTTCGGCCATAGCGGGCTTCTTCTTCTGCTTTGCAGCCATCCTGGGGTCAATGCCAGGACGCCCAAGAGCCTTGCGCTTCTCAGCCTCATTGTAGGCTTGCACACACTTGTCAGCCAGGCTCTTCATGCGCTCACGAGAACCTTGAGCTTCTTCACGCTTCTTGAGAAAAGCTTCTTTGAGCTCGTGCAGCATGATCTTGAAGTTCTTGACCTCTTGCACACTGAGCTTGGCCACATGCTTCTTGAACTGAGCTTTCTCAAAGTCAATCTTCTGCTTCAGTTCAACGATGCGCTGGGCTATAGCTAACTCTGAAGCAATGGTGCCATGGAAAGCGACACTGAGGCCAATGGGAAGTTGCAAATCTTCAAAGCTAAGGTTGGGCGTGTCAAACCACTCATCGATGAAGTCGTGGATGATTGCCACGTCAAAGAGAGGCAAATTGTTGAAGATTTCTGCTTCTTCTTTTCTCTTGATCAGTTGCTCAAGAGCGTCATCTGCAAGATCTTCATCACTGGATAGATCAATGGTATCGTTGCGCAGAATAGTAGCAGCAGTTAGTTCTTGGCTGGTATGTGGCAGAGGCATCTTGACTCTTGGGGGCTTAGAGATGCGTGACAGATCTTCAGACTGCACACTGTCTTCAGGAGGTGCAGTAGCCAGTGGCTTCGCCCGTGAGATTTTTGGTGCTGAGGCAGGCTTTGAAGCTTTAGGCAGCTTTGACTTCTGCAGCTTTGGAGTAGGAGCTGGGGCTTCATCAGTGTCAGCATCATCATCAGAATGATCCACTTTGGCACCTTGAATAGCGATGTGAGTGATGAGGCCATCCAGGTTGTAGAACGGACCGACGACATTGGGTTCGGCATCGCGGGTGCCATCTGCACGGGGAGCAGAGGGACCAGGATTGAAGTCTAGTCCCAATGACTTCTTGTTCTGCTTCGCCGAATTCTGGGCAAACTAGAAGTTGCTCTTGAACAGATTGTCGTCACGACACCAGAGCAGTGACGATGGGTTAGCATCCGCAGGCTGTGGTCCACGGACCATGCAGGGATAGAAGCCTTGTTCAATGGCTTCATCTCTGGACCTGGGTTGAAGATTTTTGTATAGGATGTCTCCCCATGGTCGCTTGATGGCATTCTTTTCAGCATATTCCTTTGTCACAAATCTGTACTTGAACCACTGTTCTGCCCAATATCGTCGAATCCATTGGATTCGTGTCTTGCGCTGATTATAATCCTCTTCTGGATCTGTCTTGTACAATTCTGAGAGGTCATCGGGCAGATCTCTTGATGTCTCACCTCGACGCTTTCTGCCACCCTTCCTTGCTGATTTCTCTGCAGCCATGAACTTTAAACTGAATGGCTTCAATACGTTCAAAGGCTTCAAGGGCTTTCGCTTGCTGGACAAACAAGAATTGGCTTCGGGAGAATTTATGTGATGCTGTAAGAATTCTGCAAATGAATGCAGACTATGAGAACCAAGGGATTCTCCCATGGACATGTACCTGTGACAGCATTAAGGTGCGAGGGAAGGGGAAGAGGTCATATGCATTCTCAGAAGATTTTGAAGATAAATTAGTTTAGAAGACATTGACCTCATCGTGCGAAGACATTCACTCATAGATAAGGAGTTGGTTCCAGATTTGTACGAATCTACAGATCAGTACAAGTGAGGAATCTAACTACTTTGTGAAGCATAAGTGAACATACTAGGCATAATATGAGATGTAGTATGAAGTGGATCCAACTTGTGTGAACAGAAACTGCTTGTGGTAGAAAGTGACGAATCTATAGGATCAAAGAGGTCGTAAAAAGGGAGTTTTATTTACCACACAAGAAACTGCTAGACGGAGTGGAATAGGAGGCCGAGCAGTTCGATCGTCCGTGCCCTAACTTGGCGACGGAGGACACCTACGGCGACGGCGGAGAAGACGATGTCCGCGGCCGGCGTCGGAGAGGTCGCGACAGCTAAGCGCTTCATCGCCGGCGTCGTCGAGGGCTAGCGGTGGCGCTAGGGTTCATGCGAGAGTGGAAGAAGGATAATGACTGTTGTGAGGCGTGTATTTATAGGGACAGGGATGACACATCGTTATTACACAGGTGCCCCTGACGATTCACATCTGAAGAACACGTGGCCATCATGCAACCTATCGGAGATTGTTCCACGTTCCCACGCACGCCTGGATTGTCGGGTGGTCGTTCCCACTTCCCTGGGTTTCAGGTGAAGGAATTGGCATTGAAAACGGACTTAATGTTTGTCTCTGTATCTTCTGCTGACAAGGACGCAGAGAAGACATTTGACAGTTTCAATAGAATGCACATGATTTGGAGAGATAGAGTTTGAGATAGAAAGCATAGAGAGGTTAGGGTCCGATCACATTCACTTAGTTCAAAAGATTCAACAAGAAGACATAGCTATAAGTGAATGCTGTAGAGGACAAAACACTATGTATATATATGTATGTGAAAAAGACAATCAAATCAACATAGTGAAGATAATCATGAGGACAAGTTGAGAATGAAGACAAACAAAATGTGAAGACATAGCAAATGTAACGCCATGGGTAAAACACTTCAAACAGAAGAATTTGGTGGTGGCGTTACCCACCGTATAGGAAGTATTAGACCCAGACACGGCGCACAATTATCGTGGCGCTCCGAAGTCAAATTCCACATTAATGTATTCACACTTAGAATGTATGTCTTCATTGATTGAAGATATACTTTACTTCGTGTGTTGCACATCTAAGTCATCAATATGCATAAGTGTTAGGATGTGTGCCTGATCACAGGACATTTGAGGATTCCAAGATATTTAGCTCACACCGTAACTTGCAAAATCTCTTCTCATCCAAGGGCTTGGTGAAGATATCTGCCAATTGCTCTTCAGTGTTGACGTGTATGATATCAATATCTTCCTTCACAACATGATCTCTGAGAAAGTGATGACGAATTTCGATGTTCTTTGTCTTCGAGTGCTGAACTGGGTTATTGGCAATATTGATGGCGCTTTCGTTATCGCAGTAGAGTGGCACTCGCTTCAGATGAATGTCATAGTCTTTGAGTGTTTACTTCATCCACAGAAGCTGAGCGCAGCAAGATCCAGCAGCAATGTATTCAGATTCAGCAGTAGAGAGAGATACACAGTTCTGCTTCTTTGAAGACCAACAGACAAGTGATCATCCCAGAAAATGACATGTGCCTAATGTAGACTTGCGATCCACCTTGTCACCAGCATAATCAGCATCCGAGAAACCAACCAGATCAAACTCTGAGCCCTTTGGATACCATAATCCTAGAGTTGGGGTGTAAGCCAAATATCGAAGAATTCGCTTCACAGCTAAGTGATGCGATTCCTTTGGTGCCGCTTGGAATCAAGCACACATGCAAACACTAAGCATAATATCTGGCCTAGATGCACATAGATAAAGTAAGGAACCAATCATGGAGTGGTATACCTTTTGATCGAACTCTTTACCATTGTCGTCGGGACCCAGATGATGTTTGGCTGGCATTGGCGTTGTGAAACCTTTGCAGTCTTGCATACCAAACTTCTTCAGGCAATCTTTGAGATACTTCTCTTGAGATATAAAGATGCCGTTGCATTGCTGACGTATTTGAAGACCAAGGAAGAACTTCAGCTCACCCATCATGGACATCTGATATTGCTCTTGCATCATATATCCAAACTCTTCACTGTATTTCTGATTGGTGCAGCCAAACATAATGTCATCCACATATATTTGGCACACAAACAGTTCACCATCATATGTCTTCGTGAAGAGAGTGGGGTCGAGGGAACCAGATTTGAAGCCTTTGCTCTTCAGGAAGTCTTTGAGTGTGTCATACCAAGCCCGAGGGGCTTGTTTGAGGCCATACAGTGCCTTGTTGAGCTTGTATACAATGTCAGGATGTTTTGGATCTTCAAAGCCAGGTGGTTGTGCGACATACACTTCTTCTTCAATCTTGCCATTGAGAAAAGCGCTCTTCACATCCATTTGATACAGAAGTATGTTATGATGATTTGCATAGGCCAGCAGTATGCGTATGGCTTCAAGTCTAGCCACAGGAGCAAATGTTTCATCGAAGTCAATCCCTTCAACTTGAGTGTATCTTTGAGCAATGAGACGAGCTTTGTTTCTGACAACTTGACCATGCTCATCTTGCTTGTTGCGATATATCCATTTGGTGCCTATTATATTGTGCTTCCGAGGATCAGGACACTTAACCAGTTCCCATACATTATTCAGCTCAAACTGTTGAAGCTCTTCTTGCATAGCTTGAATCCATTCAGGTTCCATGAAGGCTTCTTCAACTTTCTTGGGTTCTGTTATTGAGACAAATGCGAAGTGCCCACAGAAATTTGCTAGCCGAGTTGCCCTTGAACGAGTGAGTGGACCTGGTGCATTGATGCTATCGATTATTCTCTCAATCTGCACTTCATTTGCAACACGAGGATGTACAGGACGAAGATTTTGCTCTTGCTGATCATTGTCATTGTTAGAGGGATTGTCTTCAGGCTGAGCATTATCTTCAGGTTGATCAGGTGCAGAGATGATGAGTTCTTCTTCGGGTTGAGCTTCAGAAGGTATGATTTCTCCAGTTCCCATAAGTTTAATTAATTCACTAGATGGAACTTCATCTAACACATTTGGCAGCTGCTCTCTTTGTGAGCCGTTAGTTTCATCGAACCGCACATCCACTGTTTCAACCACTTTGTAATGAAATAGATTGAAGACTCTGTAGGAGTGCGAATCCTTTCCATATCCAAGCATAAAACCCTCATGTGCTTTTGGTGCAAATTTTGGAGTGTGATGTGGATCCTTGATCCAGCACTTAGCGCCAAATACTCTGAAGTAGCTGACATTTGGCTTCTTGCCATTAAGGAGCTCATAGGATGTCTTGTTCAGAAGCTTGTGAAGATAAACACGGTTGATGATATGGCATGCAGTGTCAATGGCTTCAGGCCAGAATTTTCTTGGAGTCTTGTATTCATCAAGCATCGTTTGAGCCATCTCAATAAATGTTCTGTTCTTGCGTTCGATGACGCCATTCTGCTGTGGTGTGTACGGAGCTGAGAATTCATGTGTGATGCCCAAAGTATCAAGATATGTATCAAGGCCAGTGTTCTTGAATTCAGTGCCATTGTCACTTCTAATGTGCTTTATCTTGGCGCCATAGTTGTTCATTGCTCGATTGGCGAAGCGTCTGAAGACATCCTGCACTTCAGTCTTGTAAAGGATTATATGCACCCAAGTATATCTTGAATAATCATCAACAATGACAAAGCCATAGAGACAAGCAGTAGTAGTAAGAGTTGAGTAATGAGTGGGACCGAAAAGATCCATGTGTAGCAGTTCGAAGGGTTGAGTCGTTGTCAAGATTGTCTTCGAGGGATGCTTGGCCCTCGTCATCTTTCCTGCTTCACAGGCACCGCATAAGTGATCCTTCTTGAACTTGACGCCCTCGATGCCTATGACATGCTTCTTCCTTACAAGGGTGTGGAGGTTCCTCATGCCAGCATGCCCTAGCCTTCGATGCCAGAGCCAGCATTCAGATGCTTTTGCTAGAAGACATGCTGCAAGTTGTGGTCCTGCTGAGAAATCTACCACATACAAATCATCTTTTCGATACCCTTCAAACACTAGAGACTTGTCATATTCCATTAGTACAAGGCAACGATATTTTCCGAACATCACAATCATGTTTAAATCGCAAAGCATTGAAACAGACATTAAGTTGAAACCAAGGGATTCAACAAGCATGACTTTATCCATGTGTTGATCCTTTGAGATTGCAACTCTACCTAGACCCAATACCTTGCTTTTACTAGTGTTAGCAAATGTGATGTGACTTTTGTCTGATGGACGTAAAGTTGAGTCCATGAGAAGGCTTCGCTTGCCAGTCATGTGATTTGTACACCCACTATCAATAATCCATTCTGAAGCAGCTGGTGTCGTACCCTACAGTGCAGTTAGGGGGATAGGCTTCACGAAGAGAATTGTGAAGAAAAAACATTTGACGAACCAGTGGATTATTAAAGCTTAGGTCAAGATTAGGACTGATAGGGCAAGTTGCAAGCGATTTAGAAACAAAGTACATAGTAAGACCATTTGGGCATTTGATCTTGCGCCCTACAAGATGTTTAAGGTCCCCAGCAATAGTGTCAGACGATTTTGGTTTTCGGCTGGAGACCTTTCCCTGCAAAAGAGAGTTAAGCTTTCTTAGCCACCCACATCTTCAGGGGTGGCTTCGAAGCAATGAGTCTAAGTGCAGCATCTGAGAACTTTGGCTTTGGAGCCCTAGCAAAAAGTCTTGCAGGTGGACAGTAGTACTCATAAGAATAAGCAGAATAGTTCTTGGTCTTATGAACATGGCAGTTTAAAGGACCGCGCTCATATTCATAGGCCTGAGTATGGCTTCCCTGCAAAACATTTGCGTTAGTTTGACTCTGGTGAGTCCTCTATCTGTATGAAGCCTTTGGACCGTATGAAGCCTGTGGTCTGGGGTTTGTCTTCTTCACCTGTGGTGTCATGATGACATTCACAGGAAGATTCTCCAAACACCTTTTCGGCACCCAGATCTTCTTCATAGGCGGTCCATTCCTGCAGTTAGTACCAATGTACTTGGCAAACACTTCACCATTCTGATTCTTAAACAGTTTATATTTTGCATCAAAGGATTCATCAATAACAATGGGGTTAGCACAAGTGAAGCCAGATAGAGTGGATGGATCTGCTGAAGGTTCCTTTGCAGCAACCCATGTGATTTTGGGGTACTGCTCAGGTTTCCAGTAAGAGCCATCAGCATTCATTTTCCTTACGAATCCAACACCCTCTTTCCTAGGGTTTCGGTTCAGGATCTGCCTTTTGAGGACATCACAAAGTGTCTGATGCCCTTTAAGACTTTTGTACATCCCTGTTTCAAGCAGTGTCTTCAACCTAGCATTCTCATCAGCAATAGCAGTGGTGTCCTCAGTAGAGGGGTTAGTTTCCACATCAACAGTTGAAGATATTGCAACAGTAGCAGCAGTAGAGCATTCAGCAACAGAAGTAGCATTATCACGCTCAATGCATTTAAGACATAGTGGTTCAAATTCTTCCTGAGCTGAACTGATCTATTCGGCGCGAAGTGACTCGTTTTCCTTTTGAAGATCTTCGTGAGCCGCTCTCAATTTCTCAAGTTCTTCATGAGTTGTTGAGAGCGTTTCATGACGACTTTCAAGTTCCTCATACTTAATATGAAGATTTTTATGTCTTCAATTAAGGACTGAGATCGAGTTATTTCAGCGTCCAACAGGTCATCGCTTTTGTCTAATAGTTTTTGAATATGTTCCATAGCTTTTTTTTGTTTAGTGACAAGGGAAGCAAGTTTTGCATAGCTGGGTCCAAATTCATCACCAGATTCATCATCACTGGATTCAGATAGATAGCATTCAATTACCTTAGCATCATTTGCCATAAGGCATGATGCAGAAGATGATGATTCTGGTTCGAAAGTCATCGCTTTGAGTGACTCCTTGAAGTCCTCGAAGCGAGGATCATGACGAGTTCGATGACCCTCATAGACCTCAGAGAGACGGTCCCAGATGAGCTTTGCATGATCGAGATGCATGACATTCCTAAACTAATTTTGAGATAGACAGGAGCAGATGACGTCCTTCGCCGTGAGGTTGAGAAGAGTGTACTTGCGAATGTCATCAGCTTTCGCCATTTTGCACAGATCGGTCAGACCAATCTCAGTGATGGTCCACACCTCGCTGTTTGCTTCCATGAGGCGCTTCTTCATCATGGCCTTCCACTTGGGATACTCGTGACTGTCAAAGATGGGGCATGACACAGTCTTCATACCTGTGGTTGACATAACTGAAACTCCAGGCGGTTAAACCAAAATCACACAGAATAAGGGAGTACCAGGCTCTGATACCAATTGAAAGTGTGTTATATGGACTAGAGGGGGGGTGAATAGGCGATTTTTATGAAAATCTTCAAAACATGTGAGTTTCGAAGACAAAACGATAGAAATTAAACCTATCATCATGCAGCGGAAGATAGACTACACTAGACAGACAATAGTCAAGCATTCAATGAAGTGAAACCACACTGACTAATAGTAGCTAGGCAGTAAGGATCAGGTACACAGTGAAGACAAATAGATAAAGCAAATAGGCACTGACTTTACAAGAGCCAACCGTAAATAAAGAGATGAGAAGGATAGAACCAGTGTGTGTGACGAAGACAAAGGTTTAGTAGACCAGTTCCAACTGCTGTGACAATTGTACGTCTGGTTAGGGCGGATAGGTATTTAAATCTGAGGACACTCAGTCCCGGACACTTAGTCATGAGCACACAGCTCAGAACACTTAGTCCTCTCCGTATTCCCCTTGAGCTAAGGTCACACAGACCTTGCCCAATCACTCTGGTAAGTCTTCAAGGTAAACTTCCAAACCTTCACAGACTTCATTCACCGGCGATCCACAATGACTTTTGGATGCTCAGAACGCGACGCCTAATCGGCCGGAGGATTCACAGTCCTCAAGTGTAATAAGTCTTCAGATCACACAGACAAGAAGACTTAAGTGATGCCTAACACTTTTTGGCTCAGGGTGGTTAGGGCTTTATCCTCTCAAGGAATTCTCTCTCAAAGGCTTCGAGGTGGATTGGTCTCAAATGACAAAAGTCGTACTTTAACTCTGAGCAGCCAACCATTTATGGTTGTAGGGGGTGGGCTATTTATAGCCAGTAGGCAACCCGACCTGATTTGTCCGAAATGACCCTGGATCACTAAGGAACTGGCACGTGTTCCAACGGTCAGATTTCAAACACACACGACAACTTTACTTGGGTTACAAGCAAAGCTGACTTGTCCAACTCTGAACAAGATTCACTCTCATAGTCTTCACTCGAAGTCATAGGATTTTGGTTAAGCATCACTTCAGTCATTCTGACTGGTTTTCTTGGACCCCACTTAACAGTACGGTGGTTCCTATGACTCAACAAAGAAGAAAAAGAACTACGAAAGATCTAAGTCTTCGCGCTCCATAGTCTTCATGCGATGTCTTCTCTTGTCATAGTCTTCAATGTGAATGTCTTCACATACCACCTTTGACTTCAGTGTCTTCATACATTTTTAGGGGTCATCTCTGGTAGGAAAACCGAATCAATGAGGGACTTCTACCTGTGTTATCCTGCAATTCTCACAAACACATTAGTCCCTCAACTAGGTTTGTCGTCAATACTCCAAAACCAACTAGGGGTGGCACTAGATGCACTTACAACCCCTCTATTTATATGTTGAGCCTTGGGGTCGAAACTTGGAGTAAAAGCCTCCACAAATTCGGTTTCACCCGAAAGGC
The DNA here is from genome assembly GCF_018294505.1 of Triticum aestivum. Taxonomy (NCBI): domain Eukaryota; kingdom Viridiplantae; phylum Streptophyta; class Magnoliopsida; order Poales; family Poaceae; genus Triticum; species Triticum aestivum. Next base: position 486,518,810 of record NC_057806.1, read on the forward strand.
AAGAGTCCTTCTCGGACTCTAGGGCCAGACGCTAGGGTTCCCGGCGTCTGGACCCAGACGCCAGGGACCTTGGCGTCTGGCCCCTAGACTCTGCAAAACTTCCTTTTGCGCTTTCTAAAAACCTCGTGGGCTTTCCCCTTTGGCCCAAATAAAGTGTTCTCGTACCCAAACATTTCGGGAAACATCCGGAACCCCTTCCAGAGACCAAACACTATTATCCCATATATCAAACTTTATCTCTGGACCATTCCGGAGTTCCTCGTCATGTCCGTGATCTTATCCGGAACTCCGAACAACATTCGATTACCAACATACATAACTCATAAATACTATATCGTCAACGAACGTTAAGCGTGTGGACCCTATGGGTTCAAGAACTATGTAGACATGACCGATACACCTCTCTGGTCAATAACCAATAGTGGAACCTGGATGCCCATATTGGCTCCTACACATTCTACGTAGATCTTTATTTGTCGAACCGCATAACAACATACGTTGTTCCCTTTGTCATTGGTATGTTACTTGCCCGAGATTCGATCGTTGGTATCTCAATACCTAGTTCAATCTCGTTACCGGCAAGTCTCTTTACTCGTTTCGTAATACATCATCCTGCAACTAACTCATTAGTTACAATGCTTGCAAGGCTTATAGTGATGTGCATTACCGAGTGGGTGCAGAGACACCTCTCCGACAATCAGAGTGACAAATCCTAATCTCGAAATACGCCAACTCAACAAGTTCCTTCGGAGACACCTGTAGAGCACCTTTATAATAACCCAGTTACGTTGTGACGTGATGACCCACAAGTATAGGGGATCTATCTTAGTCCTTTCGATAAGTAAGAGTGTCGAACCCAACGAGGAGCAGAAGGAAATGATAAGCGGTTTCCAGCAAGGTATTCTCTGCAAGTACTAAAATAAGTGGTAACAGATAGTTGTTGTGATAGGATAATTTGTAACGAGCAACAAGTAACAAAAGTAAATAAAGTGAAGCAAGGTGGCCCAATCCTTGTTGTAGCAAAGGACAAGCCTGGACAAACTCTTATATAGAGAAAAGCGCTCCCGAGGACACATGGGAATATCGTCAAGCTAGTTTTCATCACGTTCGTATGCTTCGCGTTCGGTACTTTGATAATTTGGTATGTGGGTGGACCGGTGCTTGGGTACTATCCTTACTTAGACAAGTATCCCACTTATGATTAACCTCTATTGCAAGCATCCATAACTACAACAAAAGTATTAAGGTAAACCTAACCATAGCATGAAACATATGGATCCAAATCAGCCCCTTACGAAGCAACACATAAACTAGGGTTTAAGCTTCTGTCACTCTAGCAACCCATTATCTACTTATTACTTCCCAATGCCTTCCTCTAGGCCCAAATAATGGTGAAATGTTATGTAGTCGACGTTCACATAACACCACTAGAGGAGAGACAACATACATCTCATCAAAATATCAAAGGAATACCAAATTCAAATGACTACTAATAGCAAGACTTCTCCCATGTCCTCAGGAACAAACGTAACTACTCACAAAGCATATTCATGTTCATAATCAGGGGGGTATTAATATGCATATAGGTTCTGAACATATGATCTTCCACCAAATAAACCAACTAGCATCAACTATAAGGAGTAATTAACACTACTAGCAACCTACTAGAACCAATCCCGGACCTGAGGACAAGAATTGGATACAAGAGATGAACTAGGGTTTTGAGAGGAGATGGTGCTGATGAAGATGTTGATGGAGATTGCCTTCTCCCGATGAGAGGAGCGTTGGTGATGACGATGACGATGATTTCCCCCTCCCGGAGGGAAGTTTTCCCGACAGAACAGCTCTGCCGGAGCCCTAGATTGGTTACGCCAAGGTTCCGCCTCGTGGCGGCGGAGTTTCGTCCGAGAAGATGGCTTATGATTTTTCCCATTGAAAGACTTCATATAGCAGAAGATGGTCATCGGAGGGCCACCAAGGGGCCCACGAGGTAGGGGGCACGCCCAGGGGGTAGGACGCGCCCCCACCCTCGTGGGTAGGGTGTGGCCCCCCTGATGAACTTCTTGCACTCAATATTTATTATATATTCTGAAATTGTCTTCCTTGAAGTTTCAGGACTTTTGGAGCTGTGCAGAATAGGTCTCTAATATTTGCTCCTTTTCTAGCCCTGAATCCCAGTTGCCGGCATTCTCCCTCTTTATGCAAACCTTGTAAAATAAGAGAGAATAGGCATAAGTATTGTGACATAATGTGTAATAACAACCCATAATGCAATAAATATCAATATAAAAGCATGATGCAATATGGACGTATCAACTCCCCCAAGCTTAGACCTTGCTTGTCCTCAAGCGAAAGCCGAAATCGAAACATATGTCCACATGTTTAGAGATAGATGTGTCGATAAAAGTAAAATACGAACATGAGAGCATCATGATCATTCTTAGAACATCAACTTACATAATTCTGGTCATATGATTTCTTATGCTAGAGTAATAATTCAATCACAATTTCAAGTATGAATCGTAAACTTCATTGAAAACTAACAAACTATAATCTCAGTTATTGGAGCAATTGCAATTTATCATAACATAGGAAAGAGTCAATGTATAAGAGCTTTTCAGCAAGTTCACATACTCAACTATCATATAGTTTTTCACAATTGCTGACACTTACGCAATACTTATGGGTATGGAGTTTTAATCTGACACAGAGAAAGATATGGGCTTATAGTTTTGCCTCCCAACGTTTTACCTCAAGGATAATGTCAACAATAATAGTTAATGAAAACTCACATCCAATTAGCCATATATACCAGGATCTTTCCAACATACCGTGCTTGCCAAATGATAAAATGTAAAAAGGAAAGGTGAAGATCACCATGACTCTTATGTAATGTAGGAGATTGAACATATAAACCCTGAGGGACTGTGCCCAACTAGCCGCCATGACCACGTCTCCTTTTATTCCTGCGCGTGTTACTGTAGCGACGAGGGGAAGGGATAAGGTCCCGAGCGCCGCGTCCAGCATCCTCTCTCATCTCCCTTTCCCCTCGCTCGCTTCCTCCTCCCGAGCCCGCAGATCCCTAGCCGCCTTCTCCCGCAGCACCTCAGCCGCCTCCTCTCGCTCTCCACCCAGCTGCTCGCCACCACTTCGCCGCCTCCTCCTCCCCTGCTCCTCTGACCTCGAAGCCCCAACGCATGGTTGCCGCCGCCGCTCGTGTCTTTCTTCCCGCAGCCTCCTGCGGGACGATGCCTCCCCATCCTCCATTAGTCGCCGCTGTGGGATGTGGTTCTGGACCGGTCCCAGGTCGCTGCCGAGGAGCAGAGGAGGACGATCGTGGGGGGAAGGAGCAGAGGAGGACGTCACTGGGAAGGTGCAGCGAGCCTCCCCATCCTCCATTAGCCGCCGCTGTGGGATGTGGTTCTGGACCGGTCCCAGGTCGCTGCCGAGGAGCAGAGGAGGACGACAGCGAGGGGAAGGAGCAGAGGAGGACGTCACTGGGGAAGGTGCAGCGAGCCCGAAGGTCCAGACGGCGCCCTCGTCATGTGCCGGATGCTGCTCGCCAGCCCTCTTTGTCGTCCTCAATCTAGGTCGCCCATCTACGTCTCGCCTTCTTCTTCCCCCGAATTTCACCTTAGTTACTGATGATCTGATTTCAATCGTTGGTTTACTGTTTGTCTAAGCAAGATGTGTGAAGATCCGAGACAGAAAAGAGGAGGAAGAATTTTGACGAAGAGTTCGGTGATGGGGAACATGTGAACTCTCTCTCAGCCACGTCTTTTCCTGCTACAGTTTGATCTTGATGTTATGGTTGATTCTACCCCTGATGTGGCCTAATTCTTTCTTTGTCACCCTTTTGATATGTGTTATCAAAGTTAGTGATTGGAGTTTCTCTGTTATGTCAGTACACATTGCTACTTTCAGGTTGTTTAATTACTTTATATGAAACACATTGACATTATATGGAAAAGAGGCATATATATGATTCTCTGTGTATTTGCAATGTCGTGACTGCAGAGGTATCCTTCTCTCTGTAACAAGTCTAATTATTTGCGAATTGGGTGTGCATATGCTTGCGTCTACCTACTCTATTTGCGCTCAAATACCATATATGTATGGACTGGTAGAGGTAAAAGATAAATTCAGAGAAAGATAAAAAGGAAATGACATCTATTCCTGAATTTATGTTTCTATGGTGTCATGGGTTCAGTTTGTGTTGCACATTTATGTGTCAACGACGACTATCAAACAAGAAAATTGTTCACCAGCTATGGCCACCTCCGCGTTTATCTTTTCATGGTCATGGAAAATGAAATGTTCATGAATCGCCGGTTGCTTTCAGGCCGACACGGGCTGCCGGTCCACCCAGCGCGCGGGTAGCTGTGCAGATCTCTAATCGGCACCCTCCCTATGGCACCGCCCCACAATGCCGACCAGCATTGAATATGCCATGGATCCGCCAAGCAGACGCCTCAGGACGGTCATCCAGAATGCTATCCTGCCTCCATTCAAGCCCAGGTCAATCGTCCTCTTCCATTCTGCGGCTATTACCTGGAATATTAATGACCATTTATTTGCTGACAGTGGTTGCATTTTCCTTAAATTTTAGGCGCTCTTCACTTGCTTCATAATTTCTGAATAAATGCATCTATGTTCAGTCTGATTTTAAATTGCACTGAAACTAGAAAGCAGTGGATGCCTTGGTGTTATGTTCCAACAAAAAATAGGAAGGAAGCAGCAAGTGGAATAGGTAAATAGTCACAGTGCACTATAGATTGTCCATAACTTTTTCTAGGTCAGCTGTAGTACTGGTATGGATAAAAGTAAATATGTCACTGGTGTTACATCTTCCTAATCCATCATATGTGTAAAGCTAAGATCAGATATTTGAATTGTCAGACTCTTTTGCTCATTGTCAGACCATGACTAAGGCTTCCTATTAAAATTGTGTGGAATGCTACTAAAAAGTGGAAAAAATTATTATTCTATGGTATTCTTTATTCTCCTAGCCCCTACAAGGCTTCCGGTTAAAGTTCATCGATGTGCTCCTGAAAGTGAATTAGTGGCACCCAAGTATGCGCTCGTGCTTTCCTTCTGTTATGGCTTACCTATTTGCCTTGGAGTGTGCTTTTTTTCGGGGCTCATATTCTTGGCATATGCATGTATGTACAATGAATCTTTTTTTATCTGATCACTTGTCTCTTTATCTAGAACTTGAAGGATAAAAAATATGAGGAAAATGAAAGCAGCTACCACGCCCATCTGAAAAGCTAAAAAATTGGAGAAGGTCCTGAAAGTAAAAAGCAAGAGGTCAAGGATTCAGTCTGCCAAGTCTTTGTATGATTAAAATTTTAGTGGCTAGCATAATTTTTTGTACCAGTATGTTTCCGACTTTCCGCCTGCAGATCAACCACATCTATGTGTTTGAAAAGAACCCGCTTTCCTCAAAAGATTGCTACTACCTGCTTCTTTACAACACTTCACGGATGACTTGTGATGACACCTGGTATTAATTAGTACAGTAGGAACGATGGGTTTTTCATCACATTCTTTGATGTCAATCATTGCAAAGTTGTAACGTACTAAATCCTAATATGCCAATGCAGCAAAAAAAGTCTTATTTTTCAGATTGCACCAAGAAAAAACTGCTTCCATGGCTTCCTCGGCCTCCCTGTCGTGCTCGAGATGGAGATGCCTCCCTGCTTCACCACTACTAGGTACCTCTTCTTCCTCAGCTTCGTCCTCCTCCTAGCAGTGGATGCTGCAGGCCCATCTCCCCAAGCACCCCACCCTCGCCATGGATGTGAGTGCTCGAGTCTCTTCCCTTACTGTCCTATCTTATTTTCCTCCATACAATAACAGCGTTACCTAACGGTTAATAATTTTCTGATATCTGAATGACTCTGTATGACTGGATGTTTGGATGGATAATTTGGTAGGTCGCAATCTAAAAGTTTCTTGTTTCTGTGCTGGATGCAGTGAGTGGGAGGTCAGTTTGCTCTGAATCCCTGAGAGTTTTGGTCCTGCATCTCTTGCTCAATCAGCGGGCTGATCTTTGCCGGCGCCGGGGTGACATCACCAGAACTGCTGCATCTTCATCTGGTTTGCTTTAGATAACGAGAGCAAGGCAAGCAGCTTGCCAAAAACAAAGGTCCACACTCTGTTTCAGTCACATGTGTGGCCTTACTTTTCTGAATTTTAGTACAGACAATGACCACATTGTCAATTCCAGGTGGATGCAGAAGGAACATCACTTGTTGGCTCCCTTGACAGAAATGCGGAGTTTTACATGATTTACGAGGACATGTCTTCTTGGATGGATGTGGATTATTTGGTTCCTTTGTGGGAACTGATAACATTTTGTTTACATATTTACTGCTCGACCGTATGCCCATAAGGATTGTTTGATCTCTTTTTCTACGCAGACTGCAGGTGTAGGTCCCCTGCTCACTAAGGACAAGGTCAGATTGCTTTAGGTATTTTAAGATGATTAATCCTTGAGCACCATAGTTGATTGAAATCAAATATGCGGATCACTTTTCCTTACAATTAAAATGAAATATGTTGCAAAATAAAGTGGTGTATATTGTGAGACTATGTACTGTATGAGTTATTTGAGTAATGATGTGAAAGCAATGTATAAACTTGGTGAATTCACTTCAGTTTACTGATACTGGTTTATCAATATGTGGCCATCAAGTGTGATGTGCAAGTTATATATATATTAGGCATCTAATGTACTATGTATTTACAAACTTTTCTGTGTGTTCCACAGTACCAAGTCGAGCATCCAATAACAGATTCGGTTCTAATCAAGGATCACACATTTCATGCTTGCACTATAGTTTATTTCTCCATTCATGCATTATCAGTCTTAGTACTTGCTCTTGTGCCTGCCCGGCTTGCTCTATTACTGACTTTGCCTTCTCTTCCTAAATAGCAGACCTGGTTTTCTTTATGTCCTTGAAGCAAATACCACAATGTTAGCTTGAAAGTATTTAGGATACATACAGAGCCAGAAGGTAAATAAGGGATTTGACAAAAAGAGTACACACTGATTTTAGGTGCTGCACTTCAGAAGCAATCCCCTCCTTTACCCCCACAGGCTCCTACAGGCAAATCAACCTGCAGTCAGCATATTTTTATATTTGTTGCTTGGAACAACAAGCTGAATCAACTGAATTACTCACGTTATGGCAGGTCTTGGTGTACAAGACTGCAACCACTAATAAAAAATAAAATATCATGTTAGACAGCTATTTATCTATAGTAGATACACTACAGTGCAATTGATGCATCGGTCTCACGAAACGATGTTGTGCTGGGTCTCATAGGATCACTTGCGTTTTGATCGAATTTCTATGAAGCCTACAAACTAGGATCACTTTTTTTTCGAGAAAACACAAAGGACCTTTGCATTTCATTTCATGGAAAAGGTAGAACAGACCTCCTAGGAGGTGAGCGGTACAGTGTCATGCATCCTATCAATGGACATCCCAGGTTGTGGGCAGGACAACCCGAAACCCCTGGGCTCCAGCGTTTTCCCAACGTTCGGGTCTCATCTTTGATCCTATCCACTAACGGTTCGATGGACGGCGTGGCGTAGTCGAAGACACATGCGTGCAGATCACTCTTATTTTCTCACACGAAGCATTTCAAGCCGATGAGCTGTAGTTGTAGTTCTTTTCAAACTGCCATGATTTTAACCAAAAGTTTAGTACAGGTGCAGATTCTAATTTGTGTGATAAGTTTATGACATTTTTGTCTTGCATGTTTATTTATAGCTAATATCTCTTATTGCAATTCGTAGGATCAGAATCGGGACATGAATCTGAACTATGATATTTGGATTTACGATCTCATTCATGGAAATTGTGCAAGATAATGAGCAACAGACATTATTTCATCCCAGTGAAGCTCCAGGTTTGGCTATTTGCTGGGGATACGAGTTCTAGACTGTGTATAAGAAATATAAAATAGAATTAAGCTGGAAAAGATATACATATTATAATATCTGCATTGCCTTTTATTAAACAAAATATATAACATTGTGATGGGATAATGACAATACTGAAACATCGTCAGCTACCACTATCTATTTTGTGGGATCATTAGAAGGTGAAACTTATGTACGGTTCTATCATCCTGGTCATTAATTTGTTGGCGTGTAGCTGATGCAATATTAGTGTGTGTGCTTGTGTGTCGCTATTTTGCTGAAACAAGTACTATTATTGCATAGGTTATCATTTATCACTATTAGAGTTGCAATTTACCTTTTCCATATAGATACTGTTCTTACCTCAAGTTGGTAAACAATATGTGTTCTTACCTCAAATTGACATATAGTGCATTCCAGGCATCAAATTTTATCACTATTAAATTAGATATATCAAATTGAGTTCAGTAGTCTATCATTGGAACCTTGATGATTTATCTCATTTGAACATAATCTAACCCCTCTGATTTTTTTCAGTACATGATTGTACACCTCCTATGCCCGCTTAATTGTGTGTTCATTTTGTTAATCAAGAAGCATTTGATTTTATGGCTGGGTACGTTGAAAATATATAAAACCTTTCTTCTTTTGGATAATTTGTTTCCCTTTGACCAATCTTTGTTACTTGCCTACACATCTGTTGCTCCAGCGCGACTGCTTCGTGTGCTGCCTCGAGTCGCGCGGCCACTACGCCCGCGCCGAGTCGGAGGCCGCTGCCACTCTCGACGCCCTCCGCTGCGCGCTCTCGCCGGCGGCGTTCGCAAAGCCTTGTCGCGGCGCTGCAAGTGTTGCCCCCCTCCTCCCCAAGGGCAAGGTGAAGGAAGGTGCCTGTGTGGTTCTTCTGCAGCTCGCAGCGAGGATTGCTGTGTCCAACCTGCACAAGAATGCCAAGAAGTCCTCGGAGACGTAAGCCACGACGCATGTTTCTGCCATTATTTCCTTCGGTTAGATTTCGTGGATTTAGGTGTTGAAATTTTTTGGGCTGTGGATGCAGGATTAAGGACACATACCTGTACTACAACGAGAGATATCTGGGCTGCTTCTTTGTGGCTTCCAAACATGAAATGTTTGTTTGGAAGTTAGTTTAGTTTTTTGTTGTGGATTCACAGCTTCTCACATGTACCATCGTTTTAGACCTTTAGGTTTCGAAAGAAACTAAATGAAGATACGGTGGTATGGTCTCAATAGTACAACTTAAAGCCTTCAAAGCTTTATATTTTCTCTGAAATTTGCTCTTGAAGAATTATGTATCTATGTTAGATCTGGTGAGTAAAGACGGCTTCCAAGCAGAGGATGCGGGAGTGTTGGCCACATTTGGTTTTCGACTTGGGTGTCTAAATATTCTCACAATACTTGGCTCCCTTTCGCCCTTGCGCCATTGGCGTAACGAGTCATCTAGTAAAAGTAAAAGATAGGCCCTTCGCAGAGGGAAGCAGAGGTTGTCATGCACTTTTATGGTTGGATGTACAAAATCTTAATGTGAAAGAACGTCACTTTATATTGCCACTTGTGATATGGACTTTTATTATGTAGTCTGTCGCTTTTATTTCTTCCATATCACACGATCGTATAAAGCTTATTTCTCCCACACTAATAAGTCATACATATTTAGAGAGCAATTTTTATTGCTTGCACCGATGCCAACTTACTTGGAGGATCTTACTCAATGCATAGGTAGGTATGGTGGACTCTCATGGAAAAACTGATTTAAGGGTATTTGGAAGCACAAGTAGTATCTCTACTTGGTGCGATGAATTTGGCTAGCATGAGGGGGAAAGGCAAGCTCAACCATGTTGGATGATCCATGACAATATAATTTATCTCAGATGTAAGAAAACATAACCCATTACGTTGTCTTCTTTGTCTAACATCAACTCTTTAGCATGTCATATTTTAATGAGTGCTCACAATCATAAAAGATGTCCAAGATAGTATATTTATATGTGAAGACCTCTCTTCCTTTATTACTTCCTATTAATTGCAACGATGACCAAAACTATGTTTGTCAACTCTCAACAACTTTTATTCATCATACTTTTTCTATGCGAGCTCATTACTCTCCATAAGATTCACATGATCTCTTTGTTTCTTTTTATTTCTTTCTCTTTTCTTTTATTCCCTTAGGATCATGGCAAAATAATCAAGCCCTTGACTCAACACTAATCTTTATTATATAGCTCATGGACTCGATTACATAGAGGAATTATAAAGCAAAAATCACGACTAGATCATACTAAAACTTTTATTCTACTAGATCAAGATATTGCCAAAAGGATCGAACTAAGAAAAAACGGTAAAGATAAAATGATGGTGATACGATACCGGGGCACTCCCCCAAGCTTGGCAGTTGCCAAGGGGAGTGCCCATACCGATGTGATTATGTCTCTCTTTTCGGGGATGGTGATGTGATATTCTTGGCGATGATGCCCCTCATGATACGATTCTCCTCCTAGAGCTTATTGACTTGCTGCTTGAGGTCCATTATTTCCTTTCGGAGTTTTCCTGTAACAGTCAAAGCTCCCTGCACCCAAGGGTGCTGCATAGTTGCGGGAGAACCAGTGACACTCTTTTTCATATTCTCATAAGAAAGAAATCTAACATTGGAAGGGATAACCGAGTTTGGAACAGCCGAGCTCTGCAGTTCTCCCATTATGAATCCAGCTCGGAAGCGGGAAGTGACTTCTTGATCCTCTTCCATGGCATCTATCCTTTTCAAATCAGCCTCCATCTCTTCCTCCGTTGCTGGCCCAAAGAGGTCAACATTGTTGTTTGTCATTGATCCCGGTGTCGGGTGAGACACCCGGCTCTCCCCGACTGACTCTTTCGAAGACATCTTGCTCTAATCTGTAGCAGCAATAGCTCGAAACACAAACAGAGGATAATTGCGTGATACAGGAGTCAAAACCCCTGGGAGATTATATAATGAATTTTTACCTACCAAAATACGTGTCGTGTAAAAAACGGAGTCCGGAAAGCGCACGAGGTGCTCACGAGGTAGGGGGGCGCGCCCAGTAGGGTAGGGCGCGCCCTCCACCCTCGTGGAGGCCTCGTCTCCATCCCATACTGCTTCTTAGTTTTCTATTTTTCTAAATATTCCAAAACGGAGAAATATTGCCTTATAAACTGTTTTGGAGTCGGTTTACTTACCGTACCACATAGCTATTCCTTTTCGGAGTCCGAAACGTTCCGTAAAGTGTCCCTTATGTATTCCTCCGGGGTTACGGTTTCAATAACATTGGTTTCAACATTTATTGGATTACCTGAGATATAATGTTTGATTCTTTGACCGCTCACCACCTTCGGATTTGTGCCTTCGAAGTTGTTGATTTTTATGGCACCGGAACGACAGACCTCCTCGATAACGTAAGGACCTTCCCATTTCGAGAGAAGTTTTCCTGCAAAAAATCTTAAACAAGAGTTGTATAGAAATACATAATCACCTACATTAAACTCACGCTTTTGTATCCTTTTATCATGCCATCTTTTAACTTTTTCTTTAAACAACTTGGCATTTTCGTAGGCTTGGGTTCTCCATTCATCGAGTGAGCTAATATCAAATAACCTCTTCTCACCGGCAAGTTTAAAATCATAATTGAGATCTTTAATAGCCCAATATCCCTTGTGTTCTAGTTCGAGAGGTAAGTGACATGTTTTTTCCATAAACCATTTTATACGGAGATAAACCCATAGGATTTGTATATACAGTTCTATAGGCCCATAATGCATCATCAAGTTTCTTGGACCAATTCTTTCTAGATCTATTAACCGTCTATTGCAAAATTAATTTGAGCTCTCTATTAGTTAATTCTACTTGACCACTAGACCGAGGGTGATAAGGGGATGCAATTCTATGATTAACATCATACTTAGCAAGCATTTTACGGAAAGCACCATGAATAAAATGTGAACCACCATCAGTCATTAAATATCTAGGGACTCCAAATCTTGTAAAAACAACTTCTTTAAGCGTTTTAATAGAAGTGTTATGATCAGCACTACTAGTTGGAATAGTTTCTACCCACTTAGTAACGTAATCAACAACAACTAAAATATGTGTATATCCATTAGAGGAAGGAAAAAGTCCCATATAGTCAAAGCCCCAAACATCAAATGGTTCAATACCGAGAGAATAGTTCATAGGCATTTCTTGACGTCTACTAATATTACCAATTCTTTGACATTCATCACAAGATAAAACAAACTTACGGGCATCCTTGAAGAGAGTAGGCCAATGAAAACCAGATTGCAATACCTTATGTGCAGTCCTATCTCCAGCATGGTGTCCTCCATAAGCTTCGGAGTGACACTTGCGTAGGATCTGTTCCTGTTCATGCTCAGGTACACAACGTCTAATAACACCATCTACTACTTCTTTATAAAGATGTGGGTCATCCCAAAAGTAATGCCTCAAATCATAGAAGAACGTTTTCTTTTGCTGGTATGTGAAACTAGGTGGTATAAACTTAGCAACAATGTAATTAGCATAATCCGCATACCATGGAGCAGTATGAGAAGCATTTATAACATTTAATTGCTCATCAGGAAAGCTATCATCAATAGGTAGTGGGTCATCAAGCACATTTTCTAACCTAGACAAGTTGTCTGCAATGGGGTTCTCAGCTCCCTTTCTATCAACAATATATAAGTCAAATTCTTGTAGCAAGAGAACCCATCTAATAAGTCTAGGTTTAGCATCTTTCTTTTCCATGAGATATTTAATAGCAGCAAGATCAGTGTGAATAGTTACTTTAGAATCAACAATATAAGGTATGAACTTATCACAAGCAAATACAAATGCTAAAAATTCTTTTTCAGTAGTAGCATAATTTCTTTGGGCATTGTCTAGGGTTTTACTAGCATATTGAATAACATTTATTTTCTTATCAACTCTTTGCCCTAGAACAGCACCTACAACATAATCACTAGCATCACACATAATTTCAAAGGATAGATTCCAATTAGGTGGCTGAACAATAGGTTCAGAGATCAATGCTTTCTTAAGTATTTCAAATGCTTCTACACAATCATCATCAAAGACAAATGGTATATCTTTTTGTAATAAATTAGTCAGAGGCCGAGAAATTTTTGAGAAGTCCTTAATGAACCTCCTATAAAATCTGGCGTGACCAAGGAAACTTCTTATACCTTTGATGTCCTTGGGGCATGGCATCTTCTCAATAGCATCAACCTTGGATTTATCAACTTCAATACCTCTTTCAGAAACTTTATGCCCCAAGACAATACCTTGATTAACCATAAAGTGACACTTTTCCCAATTCAAGACAATATTAGTTTCTGCACATCTCTGCAAAACTCGATCAAGGTTGCTCAAGCAATCATCAAAACAAGATCCATAGACGGAGAAATCGTCCATGAAAACTTCACAAATCTTTTCACAGAAGTTAGAGAATATAGCCATCATGCATCTTTGAAAGGTAGCAGGTGCATTACATAAACCAAAAGGCATACGTCTATAAGCAAAAGTACCAAAAGGGCAAGTAAAAGTAGTCTTTGATTGATCTTTGGCTGACACAGGTATTTGAGAGAAGCCAGAATAACCATCTATAAAGCAAAAATGTGTATGTTTGGATAATCTTTCTAGCATTTGATCGATAAAAGGTAAGGGGTAATGATCCTTTTTAGTGGCCTCATTTAATTTGTGGAAATCAATTACCATCCTACAACCTGTAATAATTCTTTGAGGAATCAATTCATCTTTATCATTAGGAACAACAGTAATACCTCCCTTCTTAGGGACACAATGGACAGGACTTACCCACTGACTATCAGCAACGGGATAGATTATACCTGCCTCAAGGAGCTTTAGTATTTCTTTTCTTACCACTTCTTTCATTTTAGGAGTCAGCCGTCATTGATGATCACGAACTGGTTTAGCATCTTCTTCCAGATTTATTTTATGTTGACATAGAGTGGGCTAATGCCCTTAAGATCATCAAGAGTACAACCAATAGCAACACGGTGCTTCTTCAGAGTTTTCAATAATCTCTCTTCCTCATGCTCTGAAAGGTTAGCACTAATAATAACAGGATATATCTTTTTCTCATCAAGATAAGCATATTTAAGAGTATCAGGCAATGGTTTAAGCTCAAACACGGGATCACCCATGGGTGGAGGAGGATCCCCTAGGATTTCAACAGGAAAATTGTGTTTCAGAATAGGTTCCCGTTTAAAGAATACTTCATCTATTTCCCTTCTTTCATTCATAAACATATCATTTTCATGGTCTAGCAAATATTGTTCTAAAGGATCACTAGGAGGTACGTCAATAGAAGCAAGACCAATAATTTCATCCTTACTAGGTAATTCTTCTTCATGGTGTTGTCTACTAAATTTAGAGAAATTAAATTCATGAGACATATCATCTAAACCGATAGTAACAACATCCTTTTTGCAATCTATCTTAGCATTAACAGTGTTTAAGAAGGGTCTACCAAATATAATGGGACAAAAGTGTTGGAAATATGCCCTAGAGGCAATAATAAAAGCATTATTATTATATTTCCTTATTCATGATAATTGTCTTTATTCATGCTATAATTGTGTTATCCGGAAATCGTAATACATGTGTGAATAACAGACACCAACATGTCCCTAGTAAGCCTCTAGTTGACTAGCTCGTTGATCAACAGATAGTCATGGTTTCCTGACTATGGACATTGGATGTCATTGATAACGAGATCACATCATTAGGAGAATGATGTGATGGACAAGACCCAATCCTAAACATAGCACAAGATCGTATAGTTCGTTTGCTAGAGTTTTTCCAATGTCAAGTATCTTTTCCTTAGACCATGAGATCGTGTAACTCCCGGATACCGTAGGAGTGCTTTGGGTATACCAAACGTCACAACGTAACTGGGTGACTATAAAGGTAGACTACGGGTATCTCCGAAAGTGTCTGTTGGGTTGACATGGATCAAGACTGGGATTTGTCACTCCGTATGACGGAGAGGTATCACTGGGCCCACTCGGTAATGCATCATCATAATGAGCTCAAGTGACCAAGTGTCTGGTCACGGGATCATGCATTACGGTACGAGTAAAGTGACTTGCCGGTAACGAGATTGAACGAGGTATTGGGATACCGACGATCGAATCTCGGGCAAGTAACATATCGATTGAAAGGGAATTGCATACGGGGTTGATTGAATCCTCGACATCGTGGTTCATCCGATGAGATCATCGTGGAGCATGTGGGAGCCAACATGGGTATCCAGATCCCGCTGTTGGTTATTGACCGGAGAGTCGTCTCGGTCATGTCTGCTTGTCTCCCGAACCCGTAGGGTCTACACACTTAAGGTTCGGTGACGCTAGGGTTGTGAAGATATGTATATGCAGTAACCCGAATGTTGTTCGGAGTCCCGGATGAGATCCCGGATGTCACGAGGAGTTCCGGAATGGTCCAGAGGTAAAGAATTATATATAGGAAGTGCTATTTCGGCCATCGGGACAAGTTTCGGGGTCATCAGTATTGTACCGGGACCACCGGAGGGGTCCCGGGGGCCCACAGGGTGGGGCTACCTGCCCCGGGGGGCCACATGGGCTATAGGGGGTGCGCCTTGGCCTATATGGGCCAAGGGCACCAGCCCCTATAGGCCCATGCGCCTAGGGTTTCCACAGGGGAGGAGTCCCACTAGTGGAAGGCACCCCTAGGTGCCTTGGGGGGGGGGGGGGAGGGAAACCTCCCCTTGGCCGCCGCCCCTAGGAGATTGGATCTCCTAGGCTGGCACACCCCCCCTTGGCCCTCCTATATATAGTGGGGGAGAGGAGGGACTTCATACCGCAGCCTTTGGTGCCTCCCTCTCTCCCCGTTACGTCTCTCTCTCGTAGTATAGGCGAAGCCCTGCTACTGTGACGCCCTGCATCCACCACCACGCCGTCGTGCTGCTGGATCTTCATCAACCTCTCCTTCCCCCTTGCTGGATCAAGAAGGAGGAGACGTCTCCCGTCCCGTATGTGTGTTGAACGCGGAGGTGCCGTCCGTTCGGCGCTTGGTCATCGGTGATTTGGATCACGTCGTGTACGACTACCTCATCCCCGTTCTTTGAATGCTTCCGCACGCGATCTACAAAGGTATGTAGATGCATCCAATGACTCGTTGCTAGATGAACTCCTAGATGGATCTTGGTGAAACGAGTAGGAAACTTTTTGTTTTCTGCAACGTTCCCCAACAAAAAGCTATCTTGTGGGGAACCAAGAACAAGAAAATCAGCAGGATATTTAGTTTTCCCACACAAGACTTCAACATCTCTAACAATTCCCATTGGTGAAATAGTATCTCTATTGGCAAGTTTAATTGTGACATCAATATCTTCTAACTCAACAGGTGCAATATCATGCATAATTTCTCTATATAGGCTAATAGGTATTGCACTAGCACTGGCACCCATATCACATAAGCCATGATAACAATGATCTCCTATTTTAACAGAAATAACAGGCATGCCTACCACAGGTCTAGGTTTATCTTTAGCACAAGTTTTAGCAATTCTAGCAGTTTCATCACAGAAATAAATAACATGCCCATCAATATTATCAGCCAAGAGATCTTTAACAATAGCAATATCAGGTTCAACTTTAATTTGCTCAGAAGGTGTATAAGTTTTAATATTGCTTTTACGAACCACAGTTGAAGCTTTAGCATGATCCTTTATCCTGACAGGAAAAGGTGGTTTCTCAACATAAGAAGTAGGAACAATAGGATCAGTATAAGTGATAGTCCTTTCTTCAACTTTAATAGGTGCATCTACTTTTACTTCTATGGGAGGGTGATATTTAAACCACTTCTCCTTGGGGAGATCAACATGAGTAGCAAAAGATTCACAGAAAGAAGCTACTATCTCAGAGTCAAGTCCATATTTAGTGCTAAATTTATGTAAAACATCGGTATCCATAAAAGATTTAACACAATCAAAGCTAGGTGTCATACCTAACTCCTTACCTTTGTCGAGGTCCCAATCTTCATAGTTGCGTTTAATTCTTTCCAATAAATCCCATTTGAGGTCAATAGTCTTCATCATAAAAGAGCCAGCACAAGAAGTATCAAGCATTGTGCGATTGCTATCAGAAAGCCAAGCATAAAATTTTTAAATAATCATTTCTCTTGAGAGCTCATGATTGGGGCATGAATATAACATTGATTTAAGCCGCCCCAAAGCTTGAGCGATGCTTTCTGATACGTCCATTTTGCATCATGCTTTTATATCGATATTTATTGCATTATGGGCTGTTATTACACATTATGTCACAATACTTATGCCTATTCTTTCTTATTTTACAAGGTTTACATAAAGAGGGAGAATGCCGGCAGCTGGGATTCTGGGTTGGAAAAGGAGCAAATATTAGAGACCAATTCTGCAGAGCTCTAAAAGTCCTGAAACTCCACGGAAGACGTTTTCCAAATATATAAAAAATACTCAGAGCAAGAACTTCACCAGGGGGGCACACCCTGCCCACGAGGTTGGGGGCGCGCCCTACCCCCTGGGCGCGCCCCCTACCTCATGGCCCCCCTATTGGTCCTTCGGTGACCATCTTCTGTTATATGAATTCTTTCGATGGGAAAAAAATCATAAGCCATCTTCTCAGACGAAACTCCGCCGCCACGAGGCGGAACCTTGGCGGAACCAATCTAGGGCTCCGGCGGAGCTGTTCTGCCGGGGAAATTCCCCCCCCCCCGGAGGGGGAAATCATCGCCATCGTCATCACCAATGCTCCTCTCATCGGGAGAGGGCAATCTCCATCAACATCTTCATCAGCACCATCTCCTCTCAAAACCCTAGTTCATCTCTTGTATCCAATTCTTGTCTCCAAGTCCGGGATTGGTGCTAGTAGGTTGCTAGTAGTGTTAATTACTCCTTGTAGTTGATTCTAGTTGGTTTATTTGGTGGAAGATCATATGTTCAGATCCTATATGCATATTAATACCCCTCTGATTATGAACATGTTTATGCTTTGTGAGTAGTTACTTTCGTTCCTGAGGACATGGGAGAAGTCTTGCTATTAGTAGTCATGTGAATTTGGTATTCGTTCGATATTTTGCTGAGATGTATGTTGTCTCTCCTCTAGTGGTGTTATGTGAACGTCGACTACATGAAACTTCACCATTGTTTGGGCCTAGAGGAAGGCATTGGGGATTAATAAGTAGATGATGGGTTGCTAGAGTGACATAAGCTTAAACCCTAGTTTATGCGTTGCTTTGTAAGGGGCTGATTTGGATCCATATGTTTCATGCTATGGTTAGGTTTACCTTAATACTTTTGTTGTAGTTGCGGATGCTTGCAATAGAGGTTAATCATAAGTGGGATGCTTGTCCAATTAAGGGCAGTACCCAAGCACCGGTCCACCCACATACCAAATTATCAAAGTACCGAACGCGAATCATATGAGCGTGATGAAAACTAGCTTGACGATATTCCCATGTGTCCCCGGGAGCGCTTTTCTCTATATAAGAGTTTGTCCAGGCTTGTCCTTTGCTACAAAAAGGATTGGGCCACCTTACTGCACTTTATTTACTTTTGTTACTTGTTCTCGTTTTAAATTATCCTATCACAAAACTATCTGTTACCACTTGTTTCAGTACTTGCAGAGAATACCTTGCTGGAAACCGCTTATCATTTCCTTCTGCTCCTCGTTGGGTTTGACACTCTTACTTATCGAAAGGACTACGATAGATCCCCTATACTTGTGGGTCATCAATACTCTTTTCTGGCGCCGTTGCCGGGGAGTGAATCGCCTTTGGTAGGTGGAATTTGGTAAGGAAAAATTTATATAGTGTGCTGAAAATTACTATCACTTGTTACTGTTGGGGAACGTAGTAATTTCAAAAAAATTCCTACGTACACGCAAGATCATGATGATGCATAGCAACGAGAGGGGAGAGTGTTGTCTACGTACCCTCGTAGACCGAAGCGGAAGCGTTGACGCAACGTAGAGGAAGTAGTCGTACGTCTTCCCGGTCCAACCGATCCAAGCACCGTTACTCCGGCACCTCCGAGTTCTTGACACACGTACATCTCGATGACACACCCCGGGCTCCGATCCAGCAAAGCTTCAGGGAGGAGTTTCGTCAGCACGATGGCGTGATGACGATCTTGATGTTTAACCGTTGTAGGGCTTCGCCTAAGCACCGCTACAATATGATCGAGGTGTAATATCGTGGAGGGGGCACGGCTAAGGAACGATCACGAAGATCAACTTGTGTGTCCTAGGGTGCCCCCTTGCCCCCGTATATAAAGGAGCCAAGGGGGGGTGTGGCCGGCCCTAGTAGGAGGCGCGCAGGAGGAGTCCTACTCCTACCGGGAGTAGGACTCCCCTCCCTTTCCTTGTCCAAGTAGGAGAGGGGGAAGGAAGGGAGAGAGGAGAGGAAGGAAAGGGGGGGGGGGGGGGGCGCCGCCCCTCCCTCCTTGTCCAATTCGGACTAGGGGGAGAGGGCACGCGCGGCCTACCCTGGCTGCCTTTCCTCTTCTCCACTTTAGGCCCATGAGGCCCATTAACCCCCCCGGGGGTTCCGGTAACCCCCTGGTTCTCCGGTTTTATCCGAAACTTCTCCGGAACACTTTCGGTGTCCGAATATAGCCGTCCAATATATCAATCTTTATGTCTCGACCATTTCGAGACTCCTCGTTATGTCCGTGATCATATCCGGGACTCCGAACAACCTTCGGTACATCAAAATACATAAACTCATAATGAAACTGTCATCGTAACTTTAAGCATGCGGACCCTACGGTTCGAGAAAAATGTAGACATGACCGAGACACGTCTCCGGTCAATAACCAATAGCGGGACCTGGATGCCCATATTGGCTCCTACATATTCTATGAAGATCTTTATCGGTCAGACCGCATAACTACATACGTTGTTCCCTTTGTCATCGGTATGTTACTTGCCCGAGATTCGATCATCGGTATCCAATACCTAATTCAATCTCGTTACCGGCAAGTCTCTTTACTCGTTCCGTAATACATCATCTCACAACTAACACATTAGTTGCAATGCTTGCAAGGCTTATGTGATGTGTATTACCGAGAGGGCCCAGAGATACCTCTCCGTCAAACGGAGTGACAAATCCTAATCTCGAAATACGCCAACCCAACATGTACCTTTGGAGACACCTGTAGAGCTCCTTTATAATCACCCAGTTACATTGTGACGTTTGGTAGCACACAAAGTGTTCCTCCGGTAAACGGGAGTTGCATAATCTCATAGTCATAGGAACATGTATAAGTCATGAAGAAAGCAATAGCAACATACTAAACGATCGGGTGCTAAGCTAATGGAATGGGTCATGTCAATCAGATCATTCAATTAATGATGTGATCCCATTAATCAAATAACAACTCTTTGTCTATGGTTAGGAAACACAACCATCTTTGATTAACGAGCTAGTCAAGTAGAGGCATACTAGTGACACTTTGTTTGTCTATGTATTCACACATGTATTATGTTTCCGGTTAATACAATTCTAGCATGAATAATAAACATTTATCATGATATAAGGAAATAAATAATAACTTTATTATTGCCTCTAGGGCATATTTCCTTCAGTCTCCCACTTGCACTAGAGTCAATAATCTAGATTACACATTAATGATTCTAACACCCATGGAGCCTTGGTGCTTATCATGTTTTGCTCGTGGAAGAGGCTTAGTCAACATGTCTGCTATACTCAGATCCGTATGTATCTTGCAAATCTCTATGTCTCCCACCTGGACTAGATCCCGGATGGAATTGAAGCGTCTCTTGATGTGCTTGGTTCTTTTGTGAAATCTGGATTCCTTTGCTAAGGCAATTGCACCAGTATTGTCACAAAAGATTTTCATTGGACCCGATGCACTAGGTATGACACCTAGATCGGATATGAACTCCTTCATCCAGACTCCTTCGTTTGCTGCTTCCGAAGCAGCTATGTACTCCCCTTCACATGTAGATCCCGCCACGACGCTTTGTTTAGAACTGCACCAACTGACAGCTCCACCGTTTAATGTAAACACGTATCCGGTTTGCGATTTAGAATCGTCCGGATCAGTGTCAAAGCTTGCATCAACGTAACCGTTTACGATGAGCTCTTTGTCACCTCCATATACGAGAAACATATCCTTAGTCCTTTTTAGGTACTTCAGGATGTTCTTGACTGCTGTCCAGTGATCCACTCCAGGATTACTTTGGTACCTCCCTGCTAAACTTATAGCAAGGCACACATCAGGTCTGGTACATAGCATTGCATACATGATAGAGCCTATGGCTGAAGCATAGGGAACATCTTTCATTTTCTCTCTATCTTCTGCAGTGGTCGGGCATTGAGTCTTACTCAACTTCACACCTTGTAACACAGGCAAGAACCCTTTCTTTGCTTGATCCATTTTGAACTTCTTCAAAACTTTGTCAAGGTATGTGCTTTGTGAAAGTCCAATTAAGCGTCTTGATCTATCTCTATAGATCTTAATGCCCAATATGTAAGCAGCTTCACCGAGGTCTTTCATTGAAAAACTCTTATTCAAGTATCCCTTTATGCTATCCAGAAATTCTATATCATTTCCAATCAGTAATATGTCATCCAGATACAATATCAGAAATGCTACAGAGCTCCCACTCACTTTCTTGTAAATACAGGCTTCTCCGAAAGTCTGTATAAAACCAAATGCTTTGATCACACTATCAAAACGTTTATTCCAACTCCGAGAGGCTTGCACCAGTCCATAAATGGATCGCTGGAGCTTGCACACTTTGTCAGCTCCTTTTGGATCGACAAGACCTTCCGGTTGCATCATATACAACTCTTCTTCCAGAAATCCATTCAGGAATGCACTTTTTACATCCATCTGCCAAATTTCATAATCATAAAATGCGGCAATTGCTAACATGATTCGGACAGACTTAAGCATCGCTACGGGTGAGAAGGTCTCATCGTAGTCAACCCTTGAACTTGTCGAAACCCTTTTGCGACAAGTCGAGCTTTGTAGACAGTAATATTACCGTCAGCGTCAGTCTTCTTCTTGAAGATCCATTTATTCTCAATTGCTTGCCGATCATCGGGCAAGTCAACCAAAGTCCATACTTTGTTCTCATACATGGATCCCATCTCAGATTTCATGGCTTCAAGCCATTTTGCGGAATCTGGGCTCACCATCGCTTCTTCATAGTTCGTAGGTTCATCATGATCTAGTAGCATGACTTCCAGAACAGGATTACTGTACAACTCTGGTGCGGATCTTACTCTGGTTGATCTACGAGGCTCAGTAGTAACTTGATCTGAAATTTCATGATCATCATCATTAAATTCCTCACTAATTGGTGTAGGTATCGCAGAAACCGGTTTCTGTGATGAACTACTTTCCAATAAGGGAGCAGGTACAGTTACCTCATCAAGTTCTACTTTCCTCCCACTCACTTCTTTCGAGAGAAACTCCTTCTCTAGAAAGGATCCATTCTTAGCAACGAATGTCTTGCCTTCGGATCTGTGATAGAAGGTGTACCCAACAGTCTCCTTTAGGTATCCTATGAAGACACATTTCTCCGATTTGGGTTCGAGCTTATCAGGTTGAAGTTTTTCACATAAGCATCGCAGCCCCAAACTTTAAGAAACGACAACTTTGGTTTCTTACCAAACCATAGTTCATAAGGCGTCGTCTCAATGGATTTCGATGGTGCCCTATTTAACGTGAATGCGGCCGTCTCTAAAGCATAACCCCAAAATGATAGCGGTAAATCAGTAAGAGACATCATAGATTGCACCATACCTAGTAAAGTACGATTACGACATTCGGACACACCATTACGCTGTGGTGTTCCGGGTGGCGTGAGTTGCGAAACTATTCCGCATTGTTTCAAATGTACACCAAACTCGTAACTCAAATATTCTCCTCCATGATCAGATCGTAGAAACTTTATTTTATTGTTACGATAATTTTCTACTTCACTCTTAAATTCTTTGAACTTTTCAAATGTTTTAGACTTATGTTTCATTAAATAGATATACCCATATCTTCTTAAATCATCTGTGAAGGTGAGAAAATAACGATATCCGCCACGAGCCTCAACATTCATCGGACCACATACATCTGTATGTATGATTTCCAACAAATCTGTTGCTCTCTCCATAGTACCGGAGAACGGCGTTTTAGTCATCTTGCCCACGAGGCACGGTTGCAAGTACCAAGTGATTCATAATCAAGTGGTTCCAAAAGTCCATCAGTATGGAGTTTCTTCATGCGCTTTACACCGATATGACCTGAACAGTAGTGCCACAAATAAGTTGCACTATCATTATCAACTCTGCATCTTTTGGCTTCAACATTATGAATATGTGTATCACTACTATCGAGATTCATCAAAAATAGACCACTCTTCAAGGGTGCATGACCATAAAAGATATTACTCATATAAATAGAACAACCATTATTCTCTGATTTAAATGAATAACCGTCTCGCATCAAACAAGATCCAGATATAATGTTCATGCTCAACGCTGGCACCAAATAACAATTATTTAGGTCTAATATTAATCCCGAAGGTAGATGTAGAGGTAGCGTGCCGACCGCGATCACATTGACTTTGGAACCATTTCCCACGCGCATCGTCACCTCGTCCTTTGCCAGTGTTCGCTTAATCCGTAGTCCCTGTTTCGAGTTGCAAATATTAGCAACAGAACCAGTATCAAATACCCAGGTGCTACTGCGAGCTCTAGTAAGGTACACATCAATAACATGTATATCACATATACCTTTGTTCACCTTGCCATCCTTCTTATCCGCCAAATACTTGGGGCAGTTCCGCTTCCAGTGACCAGTCTGCTTGCAGTAGAAGCACTCAGTTTCAGGCTTAGGTCCAGACTTGGGTTTCTTCTCTTGAGCAACAACTTGCTTGCTGTTCTTCTTGAAGTTCCCCTTCTTCTTCCCTTTGCCCTTTTTCTTGAAATTAGTGGTCTTGTTGACCATCAACACTTGATGCTCCTTTTTGATTTCTACCTCCGCAGCTTTCAGCATTGCGAAGAGCTCGGGAATAGTCTTATTCATCCCTTGCATATTATAGTTCATCACGAAGCTCTTGTAGCTTGGTGGCAGTGATTGGAGAATTCTGTCAATGACGCAATCATCTGGAAGATTAACTCCCATCTGAATCAAGTGATTATTATACCCAGACATTCTGAGTATATGCTCACTGACAGAACTGTTCTCCTCCATCTTGTAGCTATAGAACTTAATGGATACTTCATATCTCTCAATCCGGGCATTTGCTTGAAATATTAACTTCAACTCCTGGAACATCTCATATGCTCCATGATGTTCAAAACGTCGTTGAAGTCCCGATTCTAAGCCGTAAAGCATGGCACACTGAACTATCGAGTAGTCATCAGCTTTGCTCTGCCAGACGTTCATAACATCTCGTGTTGCTCCAGCAGCAGGCCTGGCACCCAGTGGTGCTTCCAGGACGTAATTCTTCTGTGCAGCAATGAGGATAATCCTAAAGTTACGGACCCAGTCCGTGTAATTGCTACCATCATCTTTCAACTTTGCTTTCTCAAGGAACGCATTAAAATTCAACGGAACAACAACACGGGCCATCTATCTACAATCAAACATACATAAGCAAGATACTATCAGGTACTAAGTTCATGATAAATTTAAGTTCAATTAATCATATTACTTAAGAACTCCCACTTAGATAGACATCCCTCTAATCCTCTAAGTGATCACATGATCCAAATCAACTAAACCATAACCGATCATCACGTGAAATGGATTAGTTTTCAATGCTGAACATCATTATGTTGATCATATCTACTATATGATTCACGCTCGACCTTTCGGTCTCCGTGTTCCGAGGCCATATTTGCATATGCTAGGCTCGTCAAGTTTAACCTGAGTATTCTGCGTGTGCAAAAACTGGCTTGCACCCGTTGTAGATGGACGTAGAGCTTATCACACCCGATCATCACGTGGTGTCTGGGCACGACGAACTTTGGCAATGGTGCATACTCAGGGAGAACACTTCTAGATAATTTAGTGAGAGATCATCTTATAATGCTACGGTCAATCAAAGCAAGATAAGATGCATAAAAGATAAACATCACATGCAATCAATATAAGTGATATGATATGGCCATCATCATCTTGTGCTTGTGATCTCCATCTCCGAAGCACCGTCATCATCACCATCGTCACCGGCCCGACACCTTGATCTCCATCGTAGCATCGTTGTCGTCTCGCCAATCTTATGCTTCCACAACTATCGCTACCGCTTAGTGATAAAGTAAAGCATTACAGTGCGATTGCATTGCATACAATAAAGCGACAACCATATGGCTCCTGCCAGTTGCCGATAACTCGGTTACAAAACATGATCATCTCATACAATAAAATTTAGCATCATGTCTTGACCATATCACATCACAACATGCCCTAAAAAACATGTTAGACGTCCTCTACTTTGTTTGTTGCAAGTTTTACGTGGCTGCTACGGGCTTAAGAAAGAACCAATCTTACCTACGCATCAAAACCACAACGATAGTTTGTCAAGTTGATGCCGTTTTAACCTTCGCAAGGACCGGGCGTAGCCACACTCGGTTCAACTAAAGTTGGAGAAACAGTCACCCGCAAGCCACCTATGTGCAAAGCACGTCGGGAGAACCGGTCTCGCGTAAGCGTACGCGTAATGTCAGTCCGGGCCGCTTCATCCAACAATACCGCCGAACCAAAGTATGACATGCTGGTAGGCAATATGACTTATATCGCCCACAACTCACTTGTGTTCTACTCGTGCATATAACATCAAATCATAAAACCTGGCTCTGATACCACTGTTGGGGAACGTAGTAATTTCAAAAAAATTCCTACGTACACGCAAGATCATGGTGATGCATAGCAACGAGAGGGGAGAGTGTTGTCTACGTACCCTCGTAGACCGAAGCAGAAGCGTTGACGCAACATAGAGGAAGTAGTCGTACGTCTTCCCGGTCCAACCGATCCAAGCACCGTTACTCCGGCACCTCCGAGTTCTGGACACACGTACAGCTCGATGACACAACCCAGGCTCCGATCCAGCAAAGCTTCGGGGAGGAGTTTCGTCAGCACGACGGCGTGATGACGATCTTGATGTTTAACCGTCGCAGGGCTTCGCCTAAGCACCGCTACAATATGATCGAGGTGTAATATCATGGAGGGGGGCACCGCACACGGCTAAGGAACGATCACGAAGATCAACTTGTGTGTCCTAGGGTGCCCCCTTGCCCCCGTATATAAAGGAGCCAAGGGGGGGTGCGGCCGGCCCTAGTAGGAGGCGCGCATACCGGGAGTAGGACTCCCCTCCCTTTCCTTTTCCAAGTAGGAGAGGGGGAAGGAAGGGAGAGAGGAGAGGAAGGAAAGGGGGGGCGCCGCCCCTCCCTCCTTGTCCAATTCGGACTAGGGGGAGAGGGGGCGCACGGCCTGCCCTGGCTGCCTTTCCTCTTCTCCACTTTAGATCCATGAGGCCCATTAACCCCCCGGGGGGTTCCGGTAACCCCCCGGTTCTCCGGTTTTATCCGAAACTTCCCGGAAACACTTCGGGTGGCCGAATATAGCCGTCCAATATATCAATCTTTATGTCTTGACCATTTCGAGACTCCTCGTTATGTCCGTGATCATATCCGGGACTCCGAACAACCTTCGGTACATCAAAATACATAAACTCATAATGAAACTGTCATCATAACTTTAAGCGTGCGGACCCTATGGTTCGAGAACAATGTAGACATGACCAAGACACGTCTCCGGTCAATAACCAATAGCGGGACCTGGATACCCATATTGGCTCCTACATATTCTACGAAGATCTTTATCGGTCAGACCGCATAACTACATACGTTGTTCCCTTTATCATCGGTATGTTACTTGCCCGAGATTCGATCGTCGGTATCTAATACCTAGTTCAATCTCGTTACCGGCAAGTCTCTTTACTTGTTCCGTAATACATCATCTCACAACTAACACATTAGTTGCAATGCTTGCAAGGCTTATGTGATGTGTATTACCGAGAGGGCCCAGAGATACCTCTCCGTCAAACGGAGTGACAAATCCTAATCTCGAAATACGCCAACCCAACATGTACCTTTGGAGACACCTGTAGAGCTCCTTTATAATCACCCAGTTACGCTATGACGTTTGGTAGCACACAAAGTGTTCCTCCGGTAAACGGGAGTTGCATAATCTCATAGTCATAGGAACATGTATAAGTCATGAAGAAACCAATAGCAACATACTAAACGATCGGGTGCTAAGCTAATGGAATGGGTCATGTCAATCAGATCATTCAACTAATGATGTGATCCCGTTAATCAAATAACAACTCTTTGTCTATGGTTAGGAAACATAACCATCTTTGATTAACGAGCTAGTCAAGTAGAGGCATACTAGTGACACTTTGTTTGTCTATGTATTCACACATGTATTATGTTTCCGGTTAATACAATTCTAGCATGAATAATAAACATTTATCATGATATAAGGAAATAAATAATAACTTTATTATTGCCTCTAGGGCATATTTCCTTCAGTCTCCCACTTGCACTAGAGTCAATAATCTAGATTACACAGTAATGATTCTAACACCCATGGAGCCTTGGTGCTGATCATGTTTTGCTCGTGGAAGAGGCTTAGTCAACGGGTCTGCTACATTCAGATCCGTATGTATCTTGCAAATCTCTATGTCTCCCACCTGGACTAGATCCCGGATGGAATTGAAGCGTCTCTTGATGTGCTTGGTTCTTTTGTGAAATCTGGATTCCTTTGCCAAGGCAATTGCACCAGTATTGTCACAAAAGATTTTCATTGGACCCGATGCACTAGGTATGACACCTAGATCGGATATGAACTCCTTCATCCAGACTCCTTCGTTTGCTGCTTCCGAAGCAGCTATGTACTCCGCTTCACATGTAGATCCCGCCACGACGCTTTGTTTAGAACTGCACCAACTGACAGCTCCACCGTTTAATGTAAACACGTATCCGGTTTGCGATTTAGAATCGTCCGGATCAGTGTCAAAGCTTGCATCAACGTAACCGTTTACGATGAGCTCTTTGTCACCTCCATATACGAGAAACATATCCTTAGTCCTTTTTAGGTACTTCAGGATGTTCTTGACCGCTGTCCAGTGATCCACTCCTGGATTACTTTGGTACCTCCCTGCTAAACTTATAGCAAGGCACACATCAGGTCTGGTACACAGCATTGCATACATGATAGAGCCTATGGCTGAAGCATAGGGAACATCTTTCATTTTCTCTCTATCTTCTGCAGTGGTCGGGCATTGAGTCTTACTCAACTTCACACCTTGTAACACAGGCAAGAACCCTTTCTTTGCTTGATCCATTTTGAACTTCTTCAAAACTTTGTCAAGGTATGTGCTTTGTGAAAGTCCAATTAAGCGTCTTGATCTATCTCTATAGATCTTAATGCCCAATATGTAAGCAGCTTCACCGAGGTCTTTCATTGAAAAACTCTTATTCAAGTATCCCTTTATGCTATCCACAAATTCTATATCATTTCCAATCAGTAATATGTCATCCACATACAATATCAGAAATGCTACAGAGCTCCCACTCACTTTCTTGTAAATACAGGCTTCTCCGAAAGTCTGTATAAAACCAAATGCTTTGATCACACTATCAAAGCGTTTATTCCAACTCCGAGAGGCTTGCACCAGTCCATAAATGGATCGCTGGAGCTTGCACACTTTGTTAGCTCCCTTTGGATTGACAAAACCTTCCGGTTGCATCATATACAACTCTTCTTCCAGAAATCCATTCAGGAATGCAGTTTTGACATCCATCTGCCAAATTTCATAATCATAAAATGCGGCAATTGCTAACATGATTCGGACAGACTTAAGCATCGCTACGGGTGAGAAGGTCTCATCGTAGTCAACCCCTTGAACTTGCCGAAACCCTTTTGCGACAAGTCGAGCTTTGTAGACAGTAATATTACCGTCAGCGTCAGTCTTCTTCTTGAAGATCCATTTATTCTCAATTGCTTGCCGATCATCGGGCAAGTCAACCAAAGTCCATACTTTGTTCTCATACATGGATCCCATCTCAGATTTCATGGCTTCAAGCCATTTTGCGGAATCTGGGCTCACCATCGCTTCTTCATAGTTCGTAGGTTCATCATGATCTAGTAGCATGACTTCCAGAACAGGATTACCGTACCACTCTGGTGCGGATCTTACTCTGGTTGATCTACGAGGCTCAGTAGTAACTTGATCTGAAATTTCATGATCATCATCATTAAATTCCTCACTAATTGGTGTAGGTATCGCAGAAACCGGTTTCTGTGATGAACTACTTTCCAATAAGGGAGCAGGTACAGTTACCTCATCAAGTTCTACTTTCCTCCCACTCACTTCTTTCGAGAGAAACTCCTTCTCTAGAAAGGATCCATTCTTAGCAACGAATGTCTTGCCTTCGGATCTGTGATAGAAGGTGTACCCAACAGTCTCCTTTGGGTATCCTATGAAGACACATTTCTCCGATTTGGGTTCGAGCTTATCAGGTTGAAGTTTTTTCACATAAGCATCGCAGCCCCAAACTTTAAGAAACGACAACTTTGGTTTCTTGCCAAACCATAGTTCATAAGGCGTCGTCTCAACGGATTTCGATGGTGCCCTATTTAACGTGAATGCGGCCGTCTCTAAAGCATAACCCCAAAACGATAGCGGTAAATCAGTAAGAGACATCATAGATCGCACCATATCTAGTAAAGTACGATTACGACGTTCGGACACACCATTACGCTGTGGTGTTCCGGGTGGCGTGAGTTGCGAAACTATTCCGCATTGTTTCAAATGTACACCAAACTCGTAACTCAAATATTCTCCTCCACGATCAGATCGTAGAAACTTTATTTTCTTGTTACGATGATTTTCAACTTCACTCTGAAATTCTTTGAACTTTTCAAATGTTTCAGACTTATGTTTCATTAAGTAGATATACCCATATCTGCTTAAGTCATCTGTGAAGGTGAGAAAATAACGATATCCGCCACGAGCCTCAATATTCATCGGACCACATACATCTGTATGTATGATTTCCAACAAATCTGTTGCTCTCTCCATAGTACCGGAGAACGGTGTTTTAGTCATCTTGCCCATGAGGCACGGTTCGCAAGTACCAAGTGATTCATAATCAAGTGGTTCCAAAAGTCCATCAGTATGGAGTTTCTTCATGCGCTTTACACCGATATGACCTAAACGGCAGTGCCACAAATAAGTTGCACTATCATTATCAACTCTGCATCTTTTGGCTTCAACATTATGAATATGTGTATCACTACTATCGAGATTCATCAAAAATAGACCACTCTTCAAGGGTGCATGACCATAAAAGATATTACTCATATAAATAGAACAACCATTATTCTCTGATTTAAATGAATAACCGTCTCGCATCAAACAAGATCCAGATATAATGTTCATGCTCAACGCTGGCACCAAATAACAATTATTTAGGTCTAATACTAATCCCGAAGGTAGATGTAGAGGTAGCGTGCCGACCGCGATCACATCGACTTTGGAACCATTTCCCACGCGCATCGTCACCTCGTCCTTTGCCAGTGTTCGCTTAATCCGTAGTCCCTGTTTCGAGTTGCAAATATTAGCAACAGAACCAGTATCAAATACCCAGGTGCTACTGCGAGCTCTAGTAAGGTACACATCAATAACATGTATATCACATATACCTTTGTTCACCTTGCCATCCTTCTTATCCGCCAAATACTTGGGGCAGTTCCGCTTCCAGTGACCAGTCTGCTTGCAGTAGAAGCACTCAGTTTCAGGCTTAGGTCCAGACTTGGGTTTCTTCTCTTGAGCAGCAACTTGCTTGCTGTTCTTCTTGAAGTTCCCCTTCTTCTTCCCTTTGCCCTTTTTCTTGAAACTAGTGGTCTTGTTGACCATCAACACTTGATGCTCCTTTTTGATTTCTACCTCCGCAGCTTTCAGCATTGCGAAGAGCTCGGGAATAGTCTTATTCATCCCTTGCATATTATAGTTCATCACGAAGCTCTTGTAGCTTGGTGGCAGTGATTGGAGAATTCTGTCAATGACGCAATCATCTGGAAGATTAACTCCCATCTGAATCAAGTGATTATTATACCCAGACATTTTGAGTATATGCTCACTGACAGAACTGTTCTCCTCCATCTTGCAGCTATAGAACTTATTGGAGACTTCATATCTCTCAATCCGGGCATTTGCTTGAAATATTAACTTCAACTCCTGGAACATCTCATATGCTCCATGACGTTCAAAACGTCGTTGAAGTCCCGATTCTAAGCCGTAAAGCATGGCACACTGAACTATCGAGTAGTCATCAGCTTTGCTCTGCCAGACGTTCATAACATCTGGTGTTGCTCCAGCAGCAGGCCTGGCACCCAGCGGTGCTTCCAGGACGTAATTCTTCTGTGCAGCAATGAGGATAATCCTCAAGTTACGGACCCAGTCCGTGTAATTGCTACCATCATCTTTCAACTTTGCTTTCTCAAGGAACGCATTAAAATTCAACGGAACAACAGCACGGGCCATCTATCTACAATCAAACATACATAAGCAAGATACTATCAGGTACTAAGTTCATGATAAATTTAAGTTCAATTAATCATATTACTTAAGAACTCCCACTTAGATAGACATCCCTCTAATCCTCTAAGTGATCACGTGATCCAAATCAACTAAACCATAACCGATCATCACGTGAAATGGATTAGTTTTCAATGGTGAACATCATTATGTTGATCATATCTACTATATGATTCACGCTCGACCTTTCGGTCTCCGTGTTCCGAGGCCATATCTGCATATGCTAGGCTCGTCAAGTTTAACCTGAGTATTCTGCGTGTGCAAAACTGGCTTGCACCCGTTGTAGATGGACGTAGAGCTTATCACACCCGATCATCACGTGGTGTCTGGGCACGACGAACTTTGGCAACGGTGCATACTCAGGGAGAACACTTCTTGATAATTTAGTGAGAGATCATCTTATAATGCTACCGTCAATCAAAGCAAGATAAGATGCATAAAAGATAAACATCACATGCAATCAATATAAGTGATATGATATGGCCATCATCATCTTGTGCTTGTGATCTCCATCTCCGAAGCACCGTCATGATCACCATCGTCACCGGCGCGACACCTTGATCTCCATCGTAGCATCGTTGTCGTCTCGCCAATCTTATGCTTCCACGACTATCGCTACCGCTTAGTGATAAAGTAAAGCATTACAGGGCGATTGCATTGCATACAATAAAGCGACAACCATATGGCTCCTGCCAGTTGCCGATAACTCAGTTACAAAACATGATCATCTCATACAATAAAATTTAGCATCATGTCTTGACCATATCACATCACAACATGCCCTGCAAAAACAAGTTAGACGTCCTCTACTTTGTTTGTTGCAAGTTTTACGTGGCTGCTACGGGCTTAAGCAAGAACCAATCTTACCTACGCATCAAAACCACAACGATAGTTTGTCAAGTTGATGCCGTTTTAACCTTCGCAAGGACCGGGCGTAGCCACACTCGGTTCAACTAAAGTTGGAGAAACTGACACCCGCCAGCCACCTGTGTGCAAAGCACGTCGGTAGAACCAGTCTCGCGTAAGCGTACGCGTAATGTCGGTCCGGGCCGCTTCATCCAACAATACCGCCGAACCAAAGTATGACATGCTGGTAGGCAGTATGACTTATATCGCCCACAACTCACTTGTGTTCTACTCGTGCATATAACATCAAACCATAAAACCTAGGCTCGGATGCCACTGTTGGGGAACGTAGTAATTTCAAAAAATTCCTACGCACACGCAAGATCATGGTGATGCATAGCAACGAGAGGGGAGAGTGTTGTCTACGTACCCTCGTAGACCGAAGCGGAAGCGTTGACGCAACGTAGAGGAAGTAGTCGTACGTCTTCCCGGTCCAACCGATCCAAGCACCGTTACTCCGGCACCTCCGAGTTCTTGACACACGTACAGCTCGATGACGCACCCCGGGCTCCGATCCAGCAAAGCTTCGGGGAGGAGTTTCGTCAGCACGACGGCGTGGTGACGATCTTGATGTTTAACCGTCGCAGGGCTTCGCCTAAGCACCGCTACAATATGATCGAGGTGTAATATCGTGGAGGGGGCACCGCACACGGCTAAGGAACGATCACGAAGATCAACTTGTGTGTCCTAGGGTGCCCCCTTGCCCCCGTATATAAAGGAGCCAAGGGGGGTGCGGCCGGCCCTAGTAGGAGGCGCGCAGGAGGAGTCCTACTCCTACCGGGAGTAGGACTCCCCTCCCTTTCCTTGTCCAAGTAGGAGAGGGGGAAGGAAGGGAGAGAGGAGAGGAAGGAAAGGGGGGGCGCCGCCCCTCCCTCCTTGTCCAATTCGGACTAGGGGGAGAGGGGGCGCGCGGCCTGCCCTGGCTGCCTTTCCTCTTCTCCACTTTAGGCCCATGAGGCCCATTAACCCCCGGGGGGTTCCGGTAACCCCCTGGTTCTCCGGTTTTATCCGAAACTTCCCCGGAACACTTCCGGTGTCCGAATATAGCCGTCCAATATATCAATCTTTATGTCTCGACCATTTCGAGACTCCTCGTTATGTCCGTGATCATATCCGGGACTCCGAACAACCTTCGGTACATCAAAATACATAAACTCATAATGAAACTGTCATCGTAACTTTAAGCGTGCGGACCCTACGGTTCGAGAACAATGTAGACATGACCGAGACACGTCTCCGGTCAATAACCAATAGCGGGACCTGGATGCCCATATTGGCTCCTACATATTCTATGAAGATCTTTATCGGTCAGACCGCAAAACAACATACGTTGTTCCCTTTGTCATCGGTATGTTACTTGCCCGAGATTCGATCGTCGGTATCCAATACCTAGTTCAATCTCGTTACCGGCAAGTCTCTTTACTCGTTCCGTAATACATCATCCCGCAACTAACTCATTAGTTGCAATGCTTGCAAGGCTTAAGTGATGTGCATTACCGAGAGGGCCCAGAGATACCTCTCCGACGATCGGAGTGACAAATCCTAATCTCGAAATACGTCAACCCAACATGTACCTTTGGAGACACCTGTAGAGCACCTTTATAATCACCCAGTTACGTTGTGACGTTTGGTAGCACACAAAGTGTTCCTCCGGCACACGGGAGTTACATAATCTCATAGTCATAGGAACATGTATAAGTCATGAAGAAAGCAATAGCAACATACTAAACGATCGGGTGCTAAGCTAATGGAATGGGTCATGTCAATCAGATCATTCAACTAATGATGTGATCCCGTTAATCAAATAACAACTCTTTGTCTATGGTTAGGAAACACAACCATCTTTGATTAACGAGCTAGTCAAGTAGAGGCATACTAGTGACACTTTGTTTGTCTATGTATTCACACATGTATTATGTTTCCGGTTAATACAATTCTAGCATGAATAATAAACATTTATCATGATATAAGGAAATAAATAATAACTTTATTATTGCCTCTAGGGCATATTTCCTTCAGTCTCCCACTTGCACTAGAGTCAATAATCTAGATTACACAGTAATGATTCTAACACCCATGGAGCCTTGGTGCTGATCATGTTTTGCTCGTGGAAGAGGCTTAGTCAACGGGTCTGCTACATTCAGATCCGTATGTATCTTGCAAATCTCTATGTCTCCCACCTGGACTAGATCCCGGATGGAATTGAAGCGTCTCTTGATGTGCTTGGTTCTTTTGTGAAATCTGGATTCCTTTGCCAAGGCAATTGCACCAGTATTGTCACAAAAGATTTTCATTGGACCCGATGCACTAGGTATGACACCTAGATCGGATATGAACTCCTTCATCCAGACTCCTTCGTTTGCTGCTTCCGAAGCAGCTATGTACTCCGCTTCACATGTAGATCCCGCCACGACGCTTTGTTTAGAACTGCACCAACTGACAGCTCCACCGTTTAATGTAAACACGTATCC
This sequence comes from Triticum aestivum, assembly GCF_018294505.1. NCBI lineage: Eukaryota > Viridiplantae > Streptophyta > Magnoliopsida > Poales > Poaceae > Triticum > Triticum aestivum. The sequence continues at coordinate 486,553,805 of NC_057806.1, forward strand.
GGTTTGCGATTTAGAATCGTCCGGATCAGTGTCAAAGCTTGCATCAACGTAACCGTTTACGATGAGCTCTTTGTCACCTCCATATACGAGAAACATATCCTTAGTCCTTTTTAGGTACTTCAGGATGTTCTTGACCGCTGTCCAGTGATCCACTCCTGGATTACTTTGGTACCTCCCTGCTAAACTTATAGCAAGGCACACATCAGGTCTGGTACACAGCATTGCATACATGATAGAGCCTATGGCTGAAGCATAGGGAACATCTTTCATTTTCTCTCTATCTTCTGCAGTGGTCGGGCATTGAGTCTTACTCAACTTCACACCTTGTAACACAGGCAAGAACCCTTTCTTTGCTTGATCCATTTTGAACTTCTTCAAAACTTTGTCAAGGTATGTGCTTTGTGAAAGTCCAATTAAGCGTCTTGATCTATCTCTATAGATCTTAATGCCCAATATGTAAGCAGCTTCACCGAGGTCTTTCATTGAAAAACTCTTATTCAAGTATCCCTTTATGCTATCCAGAAATTCTATATCATTTCCAATCAGTAATATGTCATCCACATACAATATCAGAAATGCTACAGAGCTCCCACTCACTTTCTTGTAAATACAGGCTTCTCCGAAAGTCTGTATAAAACCAAATGCTTTGATCACACTATCAAAGCGTTTATTCCAACTCCGAGAGGCTTGCACCAGTCCATAAATGGATCGCTGGAGCTTGCACACTTTGTTAGCTCCTTTGGATCGACAAAACCTTCCGGTTGCATCATATACAACTCTTCTTCCAGAAATCCATTCAGGAATGCAGTTTTTACATCCATCTGCCAAATTTCATAATCATAAAATGCGGCAATTGCTAACATGATTCGGACAGACTTAAGCATCGCTACGGGTGAGAAGGTCTCATCGTAGTCAACCCCTTGAACTTGCCGAAACCCTTTTGCGACAAGTCGAGCTTTGTAGACAGTAATATTACCGTCAGCGTCAGTCTTCTTCTTGAAGATCCATTTATTCTCAATTGCTTGCCGATCATCGGGCAAGTCAACCAAAGTCCATACTTTGTTCTCATACATGGATCCCATCTCAGATTTCATGGCTTCAAGCCATTTTGCGGAATCTGGGCTCACCATCGCTTCTTCATAGTTCGTAGGTTCATCATGATCTAGTAGCATGACTTCCAGAACAGGATTACCGTACCACTCTGGTGCGGATCTTACTCTGGTTGATCTACGAGGCTCAGTAGTAACTTGATCTGAAATTTCATGATCATCATCATTAAATTCCTCACTAATTGGTGTAGGTATCGCAGAAACCGGTTTCTGTGATGAACTACTTTCCAATAAGGGAGCAGGTACAGTTACCTCATCAAGTTCTACTTTCCTCCCACTCACTTCTTTCGAGAGAAACTCCTTCTCTAGAAAGGATCCATTCTTAGCAACGAATGTCTTGCCTTCGGATCTGTGATAGAAGGTGTACCCAACAGTCTCCTTTGGGTATCCTATGAAGACACATTTCTCCGATTTGGGTTCGAGCTTATCAGGTTGAAGTTTTTTCACATAAGCATCGCAGCCCCAAACTTTAAGAAACGACAACTTTGGTTTCTTGCCAAACCATAGTTCATAAGGCGTCGTCTCAACGGATTTCGATGGTGCCCTATTTAACGTGAATGCGGCCGTCTCTAAAGCATAACCCCAAAACGATAGCGGTAAATCAGTAAGAGACATCATAGATCGCACCATATCTAGTAAAGTACGATTACGACGTTCGGACACACCATTACGCTGTGGTGTTCCGGGTGGCGTGAGTTGCGAAACTATTCCGCATTGTTTCAAATGTACACCAAACTCGTAACTCAAATATTCTCCTCCACGATCAGATCGTAGAAACTTTATTTTCTTGTTACGATGATTTTCAACTTCACTCTGAAATTCTTTGAACTTTTCAAATGTTTCAGACTTATGTTTCATTAAGTAGATATACCCATATCTGCTTAAATCATCTGTGAAGGTGAGAAAATAACGATATCCGCCACGAGCCTCAACATTCATCGGACCACATACATCTGTATGTATGATTTCCAACAAATCTGTTGCTCTCTCCATAGTACCGGAGAACGGCGTTTTAGTCATCTTGCCCATGAGGCACGGTTCGCAAGTACCAAGTGATTCATAATCAAGTGGTTCCAAAAGTCCATCAGTATGGAGTTTCTTCATGCGCTTTACACCGATATGACCTAAACGGCAGTGCCACAAATAAGTTGCACTATCATTATCAACTCTGCATCTTTTGGCTTCAACATTATGAATATGTGTATCACTACTATCGAGATTCATCAAAAATAGACCACTCTTCAAGGTGCATGACCATAAAAGATATTACTCATATAAATAGAACAACCATTATTCTCTGATTTAAATGAATAACCGTCTCGCATCAAACAAGATCCAGATATAATGTTCATGCTCAACGCTGGCACCAAATAACAATTATTTAGGTCTAATACTAATCCCGAAGGTAGATGTAGAGGTAGCGTGCCGACCGCGATCACATCGACTTTGGAACCATTTCCCACGCGCATCGTCACCTCGTCCTTTGCCAGTGTTCGCTTAATCCGTAGTCCCTGTTTCGAGTTGCAAATATTAGCAACAGAACCAGTATCAAATACCCAGGTGCTACTGCGAGCTCTAGTAAGGTACACATCAATAACATGTATATCACATATACCTTTGTTCACCTTGCCATCCTTCTTATCCGCCAAATACTTGGGGCAGTTCCGCTTCCAGTGACCAGTCTGCTTGCAGTAGAAGCACTCAGTTTCAGGCTTAGGTCCAGACTTGGGTTTCTTCTCTTGAGCAGCAACTTGCTTGCTGTTCTTCTTGAAGTTCCCCTTCTTCTTCCCTTTGCCCTTTTTCTTGAAACTAGTGGTCTTGTTGACCATCAACACTTGATGCTCCTTTTTGATTTCTACCTCCGCAGCTTTCAGCATTGCGAAGAGCTCGGGAATAGTCTTATTCATCCCTTGCATATTATAGTTCATCACGAAGCTCTTGTAGCTTGGTGGCAGTGATTGGAGAATTCTGTCAATGACGCAATCATCTGGAAGATTAACTCCCATCTGAATCAAGTGATTATTATACCCAGACATTTTGAGTATATGCTCACTGACAGAACTGTTCTCCTCCATCTTGCAGCTATAGAACTTATTGGAGACTTCATATCTCTCAATCCGGGCATTTGCTTGAAATATTAACTTCAACTCCTGGAACATCTCATATGCTCCATGACGTTCAAAACGTCGTTGAAGTCCCGATTCTAAGCCGTAAAGCATGGCACACTGAACTATCGAGTAGTCATCAGCTTTGCTCTGCCAGACGTTCATAACATCTGGTGTTGCTCCAGCAGCAGGCCTGGCACCCAGCGGTGCTTCCAGGACGTAATTCTTCTGTGCAGCAATGAGGATAATCCTCAAGTTACGGACCCAGTCCGTGTAATTGCTACCATCATCTTTCAACTTTGCTTTCTCAAGGAACGCATTAAAATTCAACGGAACAACAACACGGGCCATCTATCTACAATCAAACATACATAAGCAAGATACTATCAGGTACTAAGTTCATGATAAATTTAAGTTCAATTAATCATATTACTTAAGAACTCCCACTTAGATAGACATCCCTCTAATCCTCTAAGTGATCACGTGATCCAAATCAACTAAACCATAACCGATCATCACGTGAAATGGATTAGTTTTCAATGGTGAACATCATTATGTTGATCATATCTACTATATGATTCACGCTCGACCTTTCGGTCTCCGTGTTCCGAGGCCATATTTGCATATGCTAGGCTCGTCAAGTTTAACCTGAGTATTCTGCGTGTGCAAAAACTAGCTTGCACCCGTTGTAGATGGACGTAGAGCTTATCACACCCGATCATCACGTGGTGTCTGGGCACGACGAACTTTGGCAATGGTGCATACTCAGGGAGAACACTTCTTGATAATTTAGTGAGAGATCATCTTATAATGCTACCGTCAATCAAAGCAAGATAAGATGCATAAAAGATAAACATCACATGCAATCAATATAAGTGATATGATATGGCCATCATCATCTTGTGCTTGTGATCTCCATCTCCAAAGCACCGTCATGATCACCATCGTCACCGGCGCGACACCTTGATCTCCATCGTAGCATCGTTGTCGTCTCGCCAATCTTATGCTTCCACGACTATCGCTACCGCTTAGTGATAAAGTAAAGCATTACAGCGCGATTGCATTGCATACAATAAAGCGACAACCATATGGCTCCTGCCAGTTGCCGATAACTCGGTTACAAAACATGATCATCTCATACAATAAAATTTAGCATCATGTCTTGACCATATCACATCACAACATGCCCTGCAAAAACAAGTTAGACGTCCTCTACTTTGTTTGTTGCAAGTTTTACGTGGCTGCTACGGGCTTAAGCAAGAACCAATCTTACCTACGCATCAAAACCACAACGATAGTTTGTCAAGTTGATGCCGTTTTAACCTTCGCAAGGACCGGGCGTAGCCACACTCGGTTCAACTAAAGTTGGAGAAACTGTCACCCGCAAGCCACCTATGTGCAAAGCACGTCGGGAGAACCGGTCTCGCGTAAGCGTACGCGTAATGTCGGTCCGGGCCGCTTCATCCAACAATACCGCCGAACCAAAGTATGACATGCTGGTAGGCAGTATGACTTATATCGCCCACAACTCACTTGTGTTCTACTCGTGCATATAACATCAAACCATAAAACCTAGGCTCTGATACCACTGTTGGGGAACGTAGTAATTTCAAAAAAATTCCTACGCACACGCAAGATCATGGTGATGCATAGCAACGAGAGGGGAGAGTGTTGTCTACGTACCCTCGTAGACCGAAGCGGAAGCGTTGACGCAACATAGAGGAAGTAGTCGTACGTCTTCCCGGTCCAACCGATCCAAGCACCGTTACTCCGGCACCTCCGAGTTCTTGACACACGTACAGCTCGATGACGCACCCCGGGCTCCGATCCAGCAAAGCTTCGGGGAGGAGTTTCGTCAGCACGACGGCGTGGTGACGATCTTGATGTTTAACCGTCGCAGGGCTTCGCCTAAGCACCGCTACAATATGATCGAGGTGTAATATCGTGGAGGGGGCACCGCACACGGCTAAGGAACGATCACGAAGATCAACTTGTGTGTCCTAGGGTGCCCCCTTGCCCCCGTATATAAAGGAGCCAAGGGGGGGTGCGGCCGGCCCTAGTAGGAGGCGCGCAGGAGGAGTCCTACTCCTACCGGGAGTAGGACTCCCCTCCCTTTCCTTGTCCAAGTAGGAGAGGGGGAAGGAAGGGAGAGAGGAGAGGAAGGAAAGGGGGGGCGCCGCCCCTCCCTCCTTGTCCAATTCGGACTAGGGGGAGAGGGGGTGCACGGCCTGCCCTGGCTGCCTTTCCTCTTCTCCACTTTAGGCCCATGAGGCCCATTAACCCCCCGGGGGGTTCCGGTAACCCCCCGGTTCTCCGGGTTTATCCGAAACTTCCCCGGAACACTTTCGGTGTCCGAATATAGCCGTCCAATATATCAATCTTTATGTCTTGACCATTTCGAGACTCCTCATTATGTCCGTGATCATATCCGGGACTCCAAACAACCTTCGGTACATCAAAATACATAAACTCATAATGAAACTGTCATCATAACTTTAAGCGTGCGGACCCTACGGTTCGAGAACAATGTAGACATGACCGAGACACATCTCCGATCAATAACCAATAGCGGGACCTGGATACCCATATTGGCTCCTACATATTCTACGAAGATCTTTATCGGTCAGACCGCATAACTACATACGTTGTTCCCTTTGTCATCGGTATGTTACTTGCCCGAGATTCGATCGTCGGTATCCAATACCTAGTTCAATCTCGTTACCGGCAAGTCTCTTTACTCGTTCCGTAATACATCATCTCACAACTAACTCATTAGTTGCAATGCTTGCAAGGCTTAAGTGATGTGTATTACCGAGAGGGCCCAGAGATACCTCTCCGTCAATCGGAGTGACAAATCCTAATCTCGAAATACGCCAACCCAACATGTACCTTTGGAGACACCTGTAGAGCTCCTTTATAATCACCCAGTTACGTTGTGACGTTTGGTAGCACACAAAGTGTTCCTCCGGTAAACGGGAGTTGCATAATCTCATAGTCATAGGAACATGTATAAGTCATGAAGAAAGCAATAGCAACATACTAAACGATCGGGTGCTAAGCTAATGGAATGGGTCATGTCAATCAGATCATTCAACTAATGATGTGATCCCGTTAATCAAATAACAACTCTTTGTCTATGGTTAGGAAACACAACCATCTTTGATTAACGAGCTAGTCAAGTAGAGGCATACTAGTGACACTTTGTTTGTCTATGTATTCACACATGTATTATGTTTCCGGTTAATACAATTCTAGCATGAATAATAAACATTTATCATGATATAAGGAAATAAATAATAACTTTATTATTGCCTCTAGGGCATATTTCCTTCAGTTACTATGGAAAGTAATCCTTTGAGGGGCTTGTTCGGGGTATCTTCACCCCGACCAGTAGAGCAAAGAGTTGCTCCTCAACCTACTGATCCTATTGAAAATGAAAATGACTTCTTTCAAATTCCTTCGAGTATGATAGAAAAACTGCTAGCTAATCCCTTTTTAGGAGATGGCACAAAACATCCTAATGAGCATCTAATATATGTGGATGAGGTTTGTGGACTATTTAAGCTTGCAGGTGTACCCGGAGATGTTGTTAAGAAGAAGGTCTTCCCTTTATCTTTGAAGGGAGACGCATCGACCTGGTATAGGCTATGTGATGATATGGGGTCTTGGAATTACAAACGATTGAAATTCAAATTTCATCAGAAGTTTTATCCTATGCATCTTGTTCATCGTGATCGCAATTACATATATAATTTTTGGCCTCGCGAAGGCGAAAGCATCGCTCAAGCTTGGGGGAGGCTTAAATCAATGTTATATTCATGCCCCAATCATGAGCTCTCAAGAAAAATGATTATTCAAAATTTTTATGCTCGGCTTTCTTATAACAATCGCACCATGCTTGATACTTCTTGTGTTGGCTCTTTTTTTATGAAGACTATTGAATTCATATGGGATTTATTGGAAAGAATTAAATGCTACTATGAAGATTGGGACCTCGACAAAGGTAAGGAGTCAGGTATAACACCTAGTTTTGATTGTGTTAAATATTTTATGGATACCGATATTTTCCATAAATTTAGCACTAAATATGGACTTGACTCTGACATAGTATAGCTTCTTTCTGTGAATCTTTTGCTACTTATGTTGATCTCCCCAAGGAGAAGTGGTTTAAATATCATCCTCCCATAGAAGTAAAAGTAGCTGCACCTATTAAAGTTGAAGAAAAGATTGTCACTTATAATGATCCTATTGTTCCTACTTCTTATGTTGAGAAACCACATTTCCCTGTTAGGATAAAGGATCATGCTAAAGCTTCAGTTGTAGTTCGTAAAAGCAATATTAAAACATATACACCTCCTGAGTAAGTTAAAGTTGAACCTAATGTTGCTATTGTTAAAGATCTCTTGTCTGATAATATTGATGGGCATGTTATTTATTTCTATGATGAAACTGCTAGAATTGCTAAACCCTATGCTAAAGATAAACCTAGACCTGTGGTAGGCATGCCTGTTGTTTTTGTTAAAATAGGAGATCATTGTTATCATGGCTTATGTGATATGGGTTCTAGTGCTAGTGCAATACCTTATTCCTTATACAAAGAAGTTATGCATGATATTGCACCTACTGAGATGGAAGATATTGATGTCACAATTAAACTTGCCAATAGATACTATTTCACCAATGGGAATTGTTAGAGATGTTGAAGTCTTGTGTGGGAAAACTAAATATCCTGTTGATTTTCTTGTTCTTGGTTCCCCACAAGATAGCTTTTGTTCCATTATATTTGGCAGACCCTTCTTGAACACTATTAATGCTACCATAGATTGCAAAAGGGATGTTGTTACTGTCGGTTTAGATGATATGACTCATGAATTTAATTTCTCTAAATTTAGTAGACAACACCGTGAAGAAGAATTACCTAGTAAGGATGAAATTATTGGTCTTGCTTCTATTGCCGTACCTCCTAGTGATCCCTTAGAACATTATTTGCTAGACCATGAAAATGATATGTTTATGAATGAAAGAAGGGAAATAGATGAAGTATTCTTTAAATAGGAACCTATTTTGAAAAACAATTTACCTGTTGAAATCCTAGGGGATCCTCCTCCACCCAAGGGTGATCCCGTGTTTGAGCTTAAACCGTTACCTGATACTCTTAAATATGCTTATCTTGATGAGAAAAAGTTATATCCTGTTATTATTAGTGCTAACCTTTCAGAGCATGAAGAAGAGAGATTATTGGAAACTCTGAAGAAGCATCGTGCTGCTATTGGGTATATTGTTGATGATCTTAAGGGCATTAGCCCCACTCTATGTCAACATAAAATTAATTTGGAAGAAGATTATAAACCAGTTCGTGATCATCAACGCCGGCTAAATCCTAAAATGAAAGAAGTGGTAAGAAAGGAAATACTAAAGCTCCTTGAGGCAGGTATAATCTATCCCGTTGCTGATAGTCATTGGGTAAGTCATGTCCATTGTGTCCCTAAGAACAGAGGTATTACTGTCGTTCCTAATGATAAAGATGAATTGATTCCTCAAAGAATTATTACATGTTATAGGATGGTAATTGATTTCCGCAAATTAAATAAGGCAACTAAAAAGGATCATTACCCCTTACCTTTTATCAATCAAATGCTAGAAAGAATCCAAACACACACATTTTTGCTTTCTAGATGGTTATTCTGGTTTCTCTCAAATACATGTGTCATCCAAAGATCAATCAAAGACTACTTTTATATGCCCTTTTGGTACTTTTGCTTATATACGTATGCCTTTTGGTTTATGTAATGCACCTGGTACCTTCCAAAGATGCATGATGGCTATATTCTCTGACTTTTGTGAAAAATTTGTGAGGTTTTCATGGACGATTTTTCTGTCTATGGATCTTCTTTTGATGATTTATTAAGCAACCTTGATCGAGTTTTGCATAGATGCAAAGAAACTAATCTTATCTTGAATTGGGAAAAGTGCCACTTTATGGTTAATGAAGGTATTGTCTTGGGGCATAAAGTTTCTGAAAGAGGTATTGAAGTGGATAAAGCCAAGGTTGATGCTATTGAAAATATGCCATGTCCCAAGGACATCAAAGGTATAAGAAGTTTCCTTGGTCATGCCGGATTTTATAGGAGGTTCATTAAGGACTTCTCAAAAATTGCTCGGCCTCTGACTAATTTATTACAAAAAGATATACCATTTGTTTTTGATGATGATTGTGTAGAAGCATTTGAAATACTTAAGAAAGCATTGATTTCTGCACCTATTGTTCAGCCACCTGATTGGAATTTACCCTTTGAAATTATGTGTGATGCCAGTGAATATGATGTAGGTGCTGTTCTAGGGCAAAGAGTTGATAAGAAATTAAATGTTATTCAATATGCTAGTAAAACCCTAGACAATGCTCAAAGAAATTATGCTACCACTGAAAAAGAATTCTTAGCAGTTGTATTTGCTTGTGATAAGGTCAGACCTTATATTGTTGATTCTAAAGTAACTATTCACACTTATCACGCTGCTATTAAATATCTCATGGAAAATAAAGATGCTAAACCTAGGCTTATTAGATGGGTTCTTTTGCTACAAGAATTTGACTTACATATTGTTGATAGAAAGGGAGCTGAGAACCCTGCTGTAGACAATTTGTCTAGGTTAGAGAATGTTCTTGATGACCCACTACCTATTGATGATAGTTTTCCTGATGAGCAATTAAATGTCATAAACGCTTCTCATACTACTCCATGGTATGCTGATTATGCTAATTACATTGTTGCTAAGTTTATACCACCTAGTTTAACATACTAGCAAAAGAAAAAGTTCTTCTATGATTTGAGGCATTACTTTTGGGATGACCCATCTCTTTATAAAGAAGGAGTAGATGGTGTTATTAGAGGTTGTGTACCTGACCATGAACAGGAACAGATCTTACGCAAGTGTCACTCCGAAGCTTATGGAGGACACCATGCTGGAGATAGGACTGCACATAAGGTATTGCAATCTGGTTTTTATTGGCCTACTCTCTTCAAGGATGCCTGTAAGTTTGTCTTATCTTGTGATGAATGTGAAAGAATTGATAATATTAGTAGACGTCAAGAAATGCCCATGAATTATTCACTTGTTATTGAACCATTTGATGTTTGGAGCTTTGACTATATGGGACCCTTTCCTTCCTCTAATGGATATACGCATATTTTAGTTGCTGTTGATTACGTTACTAAGTGGGTAGAAGCTATTCCAACTAGTACTGCCGATCATAACACTTCTATTAAAATGCTTAAAGAAGTTATTTTTCCAAGATTTGGAGTCCCTAAATATTTAATGACTGGTGGTGGTTCACATTTTATTCATGGTGCTTTCCGTAAAATGCTTGCTAAATATGATGTTAATCATAGAATTGCATCTCCTTATCACCCACAGTCTAGTGGTCAAGTAGAATTGAGTAATAGAGAGCTTAAATTAATTTTGCAAAAGACTATTAATAGATGTAGAAAGAATTGGTCTAAGAAACTTGATGATGCATTATGGGCCTATAGAACTGCATATAAAAATCCTATGGGTATGTCTCCGTATAAAATTGTTTATGGAAAAGCATGTCACTTACCTCTCGAACTAGAACACAAGGCATATTGGGCTATTAAAGAACTCAATTATGATTTCAAACTTGCCGGTGAGAAGAGGTTATTTGATATTAGCTCACTTGATGAATGGAGAACCCAAGCCTATGAAAATGCCAAGTTGTTTAAAGACAAAGTTAAAAGATGGCATGACAAAAGGATACAAAAGCGTGAGTTTAATGTAGGTGATTATGTATTACTATACAACTCTCGTTTAAGATTTTTTGCAGGAAAACTTCTCTCTAAATGGGAAGGCCCTTACGTTATAGTGGAGGTCTATCGTTCCGGTGCCATAAAAATCAACAACTTCGAAGGCACAAATCCGAAGGTGGTGAACGGTCAAAGAATCAAACACTATATCTCAGGTAATCCCATAAATGTTGAAACCAATGTTATTGAAACCGTAACCCCGGAGGAATACATAAGGAACACTTTCCGGAATGTTTCAGACTCCAAAAAGGAATAGGTATGTGGTACGGTAAGTAAACCGACTCCAAAACAATTTTTAAGGTAATATTTCTCCGTTTTGGAATATTTAGAAAAATAGAAAAATAAGAAGCAGTCCGGGAAGGACATGATGGCCCCACGAGGGTGGAGGGCGCGCCCTACCCCCTGGGTGCGCCCCCTACCTCGTGGGCACCTCGTGTGCTCTCCGGACTCCGTTTTCATACACGACACGTATTTTGGTTGGTAAACATTCATTATATAATCTCCCGGGGGTTTTGCCTCCTGTATCACGCAAATGTCTCTTGTCTTTGTTTTGACCTGTCCTGCTGCAGACAGAGCAACATGTCGTCCCAGGATTCGGAAGGAGAAAGCTATGTGGCTGATTACCTTGCAGATCCTAAGGTCTATGGGGATGCGGAGCATTGCGGTTGGACTACAAAAGAAGAAGAGGACTATGAACCCAAGGGAAAGGAGGAGACGAGCTCAGATGAAGATGAAGTCCCACTACCTTAACCCGGGGACATACATGTGGAGTTCAAAAAGTCAATCCTCCCAGATAGGGAAAAGAAACCTAAGATCGAGTTTATCCCTTTTCGCCTCTTGCAGGAAAACAAGCAGGAACTATGCAAAAAGATACTGAGCCTGGAGCAGGAGATTGAGGACCTAAGGGACCAAAATTCTGTCCTCAAGTGCAAATTAAGTAAGAAGCCTACGCCATCAACAAAACCATCACCTTCTTCACCAATAAAGAAGAACTGAGCAGCGAGTATGGGCACTCCACTTGGCAACTGCCAAGCTTGGGGGAGTGCCCCGGTATCATATCACCATCACTTTCATCTCTACCGTTTTCTTAGTTCGATCCCTTTGGTAATATCTTGATCTAGTAGAATAAAAGTTCTTAGTATGATCTAGTTGTGAGTTTTGCTTTATTATCCTTCTATGTAATCGAGTCCGTGAGCTATATATAATAAAGATTAGTCTTGAGTCAAGGGCTTTATTATTTTTCCATGATCCTAAGTGAATAAAAGAAAAGAGAAAGAAATAAAAAGAAACAAAGAGATCATATGGATCTTATGGAGAGTAATGAGCTCACATAGAAAAAAGGGGTATGATGAATAAAAGTTGTTGAGAGTTGACAAACATAGTTTTGGTCATCGTTGCAATTAATAGGAAGTAATAAAGAAAGAGAGGTCTTCACATATAGATACACTATCTTGGACATCTTTTATGATTGTGAGCACTCATTAAAATATGACATGCTAAAGAGTTGACGTTGGACAAGGAAGACAACGTAATGGGTTATGTTTTCTTACATCTGAGATAAATTATATTGTCATGGATCATCCAACATGGTTGAGCTTTCCTTTCCCCCTCATGCTAGCCAAATTCATCGCACCAAGTAGAGATACTACTTGTGCTTCCAAATACCCTTAAACCAGTCTTGCCATGAGAGTCCACCATACCTACCTATGGATTGAGTAAGATCCTCCAAGTAAGTTGTCATCGGTGCAAGCAATAAAAATTGCTCTCTAAATATGTATGACTTATTAGTGTGGGAGAAAATAAGCTTTATACGATCGTGTGATATGGAAGAAATAAAAGCGACGGACTGCATAATAAAGGTCCATATCACAAGTGGCAATATAAAGTGACGTTCTTTCGCATTAAGATTTTGTGCATCCAACCATAAAAGCGCATGACAACCTCTGCTTCCCTCTGCGAAGGGCCTATCTTTTACTTTTATCTCCTACCCTGCATTAGAGTCATGGTGATCTTGACCTTTCCTTTTTACATTTTATTCCTTTGGCAAGCACAGTATGTTGGAAAGATCCTGGTATATATGGCTAATTGGATGTGGGTTTTCAAGAACTATTACTGTTGACATTACCCTCGAGGTAAGACGTTGGGAGGAAAAACTATAAGTCCCTATCTTTCTCTGTGTTCGATTAAAACTCCATACCCATAAGTATTGCGTGAGTGTCAGCAATTGTGAAAGACTATATGATAGTTGAGTATGTGGACTTGCTGAAAAGCTCTTATATATTGACTCTTTCCTATGTTATGATAAATTGTAATTGCTTCAATGACTGAGATTATAGTTTGTTAGTTTTCAATGAAGTTTGCGATTCAAACTTGATATTGTGATTGAATTATTACTCTAGCGTAAGAAATCATATGACCAGAATTATATAAGTTGATGTTCTAAGAATGATCATGATGCCCTCATGTCCGTATTTTATTTTTATCGACACCTCTATCTCTAAACATGTGGACATATTTTTCGATTTCGGCTTTTCGCTTGAGGACAAGCGAGGTCTAAGCTTGGGGGAGTTGATACGTCTATTTTGCATCATGCTTTTATATCGATATTTATTGCATTATGGGCTGTTATTACACATTATGTCACAATACTTATGCCTATTCTCTCTTATTTTACAAGGTTTACATAAAGAGGGAGAATGCCGGCAGCTGGGATTCTGGGCTGGAAAAGGAGCAAATATTAGAGACCTATTTTGCATAGCTCCAAAAGTCCTGAAACTCCACGGAAGACGTTTTCCAAATATATAAAAAATACTGAGAGCAAGAACTTCACTAGGGGGGCCACACCCTGCCCACGAGGATGGGGCGCGCCCTACCCCCCTGGGCGCGCCCCCCTACCTCATGGGCCCCATGGTGGCCCTCCGGTGACCATCTTCCTCTATATGAAGTCTTTCGATGGGAAAAAATCATAAGCCATCTTCTCGGACGAAACTCCGCCGCCACGAGGCGGAACCTTGGTGGAACCAATCTAGGGCTCTGGCGGAGCTGTTCTGCCGGGGAAACTTCCCTCCCGGAGGGGGAAATCATCGCCATCGTCATCACCAACGCTCCTCTCATCGGGAGAGGGCAATCTCCTTCAACATCTTCATCAGCACCATCTCCTCTCAAAACCCTAGTTCATCTCTTGTATCCAATTCTTCTCTCCAAGTCCGGGATTGGTGCTAGTAGGTTGCTAGTAGTGTTAATTACTCCTTGTAGTTGATGCTAGTTGCTTTATTTGGTGGAAGATCATAAGTTCAGATCCTATATGCATATTAATACCCCTCTGATTATGAACATGTTTATGCTTTGTGAGTAGTTACTTTCGTTCCTGAGGACATGGGAGAAGTCTTGCTATCAGTAGTCATGTGAATTTGGTATTCGTTCGATATTTTGATGAGATCTATGTTGTCTCTCCTCTAGTGGTGTTATGTGAATGTCGACTACATGAAACTTCACTTTCTCCTTCGCGAGGCCAAAAATTATATATATAATTGCGATCACGATGAACAAGATGCATAGGATAAAACTTCTGATGAAATTCCAATTTCAATCATTTGTAGTTCCATGACCCCATATCATCACATATCCTATACCATGTCGATGCATCTCCCTTCAAAGATAAAGCGAAGACCTTCTTCTTAACAACATCTCCGGGTACACCTGCAAGCTTAAATAATCCACAAACTTCATCCACATATATTAGATGCTCATCAGGATGCTTTGTTTCATCTCCTACAAAAGGATTAGCTAGCAGTTTTTCTATCATACCCGAAGGAATTTCAAAGCAGACATTTTCATTTTCAGCAGGTTCAGTAGGTTGAGGAGCAACTCTTTGCTCTACTGGTCGGGGTGAAGATACCGCAAACAAGCCCCTCAGAGGATTACTTTCCATAGTAACAAGTGACAGTAAATTTCAGCACACTATATAAATTTTTCCTTACCAAATTCCACCTACCAAAGGCGCTTCACTTCCCGGCAACGGCGCCAGAAAAGAGTCTTGATGACCCACAAGTATAGGGGATCTATCGTAGTCCTTTCGAACCCAACGAGGAGCGGAAGGAAATGATAAGCGGTTTCCAGCAAGGTATTCTCTGCAAGTACTGAAGTAAGTGGTAACAGATAGTTTTTGTGATAGGATAATTTGTAACGAGCAACAAGTAACAAAAGTAAATAAAGTGCAGAAAGGTGGCCCAATCCTTTTTGTAGCAAAGGACAAGCCTGGACAAACTCTTATATAGAGAAAAGCGCTCCCAAGGACACATGGGAATATCGTCAAGCTAGTTTTCATCACGTTCGTATGATTCGCGTTCTGTACTTTGATAATTTGGTATGTGGGTGGACCGGTGCTTGGGTACTATCCTTACTTGGACAAGTATCCCACTTATGATTAACCTCTATTGCAAGCATCCGCAACTACAACAAAAGTATTAAGGTAAATCTAACCATAGCATGAAACATATGGATCCAAATCAGACCCTTACAAAGCAATGCATAAACTAGGGTTTAAGCTTCTATCACTCTTGCAACCATCATCTACTCATTACTTCCCAATGCCTTCCTCTAGGCCCAAATAATGGTGAAGTGTTATGTAGTCAACGTTCACATAACACCACTAGAGGAGAGACAACATACATCTCATCAAAATATCGAACGAATACCAAATTCACATGACTACTAATAGCAAGACTTCTCCCATGTCCTCAGGAACAAACGTAACTACTCACAAAGCATATTCATGTTCATAATCAGAGGGGTATTAATATGCATATAGGATCTGAACATATGATCTTCCACCAAATAAACCAACTAGCATGAACTACAAGGAGTAATTAACACTACTAGCAACCTACTAGCACCAATCCCGGACCTGAGGACAAGAATTGGATACAAGAGATGAACTAGGGTTTTGAGAGGAGATGGTGCTGATGAAGATGTTGATGGAGATTGCCCTCTCCCGATGAGAGGAGCATTGGTGATGACGATGGCGAAGATTTCCCCCTCCCGGAGGGAAGTTTCCCCGGCAGAACAGCTCTGCCGGAGCCCTAGATTGGTTACGCCAAGGTTTCGCCTCGTGGCGGCGGAGTTTCGTCCGAGAAGATGGCTTATGATTTTTTCCCATCAAAAGACTTCATATAGCAGAAGATGATCATCAGAGGGCCACCAGGGGGCCCAAGAGGTAGGGGGCGCGCCCAGGGGGTAGGGCGCGCCCCCCACCCTCGTCGGCTGGTTGTGGCCCCCCTGGTGAACTTCTTGCGCTCAATATTTATTATATATTCTGAAATTGTCTTCCGTGAAGTTTCAGGACTTTTGGAGCTGTGCAGAATAGGTCTCTAATATTTGCTCCTTTTCTAGCCCAGAATCCCAGTTGCCGGCATTCTCCCTCTTTATGCAAACCTTGTAAAATAAGAAAGAATAGGCATAAGTATTGTGACATAATGTGTAATAACAACCCATAATGCAATAAATATCAATATAAAAGCATGATGCAAAACGGACGTATCATGACGTTTGGTAGCACACAGAGTGTTCCTCCGGTAAACGGGAGTTGCATAATCTCATAGTCATAGGAACATGTATAAGTCAGGAAGAAAGCAATAGCAACATACTAAACGATCAAGTGCTAAGCTAACGGAAGGGGTCAAGTCAATGGCATCATTCTCTAATGATGTGATCCCGTTAATCAAATGACAACTCATGTCTATGGCTAGGAAACTTAACCATCTTTGATTCAACGAGCTAGTCAAGTAGAGGCATACTAGTGACACTCTGTTTGTCTATGTATTCACACATGTATTATGTTTCTGGTTAATACAATTCTAGCATGAATAATAAACATTTATCATGAAATAAGGAAATAAATAATAACTTTATTATTGCCTCTAGGGCATATTTCCTTCATTTCCGAACCCAGACGTCAAGCTATGGGGGAGGAGCTAGCCAAGATAATCGAGGCCATATTCATTAGAGAAATAAAACACCCGGACTGGCTAGCAAACTTGGTGATGGTGCCAAAGAAGGATAAATCCTAGCACCTGTGCGTCAATTTCAATGACCTCAATAAGGCCTGCCCTAAGGATCCCTTCCCCCTCCCCGCATCGACCAAATCATTGATGCCACCACAGGACACGACTCACTGTGCTTCCTCGTTGCATATACAGATACCATCAAATCAAAGTGAAGGAGTCCGATCAAGCCGCAACGACATTCATTACCCCATATGGGCCATTCTGCTTCAACATCATGCCCTTCGGGCTCAAAAATGCTGGGGCCACCTACCAATGCATGATTCAAACATGCCTGGAGAAACAGATCGACAAGACAGTTGAAGCATACGTGGACGACGTCGTCATTAAAACTAGGCATGTCGATTCACTAATAGACGATTTACGTCTCACATTCGACAACCTCCGTGCATATGACATCAAGCTCAATCCGGAAAAGTGTGTTTTTGGTGTCCCTGCTGGAAAGCTGCTGGGCTTCATCGTTTCCAATAGAGGAATTGAAGCAAATACAACAAAAATCTGAGCTTTGTCACAATTGGCTACGCCAATGGACCTTAAAAAGGTCCAAAAACTCATAGGATGCGTGGCAGTCTAAGCTGCTTTATCTCCAGATTGGGAGAAAAGGCATTGCCACTATATCTGGCGCACCGATCACTTCGAGTGGACGGATGCGGCAACAGCCGGACTGGAAGAAATAAAAACCCTTCTCGCGAGCAACCCAATCCTGGCCGCGCGAACGTCGGAGAACCCATGTTATTATACATATCGGCAACACACCAGGTGGTGAGAACCGTGCTCGTCATTGAGCGAGAGTAGGACGGACACAAATTCCCGCTTCAGAAGTCGGTATATTACGTATCCACTGTCCTCACACCATGCAAATCCCGGTACCCTCATTACCAAAAGATAGCATACGCGGTCTTCATGGCATCCTGGAAGCTAGGACACTACTTCCAAGAATGTTCCATCACAGTGGCTTCCGAAGTACCACTCAATGACATAATAAACAACCACAATGCTATGGGCCGGATAGCCAAATGGGCCATTGAGCTCCTTCCATTCGACATAACATACAAACTATGTCGAGCCATCAAATCCCAAGTACTGGTGGACTTCGTCGGCGAGTGGACAAAGGCCGAATTCCCTAAAGAGTACGGCACATATTCCAACTGGGTTATGTATTTCGATGGTTCCAAAATGCTGGCAGGATTAGGAGCGGGCGTCGTTTTAATGTCCCCCACTGGAGACGTAGTCCAGTACGTACTCCAAATATTATACACAGACTCCAAGAACGCGGCCGAATACAAGGCCTTATTGCATGGTCTCTGGATGGCTGTCTCCATGGGAATACAACACCTGGAAGTGCGCAAGGACTCAAACCTCGCAATATCTCAAATAAATGGAGATTTTGATGCCAAAGATCCGAAGATGGCGGATTATCGCAATGCCGTCCTAAAAATGTTGGCTCGGTTCAAGGGGCTCAAGTTTCATCACATGGCTCGAGAAAGTAATCAAGCGGCAGACGTCCTTGCTCACATCAGTGCTAAGCATGACCCCGTCCCACCTAACATCTTTCTGGAAAGGCTTTTTAAGCCGTCCGTGGTGTGGAAAGGGGAGAGCGGCAACACCAGTCCGGATTCGAACACAACCCCAGATTCCGAACACAATGATATCATTGGGGGCTCAGCCACTGAAATAACACCGTCGGCCCATCTCATCATGGAAGTCATTGCCCCATGGACCGAACCCTTCTTGGCCTACCTTAACAGAAGAGAACTCCCGGAGGATCAGAACGAAGCTCGCCGCATTGTCTGGCGTTCGAAGACCTACAAGGTTCACGACGGAGAGCTCTATAAGAAAAGCGCTACCGAAGTTCTTCAAAGATGTATCTCCGAGGAAGAGGGGCGGCAACTCTTAGCTGAAATTCATGCCGGTCTCGGCGGTCACCACGCCGCAGCTCGGGACCTTGTTAGCAAGGCCTTCCATACAGGTTTTTACTGGCCGACGGCCCGAGCGGATGCACATGACCTTGTCCAACGTTGTGTCGGATGCCAGATCTTCACCAACCAAAGCCATATGCCCCCACCGCTCTACAAATGGTCCCCATCACGTGGCCTTTCGCGGTCTGGGGGCTTGATATGGTCAGACCCCTTAAAGGAGGAAGCCACAAGAGAAAGTATCTGCTGGTCATGGTGGATAAATTCACTAAGTGGATAGAGGCCAAACCAGTTAAAACGGCCGAGGCGGGGCCAGTGATAGAATTCATAGCCAGCGTGGTGCACCGTTATGGTGTTCCACACAGCATCATCACCGATAACGGCTCCAATTTCATAGCCGATGAGGTGAAAACTTGGTGTGCTAATCTGGGTATTTAAGCTCGATTATGCCTCTGTCTATCACCCGCAAACAAACGGTCAAGTCGAACGGGCCAATGGTCTTATTATGAGCGGCATCAAACCCTGACTAGTGCGGTCTTTGAGAGAATCGGACATGCACTGGGTTGAGGAGCTTGACTTCGTACTCTGGGGGCTGCGGACCACGCCCAACCACACTACTGGATATACATCTTTCTTCATGGTGTACGACGCGGAGGCTGTGTTGCCCTGCGATATTATTCATGACTCGTCTCGAGTGCGCATGTACGAAGAGAGAGAGAGAGAGAGGCTGAGCTTGATCGGCAGGACAGCCTAGATGCCCAGGAGGATGAGCGTGATGTTGCAAAAGCCCATTCCGCATTTTATCAACAACAGGCCCGCAGATATCAAAGCAGAGAAGTACGGGCCAAGACTTATAATGTTCGTGAACTCGTTCTACGCTTGCCGGAGAAGAAAAAGGACAAACTCAAGCCCAAGTGGGAAGGTCCCTTCATCATTGACGAAGTTCTCACTGGAGGAGCGTACCGCCTGCGTGCTGCATCAGACAATTGCCTAGAGCCGAACCCCTGGAACGCGGCTAGACTCTAAAGATTCTATGCCTAGCGCCGAACTATTTGTTCATCTCCTTCTCCCTGTTGTTTCCTTTATTTTTCCTCTCTTTTCGTTCTTCCTTTTTTCTAAGCCTTAAAGCTTTCGCACAGCTAAACCGTGCACCTGTGATGTACACATCCTCGAACATGTACGTCCATTATACCTAGGGGCTTCCCGGACATAAGCTTATTCTTATTTTCCGAGCATCAAGCTCATCACATATGCGTTTTTCCCATATGTACCTTTTCTTCGCCATTATATGCATCTATATGACTTATGTTTTGGCCAACCTAGGTTGCCTGGCTCCTGTGCTTATGCCCTACGTTCCCGTTAGTTCAGCTAGGGCATAAAGGGAGCACCTCTGCGATTGTTACTGCCGGGTCATCCGGATGTGTACCTCAGACTGGGTGAAGCCGAAAGCTAGCGTTCTTAAGGGAATATTCGGTTGATGGATTAAAGATGTTTTTGCATTCACCCCATGGTGAACCCCCAGATGTTACGTATACTATATTTTTTCCAATCACAGTTCGGACATGCATTTTAACGCATGCACACCCCGGGAAAGGAACCCTTAACGGAACTATTCTCTCTGGAAGATGTTTCTTACAATCATAATGTAATATAACATAACTATCCGGATACAACTTATATGTTCAAGCAACTATGACCCCTACGCCTGGTTTCCACGCATACCCCGGTCTATTTTACCACTCAGGTATTCAGAAACACTCCGCACCTTCGGGTTCAGAGGTCGAAGCGAAAAGGTCTTCCATGACAATCGTTTTACAATTCAGCTAGAGTTACATATGTCAAGGAAAGTACATAGTCACTTGGACTCAAAAATTTCCTCCTCTATACCGTCCAGCAGGCTGTCTAACTTACAATCCTGCTGGGAATACTTGGCAGCTACTTCTACTTGGTCATATACCAAATTAATGGGAACTTCTTTCCCATCTGACCCTAGAGGTACGACCCGAGCCATATGATTCAGATCAAGGTTGGTATACCGTGTTTTCACCATGGCCCAGGTGAGGGAGTCCTGGATTAGGGGGTATCCGGACAGCCGGACTATATCCTTTGGCCGGACGGTTGGACTATGAAGACTTCGTCCCGTGTCCGGATGGGACTGGAAGGCAAGCTTGGTAGTACGGATATGTAGATCTCCTTCCTTGTAACTGACTCAGTGTAACCCTAGCCCCCTCCAGTGTCTATATAAACTAGAGGGTTTAGTCCATAGGACCAAGAACAACAATCATACCATAGGCTAGCTTCTAGGGTTTAGCCTCTCTGATCTCGTGGTAGATTAACTCTTGTATTACTCATATTATCAAGAACAATCAAGCAGGACGTAGGGTATTACCTCCATCAAGAGGGCCCGAACCTGGGTAAACATCGTGTCCCCTGCCTCCTGTTACCATCCGCCTTAGATGCACAGTTCGGGACCCCCTACCCGAGATCCGCCGGTTTTGACACCGACATTGGTGCTTTCATTGAGAGTTCCTCTGTGTCGTCATCGTTAGGCTGGATGGCCCCTTCAATCATCGATAGCGATGTAGTCCAGGGTGAGACTTTCCTCCCCGGACAGATCTTTGTATTCGGCGGCTCCGCATTGTGGGCCAACTCGCTTGGCCATCTAGAGCAGATCGAGAGTTACGCCCCTGGCCACCAGGTCAGTTTTGGAAGCATAAACCACACGGCCGACATCCACGGAGACTTGATCTTCGGCAGTTTCGAGCCCTTGCCGAGTGCGCTGCACGGTCACGATGAGCATGATTTAGCTCTACCATCGGACAGTGTTCAGGAGATCGCACCGGCGACCGTTCCGACCCTCAATTAGGAGCCCATTGCGCCATCCAAGAACGGGTGGATAGACCCCGTCACGGAGGCTGCATCTTCAGCGGCGATCGAGCCAAATACCGACCTTACCCTTCACGCGAGCCGTGATGACGAACTATCGGACTCTTCCCTGGCCATGGACTCGGAACCGCCTGCGCCCGTGCCTATCGAATCCGACTGGGCGCCGATCATAGAGTCCACCTCTGCGGATACCTTTTAGCACTCACCCTTCGGCGACATACTGAATTCATTAAAGTCTCTCTCCTTGTCAGGAGAGTCCTGGCCGAACTATGTCCAGCAGGATTGGGATGCGGAGGATGAAGAAATTCGCCGCCCACCCACCACCCACTTAGTAGCCACTATCGATGATTTGACCGACATGCTCGACTTCGACTCCGAACACATCGACGGTATGGACGACGATGCAGGAGACGAACAGGAGCCACTGCCCACAGGGCACTGAATGCCCACTTCATCATATGATGTATACACGATGGACACACCCAAAGAAAATGACGACGAGGAACGGAAGGACGCAGCGAAGGATCGATCCCTCGAGAAGCATTCAAAGCGGCGGCGTAAGCGCCACTCCAAATCCCGCCTCGGCAGAAACAACGATCATATAGACCCAGCGATAGAGCAGGGTGAGCCAGCGGACGACGAACACATCATTGAACCACCGTCCGACCACGGCAACACGGAGAATCAAACCGAACAACCCGTCTCCGGAGAAGATAGCAGTCCGGATGACATCACATCGGACAGGCACCCAGAGCAATAGAATCCCCATCAAAGGCTTGTTGCCACTGCGAGGAGTCTGAAAAAGCAGAAGCAAAGGCTCAGGGCTGCACAAGACATACTCAGAATTAGATGGAGTAAAGTACTCAACACCGTAGCAAAGTACGGCGGCAGTAGCCACGCAAAGAGCTACCCGAAGCGAAAGCTGCTACCTGAATTCAATGATGAGGCCTTAGAGCCCCCGCAATCAAAAAACAAAACAACCATCCAGTCGGATAGACGACCTCGTGGCCAACATAGAGTGGCAAACGACGCCGCACACAAGACAGTAAGCGATCCACGTGAGGACGCGCATCAAAAGGACGGCGCAACCAGATCCATCTACGGGCCAAGCAAGCGCGCTCCAGCAAGCAATGCAACACAACAAAAATCTGAACACCATGGTACACCCAAATACAGGGGTGCCGCACACCCCCTATGTTTCACCTATGAGGTGCTAGACCATGGATTTCCAGAGGGATTCAAACCCATAAACATAGAGGCGTACGGCGAAACGACAGACCCTGGGGTCTGGATTGAGGACTACATCCTCCATATCCACATGGCTCGAGGAGACAATCTCCATGCCATCAAGTACTTACCCCTCAAGCTCAAAGGACCAGCTTGGCACTGGCTTAAAAGCCTCCCCGAAAACTCCATCGGAAGCTGGGAAGAGCTCGAGGACGCTTTTTGGGCAAATTTTCAAGGGACCTATGTCCGACCACCGGATGCAGACGATTTAAGTCATATAACTCAACAGCCCGGAGAGTCAGCCCGAAAGCTTTGGAACAGGTTTCTCACTAAAAAGAACCAAATAGTCGACTGTCCGGACGCCGAATCCTTAGCAACTTTCAAGCACAACATTTGAGACGAATGGCTTGCCAGACACCTCGGCCAAGAAAAGCCGAGAACAATGGCAGCATTAACAAGCCTCATCACCCGCTTTTACGCGGGCGAGGACAGCTGGCTGGCCCGATGTAGCACCAGTGACCCAATTACATCCGAAGTCAGGGACGGAAACGGGAAGCCACGACGCAGCAAAAACAATCGCCAGAATAAAGAAGACAGTCCGAAGAGCACGGCGATAAACGCCGGATTCAGAAGCTCTCGGCCAGGTCAGCAAAAGCTGCCCTCCAAAGGCAACAGAGACGAACTGTCCAGCCTACACAAGATTCTAGACAAAATATGTCAGATCCACAACACCCCCGATAAACCTGCAAATCGTACCCATAGAGAATGTTGGGTCTTCAAGCAGTCCGGCAAGCTCAACGCCGAACACAAGTGGCAGGATACACCAAGCGAAGACGAGGACGAGCCTCGCAAGGAAAGCAATGGGGAACAGAAGAAATTCCCACCAGAAGTCAAAACAATAAACGTGTTACACGTGATTAAGGGGAGAAACAAAGCGGCACTCCTAGAGACACATGCCCCAGGGCCTATCACCGCGGAGTTCTGCCACTGGTCGTCCCAACCGATCACCTTTGACCATCGGGACTACTCGGCAAGTATCCGGCATGCAGGATGGGCTGCCGTGGTGTTAGACCCGATAATTGACGGATACCACTTCACACGAGTCCTGATGGACGGCGGCAGTAGTTTAAACCTGATATATCAGGACACAGTCCGCAAAATGGGGATAGACCCAACAAAAATCAGCCATAGCAATACTACCTTTAAAGGAGTAATGCCAGGCCCAGAAGCCCATTGCACGGGATCCCTGCTACTAGAGGTTATATTCGGCTTTCCCGATAACTTCCGCAGCGAAAAGTTAACCTTCCACATCGCTCCATTCCAAAGTGGCTATAAAGCACTACTCGGACGCGAAGCTTTCGCTCGCTTTAACGCAATATCGCATTACGCTTACCTCATTCTCAAGATGCCTGGTCCATGTGGCATCATTACAGTAAATGGAAATATTGAGCGCTCCTTGTGCGCGGAAGACCGTGCGGCTGCCTTGGCAGCCGCACACTAAACGGCCTCACCAACTAGAGCATCTGACAGGTCGTTAAGACCACGGATGCGGTTAGACGAGTCCGGTGTAGCTATATATAATTGATACAGGTTTGATGGCTATACCCCTATAACAATACAAGGGGCTCAACGCATGTAAACAAGTGACAAATAGGCTCAACTTTACTCATCTTGAACTGTACATGGTTTATTTAGTATAACCTACCTTTTGCACGACAACTTTTCAGCTAAGTTCCTCTCTTTTACAGATGACCATTGTGCTACACCCGTCCAGGATACGACACAATGGAGACATATGCGCAGACATGCAGCAGGGACCCATTCCAAGGATTCTTTTTAGATTAAGACCATGTGTAAACCTTTTTTACTGTCTCTTGTTGATACACATCCCCTGGATTCTCAGTACAATTGAGAAGGATGCTGACGTATTGGCTTGTGGCCATGTCAGAATATTGCACGTACCTGGACACCAGGGGCTTATTACAAAGGGCACTGTTTAGCCCGGTTTACATCATAAAGACCGAATACCTTAGGGAGTGTTCGGCGTCGCGAGTTTGGCCTTATATGCATCAGCTCCGAATCATGTCTTTGGTTAAATGTTGGGTTTGCCCGGCTCCTGTGTTTTGCTGCCTTACGTTCCGCTCTATCGGCTAAGGTGGCACCAGGAGAACTACTGCGATTGTGCCCTGGTTCATCCGGACGAGCACCTCAGTAGAGAAAGCCGAAAATTGACTGTCATGATATAGTGTGAGACTGGTCAACCACTCAATGACCTAGCAGAATCTTCAGGCTTCCTCCGCCTTAATGAAGGGCCGTTTCCCGGCCAGGCATGTACGCGCCCTGAATTCGGATGAGCGCGGAGCCACCAGGGGCTATATATTAGCCCCACTGTTAAACTCCTCTGGCTAAGTGAAAGTGTTAAAGCATTATAGTCCGATTGCCTAGTTCGCTGCGCTATCACCTCCTTAATGGACCAAGACATTGGATCAAGTGTGAACATGCGTCTTCTACGAGCACCCCCGCATTATATGCGTGGGGGCTGAAGCCGGTGACTGCCATCTTTCAGGTTAGATACATATATACATAAACAGCCGCACAAGAGGTATTATAATTCTTTCAGGCACAAGTATAAAATAGCCTTTACAATTCAGTAAAACATTGTTTTTCAATGGGAATACATGTCATTAGAACATAATATTCTTCGAGCACTGCGCTTCTATTGAACGAGTGCCCTCAAGAACTTCTCGAAAGTAGTGCTCGGCTGGTACTCGGCTCTCGTCCGAATCTTGGGCTGCAATGGCTGTGGCCTCCATCTCCGCCCTGTATGTCTTCACACGGGCAAGGGCCATACGCGCACCCTCTACGCACGCCGACCTCTTCATCGCGTTGATGTGCGACACTGCACCAAGGAACTGTTGCACCAAACTAAAATAACTGTTTGGCTTTGGCCTTTCCGGCCACAGATGATCCACAACAGACCTCATGGCGAGTTCGGGCAACCTATTCAGCTCGGCCCATTCGGCCAACCAACCAGTCAATGGAAGCGGACGCTCTGGAACGTTAAATTGTGACCAGAACAGCTTTTCCACTTCGCGATCTTTTTGATCTTGGAAGTATTCGGCCACATCAGCAGCACTCGCCGCTAAGTCCAGATATGCGTCCGCAGAACTCCACATCCGGTCCAAAGGGGCGTACCTAGGATCTCCGAACTTCATCCACAGCATAAAGGGCTTCCCAGCCACGATATCCCCGACTTGACGCAGCTCCTCCTTCATCGCTCTCATTGCAGAGCGGGTGTCTTTGGTCGCCATCGTGGCCTTCTCCAGGTCTGTCCTCTTCGCTCGATCTTCCTTTTCAAGAAGCTCGTAACGGTCAACAGCATTCTTCAATTCCACAGCCATCTTGGCTATCTACTCCTTGCTTTGGCAGTGAGCAGCCTATTCGGCTTTCAGCTCCTTAACTGCCTTTAGGGCAGCCGCATCGCTTTTCCTGGCTTGTTCTTTGGCTCGGGCAAGTTCCACCCGAAGGTTCTCCACAGCCGCAGCTCCATCTGCATTCACACACATGTTATAGATACTGGCATCATGCTCCTCTTCCATGTGTCGCTGGAAGAATCAAATACCCTGTGCCTCGTCAAGCCCCTTGTTGACAAGTACAATGTCGGCATCTGCCACGTCAAGCTGCTGCGTTAGCTCGGCAAACTCATCAGTCCGGCTGGCCACCGGACCCTCCTCCACCTGCATATTAAGGCGGCACGATTATTCCTGGGACTATGATCCTCTGTGCGTCGTCGTCTTCGATAGCACCCAGAGTCTCAGGGGCTACTATCTACACAGGGCACATCTAAAAATGTGTGGTACTATCAAAAATGTACATCATTTCGCGTACCTCAAAACCCGTCAGTAGACTCATAAAGGCTTCATGCAACCCGCTTTCGGCGGACGAAATCCTTTCAATCACCGTACCCATCAACGTGCGGTGCTCTTCTGAGATAGCCGCTCGCTCTAGCAGATCCCTCAGTACGTCCGACCACACACCAGACGGTGCCAGACTCTTTCGATTGCTCTCTTCAAGAGCCGGATACTGAGGACTTCGGGTGGCCATAGGATTGCCTTCTGGCCTTGCCGGATCAGGAGAAACCCTCCGCGACGACACCTCGGGGTCGCCCGCCTCATGAGGAGGTATGGCAGGGGGAGGCGTTTCACACCCCATCATCTCTGGAAGAAGATCCCCTGAAGAAGAGCTCTGCTGAGAAGGGCTAAGATCCGAGCTGCAAGATAAATGCTTCGGTTATTCTCCTCAGAAGTAAAGCGAGGTATTTTCATTATTAAGTGCCCTTTTACTTACAGCTCGGTGGAGGGCTGATCCCCTTGAGGGCATAGTGCGTCCGGGGTAGCCCTCGGGGCAAGACCCTCCGGCGAAGATTTCTTCCTCCGTTTGGAGACCATTGTCTCCGGGTCCTCGGAGGCGGTCCTCTTCCTTCCCTGGGGAGAGGAAGTTTCAGTCCCTCCTCCCCGGCTAACCTCCTTCGTGGAGGTGCTAGCCTCCTTGTTCCCCCCTTTATCTTCTCCTAAGGGCGCTTGATAAGGCGTGATCTCCAGCATCCTGGTTAGCACGGGATTTGGTGAGGTCTCAGGGAGGGGGGCCGGACACCTGATCAACTTTGCCTTCGCTATCCAATCTTGGTCAAAGAGTGGCTTTTTAAGGGCGACCTTGCGATAAATAAACGGACAGTGTGTTCGGATGCGGGGCTACTTACTTGGGTGTCCGGGCGATTGCAGCTCAGACCTGCATCCTCAGTGATGTCCGGACACATTATTTGTGGTCCGAAGAACAATTTGTACATCTCCTCGGGCGTCATGCCGAGGAAGTGTTGGATAGCTCGCGGTCCCTCTGGGTTGAACTCCCACATGCGGAGGGGACGGCGTTTGCAAGGTTGGACTCGACGAACTAGCATAACTTGCACTACCATAACCAGAATGAAATCTCTCTCAAAGAGATCTCGGATACGTCTTTGCAGTATTGGCACGTCCTTGGCTGGACCCCAGCTCAGCCCCCTGCTGATCCATGACATAAGTTGTGGTGGGGGGCCTGAGCGAAAGGTGGGGGCAGCTACCCACTTGGCACTTCGGGGAGCTGTGATGTAGAACCACTCCCGCTGCCACAATCCGGACACCTCTGGGAAGCTACCCTCAGGCCATGGAGCATCAGCGATTTTGCTTATTGAAGCGCCTCTGCATGCTGCGTGCTGCCCCTCGATCATCTTCGGCTTCACATCGAAGGTCTTGAGCCATAGGCCGAAGTGAGGGGCAATGCGGAGGAAGGCCTCACATACGACAATAAATGACGAAATGTGAAGAAGGGAATCCTGGGCCAGATCATGAAAATCTAGCCCATAATAGAACATAAGACCCCTAACAAAGGGGTCCAGAGCAAGGCCTAGTCCTCGGAGGAGGTGGGAGACGAACACGACGCTCTCGTTGGGTTCGGGAGTAGGGACGACTTGCCCTCGGGCAGGCAGCCGATGCGAAATTTCGGCGGTCAGATATCTGGCCTCTCTCAACTTCTTGATATCCTCCTCCGTGATGGAGGAAGGCATCCACCGACCTTGAAGGTTGGATCCGAACATAGTTGAAGGTCTGAAGTGCCTAAACCTGAGCTTTGGGTGTTGGAACTCGAGGCGGGAGGCGGATTCGATTAAGATCGAGAGGAAAAAGCCTTGTCCCCTTTATAAAGAGGGTGAATATCAAGTGTCCTCCTCGTGGCCGTTTGGGACTTGCCTAAGATCTAGGAGTCCTACCCATAGTCACGGTTGGGTTACCCACGCCCGTATTGATGAGAATCTCGTGATAAAGGGGACACGATCTCTGCTTCGACAAGACGTGCCAAGGAAACCGCCTCGCGAAACACACTGAGATGGGTTATGAAAAATGATCCTTATAAAGACCTGGCTATGGTGTGATGTCACACTACGGGGTACGTCAGTAGATTAGATTTGTGGAAATATTATTCTCTCTATGGTGGTATGTGGAACTCGTTTTGAAGAACCGGACACGATCCTCGTGTTCAAAATCTTCTATGAAGTATTCGGAGGAGGAACCCGCCTTGCAATGCCGAAGACAATCTGCGCGCTGGACTCATCGTCATTGAAGCCTGGTTTAGGGGCTACTAAGGGAGTCCTGGATTAGGGGGTATCCGGACAGCCAGACTATATCCTTTGGCCGGACTGTTGGACTATGAAGATACAAGATTGAGGACTCCGTCCCATGTCCGGATGGGACTCTCCTTGGCGTGGAAGGCAAGCTTGGCAATACGGATATGTATATCTCCTTCCTTGTAACTGACTCTGTGTAACCCTAGCCCCCTCCAGTGTCTATATAAACCGGAGGGTTTAGTCTGTAGGACCAAGAACAACAATCATACCATAGGCTAGCTTCTAGGGTTTAGCCTCTCTGATCTCGTGGTAGATCAACTCTTGTATTACTCATATTATCAAGAACAATCAAGCATGACGTTGGGTATTACCTCCATCAAGAGGGCCCGAACCTGGGTAAACATCATGTCCCCTGCCTCCTGTTACCATCTGCCTTAGATGCACAGTTCGGGACCCCCCTACCCGAGATCCGCCGGTTTTGACACCGACACCAGGCTTCTCGTGCACCTTCCCGGCAGGCCGATATCTTCCATAATCGAAAGCGCCACCGTGCTCCCTTGAATAGTTGTATTAGCTCCTCAATCTTTCTTGGGGGGGGGAGGCGGATGGCCATAAGGCCTTGGCAACACTTCGCATCGCCTGCCGAGCCTGCTCGTGCACTTGCGACAGCTCTTGTAGCAGATCGCTCGAGAATCCAGACATCTCCTCTTCGGGACGACCGGTCAGCATACCTGCAGACATAACTCTGTCAGTCCCCTCTACCTCCAAATTATTCGAAGGTAAGTTCGACCACATACTGAATATGCCGCCTCACAGCCTTTTATTCTCCTTTACGGAGTCAGCTAGCTGGGCCCGCACATCTTTCAGTTCTTCGCGCAGCTGGGTTTTGGAATCCTGGAGTTTGTTCTGCTCCTCCATGACTCGTGTTAGCACATGCTCGCCCGCGGCTAGTAGTTTTTTGGCTTCTCGTTCTCCGCCTTGAGCGGCTTTCAGTTGCTCTTGCAGTTGATCTAATGATCCTATTAAGAGGTGAGCAACCGTGTTAGCATTATTGGTATACCATTATGTTTTCTTGATGGAGGGGAACATTACCAGGAGACGCCTTCTTGGATTTCTCCATTTCGGCATTGGCAGCAGTTAGCTGGGTATGATACTTTTCTAGTTCCTAAGATAACATGCTGTTCTTCTCCGTAAGCACTTGGTTATACAATGATCCTTAAATCAGTTGTATCAACTGCTTTAAGCCTCGGGGGCTATTGGTGTATGATTATTAAATCTACACTTACCCGCATATCTTTCAGATGCTGGTCAGTGTCTCTAGCAAGCCCATCCCAAGCAGATTGGATGTACGCATCAGCCGAGCTGAAGGCATCAAATGCCTCCTTTGAAAATCCGGGGTCACGAAGAGCGGCCCTCTGACGACGATGATTCATGGCGCTCTCCACTTCAGAGTTCATGACAGACATATCATATGAATCCTCTGTGGAAGGATAGTTTGGCGCCACTCCCGTGTCAGCCCCCGTCCTTAGGGCAGGGTCCGGAACCTGACTAGTGGAGGCACGTCCGGCCGGATCCCCGAACATAGTCTGGCGGATACTTTTCCTGACAGAATGCGGCGAATGGCATCACAATTTTACGTGGCAATCAGAAGATGTATTCTTGAAAAGAAAGCCTTACCTCTTTGATGAGGGTTCTGTCGTATTATCATTTGCCTTTCTCTTCGAAGATATGCTCGGCGCGGGCGTCGTTCTCCTCGGAGACACTTCTGGTGCATGTTGTGACGTCGAGCGCCTCCCCTTTGGAACACGAAATAGTGTGGTGGGTGAGGCATGGTAAGGAAACTCTTTCGAAAAATGTGTCTTTTAAATTACTCACATGCGAAGTAGGAAGGAGACCGGGGTAATCGGCGATGATGGGTACCTCCATACCATCGTAACTCGTCTGATAGAATACTCCATCCTCGAGCTCCACAAATATGTCCGGATCTTCTTCGAATAAGGGGTCAAGGTCCCGGTTGTGACCCGCTGGCTGGGGAGCGGGGCTATGGATCCCCTCGATGGCCTTCCGCCATTTTTGTAGCGAGTGGATAGGTTACTGTCCATCGAAAATAATTCAGGGAGGGGGGTAAAATGGTGGGATTGGAGCTTACCCAGCTAGGAGGATTATACATGGAAAATCCATATCGACATTGGAGACGAGTGAACTCCTCCTGATCCCCTTTGTATAGTTCGTCCAATATTTTGACCAAAGCGGCGGGGATTTTTGGACCCTTTCGACCATAGCGTGAGGCGTCATCTTCCCCATTACAGTGCCACATAGGAAGCCCTCTGTATTGGAGTGGTTGGACCCCCCGCACTATGAAGATTGCCATTACCTCGATTATTAACAATACGGACTGGGCGAGCATCTTAATCTTGCCCATCAACTGACTGACTTCTGCGCTATCCTCCTCCTCGAGGCTCCGTGGACGCCAGCTATGGCGTTTCTTCAATGGAGCACTTGAAAATTCAGGGAGGCCCATTCAGACTGGGTCAGGAAGAGCGACGTCGTCAATATAGAACCATTCGGAAGGCCACTCTTCGGAAGCCTTCTTCGGCGTGCCGGACAGGTATCCGGTCCCGGCGATACGCCACACTTCGGCTCCTCCCACTTCGAATATTGACCCCCCTTGATTATGAGGGATGAGGCAGAACAATTTTCTCCATAATTCAAAATGGGCCTCGCAGCCTAGGAATAGCTCACATAGAGCAACATAACCCGTGATGTGCAGGATGGAGGCGGGAGTGAAACTGTGCAGTTGGAGGCCATAATACTCCAGAAGTCCTCGGAGGAAGGGATGGATTGGAAATCCGACGCCTCTTAGCAAGAAGGGAACGAAGCATACTCGTTCCCTCCTGGACGGATCAGGGAAGTTCTCCGCCTGAACCCCGC
Organism: Triticum aestivum; assembly: GCF_018294505.1. Classification (NCBI taxonomy): domain Eukaryota; kingdom Viridiplantae; phylum Streptophyta; class Magnoliopsida; order Poales; family Poaceae; genus Triticum; species Triticum aestivum. Next base: position 486,586,015 of record NC_057806.1, read on the forward strand.
CATTGAAGGACGTCAGCCCTGCTCGAACGGGGACTAGATCCATGGGAGGAAGAAAGCCCTCTTTTTCCAGCTTCGATGGCTGACTGTGAGATACGGAGCATCTCTCCCAATCACCCTTTTCGGAGCCATGGGGACGAGAGGAAGAGCTGGGAGCGTTAGCCATGTTGGGGCGGTTCTTCTTAGCAAGCTTTGAGGATTTTTCCGCGGGGTGTGGAATGGATCTGAGATCTATTCTCTTTAAATAGGCACCTCTCTTGTATGGTCAGGGTGCTATGGGCAAAAATACCCTAACCTCTCGTATTCACTCGTCACGTGGAAGCTGAAGTCAGGAAGGTGTGGAAGCCGAGGGGTACAACATTAAATGGAAAGCCGAATACATCACTTTGAAGTCATTGAAGGAGGAACCCGCCTTGCAATGCTGAAGACTATCTGTGCGCCGGACACATCATCATTGAAGTCTTGTTTGGGGGTGTTGACACCTGATTTTGGCAAGCTACAGAGTGAAAGAGTTTTTCAGCATGAAAAGTTTCACGTCGTCGAATGGAATAACTTTGATGTTTAAGTCATTGACATCTGACCTCATCTTAGGGGCGGAAGCTGTACTCCGAGTGACAGAATTTAGTGTTCCGAGTGCTTTTCGGCCAATTCTGCTTTCAGGACTACCTCAGATGAAGGAGCACTCTAAAGAAATTGTCTTCGTCTCGTCGAGGCAATTGATTTTCATATATAAATCATCTTAATCCAAGTTCATATGCAATAGTTATAGTCAATACGGTCTGGACAGGCCAGAGACCAAAATATTACGCTTGACACCAGACACATGTTGATGAGTGTCTGATGCAATGCGTGAGCAATTCGGCCTTCAAGACGGCCTTGAATTGAAAAACCTTCAACACGGAAAAGTTTCGTCTCGTCGAGCCGATCGATTTTCATATATAATTCGTCTCAATCCGAGGTCGTATGAGGCCTGGAGAGACAAATCAAGATCGGGCTATGTTTTCAGTCAGAAATCCGAGTGAAAAGTTTACCATCCGAGTGAAAGTTTACGGTCGATTGAAAATTTACCGGTCGAGTGAAAGTTTTCTGACCGGATGAACTTATTATTATCCAAGTGGAAATATAGTCATCCGAGTGGAAATATGATCATCCGAGTGAAATTGTCGTCCAGGTGAAAATATTCCGAGTGAAAAGATTACCATCGGGACGAATACTTGCCGATTGAATAAGATAGTGCCTTCCGAGTGGAAATATAGTCATCCGAATGGAAATATAGTCATCCGAGTGAAAGATTGTCTTCCGAGTGAAAAAGTCCAATCGGACAATCCGAGTGAAAGTATCTAATATCCGAGTGGATGAGCTCAAGTCCGAGTGAAATTGAACATGTGCTCGAAAGTTTATCAAAATGACCTTGGATGAAGAAGTGTTCAATACAGAAGTTGTGCGTATCATCAAGACGGTAAACTTGGATTTTGGAGTCATCATCATCAGAGATAATATATAGCCTACAAATTCACTACGAGACTCGGATAATCCAGACTACTGCAAGACCGAGTCCGACTGGAAGATAAAGATGACCTCGAAAAGTATTCAAGATGGCCTTATTTGAAAAAGTGATCAACATGAGAGTTGTTCGTATCGTCGAGGCGCACAAGTTCTATATTTGGGCCGTCTCGATCGGAGATCATATGCAAGCCCGGTGGCCCACGCAAGAAGGAAGACAGAGTTTGGGCCAGATTCAGACTGGATCCGAGTTGGAATAGAATTAGGACTCTAGGACGTGAATTGATGTAATTTTTCTTGTAAGGAAAGACCAGATGAATCCTTTACTTGTACGGGAAGTCTAGCCGCCTCTTATATATGTTGGGGGTGACGGCCGATTGAACAACACACAATCGAACAAATCAATATACTACTTTTTCATCTACGTTTTATCTCTCCACCGTTTTTCTATCTCGTTCTTTGTTGTTCTTCATGTTTGAGAGCTGCGAATCCCGAGGCTCTAGGGGCGAGCGAATCGACCTAGGGCAGCCCATAGCCGCCGGACTCCCTGACGGTGTCCCTCCTGGGGGTGTGGGGTTTTCGGGTCTGCAAAAGCGCCTGTCGACTGTCTTGCGTATCGCGCTGTCGGTCAGGTCTCCTTGGACGTGAGCTGCGGTGCATCATCCCCGGCGTTGAGGGTACATGTGACGTGTTTGTGTGTCAACACACTTTTTGGCGACTCCGCTGGGGAACGAAGATCAATCATCATCATCCACCATGTCCGATCTTCCCAAGCCATCTGAGGTAGATGCCGATAACATCATTAAGCCCAGTCTTGATGAGATATCGGCCGATCATCGCCATGTCTATGAGGAGTACCAGAAGGCGCGCGAGGAGAAGGACCTGCAGGAGTTCCTTGCAAAATTCAAGAAAGATCGCCAAGGCAACATCACTCCGATTGAAGAAATTAAGTTCCCTCCTCTTCAAACTGAACATGTTAAACCCTCTGCAAGTACTGCCTTTTCTCCTGAGCAGTGGGCTGAGACTGAAAGTCGTATTGCTGATGGTAACAATCTAGTCTATCAAACTTTTATAGAAAATACTAATGCTCAAAAGAATATATCTCAATCGTCTAGTGGTAATAATGGTGTAGCTGCTAGTGTGCAAAACCCTAATCTGGCTTTACCTATTGCATCGGCGCCTCCCGTGCCGATGACTTATTATCCTACCCAAACAAATCAAATTGTGGCTACACCCATTAATCCTATTATGAGCATGACAGGTTCGGTGGCAACGCCGAACCAAACTCTACCTACAGCTACAACCACTCGACCACTACCAAATTATGGGTCGACATACATGCCATGATTCCTACCTACAGCTAGTAACCATACTCTTCCTATGTCACTGCCACAAGCTTCATCGTCCACTACGGATGATGGTCTAGCTAATCTTAGAGAGGAGATGGCTAAGATGCTTAGAGAGAATTTTGGAGTTGAGTTACCTCGGAATCGGACTTACCAAAAGCCGTACCCCGAGTACTTTGATGCCATCCAGTGCCCTCCAGGATATAAGATTGCAGATTTTGTTAAGTTCAATGGAGAGGGCACAAAAACCACATGGGAGCATGTTAGTCAATACTTAGCACAACTAGGTGAAGCAGGCTCACTAAATGAGTTGAAAGTGCGTTTGTTTCCTTTATCTTTAACTGGTACTGCATTTTCATGGTTTTCTTCTTTACCACATGGTTCCATTCGGGTTTAGTCGCAGCTAGAGCAGAAATTTCATGATCACTTTTATAGCGGCGACAATGAACTCAAGTTATCACATCTAACATCGGTTAAACAGAAGCATGATGAATCGGTCTCCGATTATGTCAAGAGATACAGAGAAACAAAAAACCAGTGTTTTAGTTTGGTGATAACCGAGAGAGACTTGGCAGACCTAGTGCTAAGTGGTTTGAGAACTCCCATTAGAGAAAAGCTAGAAGGTTATGAGTTCTTAAATATCAACCAAGTCTTACAAAGGGCTTAGGCTCAGGAAAGCCGAAGCAAAGATCTCAAAGAAGTGCATAGATACAAAGCCGATCGTCCAAAGATGAATATGGTGGAATATGATAGTGATCACTCGGACGATGAGGGTGATGTTTTTGCTACTGAATTTGTTTGGCCATCTAAGTTCAAACCCTTTACTTGCAATGATCTGAAACCGATTCATAAGAATCATGATGAAGAGATGAAGTTCACTTTTAACATTGCTAAGTGTGATAGAATATTTGATGCTTTGCTGCAGGCTAAGAATATTAGAATATCTCATACTTTACCGCCGTTTGAAGAGCTAAAATGGCGTGCTTATTGCAAGTATCATAATTCTTTTTCTCATGCTACTAACGATTGCAATGTTTTTCAACGACAGATACAATCGGCCATTAATGACGGACGATTGAACTTTTCTGAGATGCAAGTTGATAAACAGCCTTTTCCAATGAATACCATGGATTTGGAGGGGAAGAAGCTACTCATTCGGCCGGAGGTAGACGAATCTGCTAATAAAGCTAATGTCATTGTTGGTGAGCCCAGGAAAGACAAGGAGGACAACAAGGTCTTGGGGAGACAGGTTGTGCTTGGTAAGCAACCCGATGGCAAGGAAGTGATCAAAATCACCATCAAGAATCCTACACTCGGGGGGCAACTGCAAGTGCAAGAAAATGCTCGTGTGAGATTTGTCAAGCCCAAGAGTCCAGAAATTGGCAAGTGGAAAAGGAATGAAGTTAAAGTATGGCGCAAGCGGATCAAGCCAACTTTTGATATGTTGCTGTCCAAGTACACCAACCAGTCGGCCGGTTCTAGCTTTAATCGGCCGACTCATCTGAAGCGACCAAGGTCATCATCAGCTGATATGTTCAGTCAGTATATGAAACCGAGTGGACCAAGGGTGCCGTTTCCAGAAGAGCATACACAATCTGTTTGGGATTGACTTGGCTATTCATATAGAGGCTGACTGAAGATTGGTGGCTATCAGTCGGCTGGTCAAAACATGCGACCGGATGGAAATTATCCAAGTGTAAGAATGGACCCAGGTGGAAGTTATCCGAGTGAAAAAATGTGGTCAAGTAAATTCCATCCGAGTGGATTCCATCCGAGTGACATCCATTCGAGTGGATTCCATCAGAGTAAAAAGGTACGCCCGAGTGGAAATTTCATGCATCTGGAAAGTCGAAAAGAATGGCGTGTTAAATCACTAACTGTTGCAGCAGTTGAGTCGGGAAAAGGCAAGGAGAAAATGGATGCCGACTCGCTTATCTTGGGCACCGAAACATTCGCCATACAGCAGCCGATTGTGCATAGAAATCCGACTGAGCCGATATTTTCTATCACGCCAAAGCACTCGGCTAATGACCATGAAGCAAGCACCAGCCGAGTAAAAACGAGAGATCCTAAATACACTCAGCCAAAGTGGTGTCCTCCAGGGCTAACAAAGACACAAAAGAGGAAACTACAGAGGTTAAGGAGTCAAGAGATGGCAGAACAAGAGGACGAGAAGCAAAGGGATAAGTTTTTCAATGACACTCGGCCTATGGTACCTACAAAACAAGTGTGGAGGCCCAAACAAATACAAGATGCTGTGGCTTCTACACCTATCACAGCAGCACCTACACTACCAAAAGAGGACGGCGCAATCATTGCATCGTCTACGTTACCTATTGCTTCCTCTTCACTCGGACAAATTTCTGAATCGGTGGATGCACTTGAGGAGGAGGCTGATATGTTGGACTATGAGTCTACACCGGTTCATGAAGGTATGGATATCAATATGGTGTATTACTTATCTGGTGAGTTTCGTGCTGTAGATGAGGAAGGGAAGGTTGCTCAGCTGGATTTTGGCCCTAAAAACGCGATATTCGAGAAGCCAAAAGAACCAGTAACGCATATGAAACCATTATATCTTAGAGGTCATATCAATGGGTCGCCGCTCACTCGGATGCTTGTTGATGGTGGTGCTGTGGTAAATCTTATGCCCTATTTGGTCTTCAAGAAATAGGGTTTGCCTGATGAAGAATTGATCAAGACCAATATGGTGCTCAACGGGTTTGAAGGCAAAGAGAAAACTGAAGCCAAAGGTGTAATGTATGTGGAGCTTACAGTCGGAAGCAAAACTTTGGCTACTGCATTCTTTGTCTCTGAGGTGCAAGGTAACTACAACGTTATACTAGGCCATGATTGGGTTCATGCAAACCAGTGCGTGCCATCCACTATGCACCAGTTTTTGATTCAGTGGGTTGATGATGAAGTGGAAGTCATTCATGCGGATAACTCGGCTTGTGTTGCTTTGGCCGATGCATCGGTGGATTGGCAACATCCCAATGCTACTTGCTTGACGGGACGTGACTTATAAGAATTTGATTTTCTCAGCGCGACCAAGAATGGTTTTGTGCCTGTCTCTTTAAAGCTGACTGAATGCAATTGGCTCCAAGGTATGATATGTTTAAATGGATCCTAATTCTGAGTGGTTACAAAAATGTCTTGTAAAGTATCGGTCCAGTGAGAACGATATGTATGAGTCTATAGAGGAGTTGGATGACATGGATAAACTTGGACAAGCTTTTACATCAGCCGATCCATTAGAAGAGGTAGATATTGGAGATGGTTTAGTCACTCGACCGACATTTATAAACAAAAATTTGAAAGTCGATTGTAAGGCTAAGTTAATTGAGCTATTGAAAGAATATGTTTGTTGCTTTGCATGGGAATATCATGAGATGCCAGGGTTTAGCCGAGAGCTAGTGGAGCATCGGTTGCCTATAAAGGCCGGTTTTAGACCTTATAAACAATTGGACAGAAAATTTAATCCGAAAACATATGACCGAATCAAGGAAGAGATCGGTCGACTGCTTGAAGCTAATTTCATTCGACCTTGCAGGTATGCAGAGTGGATTTGTAACATTGTCCCAGTGGAGAAGAAAGGGTCCGGTAAGTTGAGGGTGTGCATTGACTTCAGAGATTTGAATAGGGCTACACCCAAAGATGAGCATCCTATGCCAATAGCCGATATGCTTATTAATGATGCTTATGGACATAAGGTTATTAGCTTTCTAGATGGTAATGCCGGATACAACCAAATTTTTATGGCCGAAGAGGACATGTACAAGACAGCTTTTCGATGCCCTGGTTTCCTTGGTTTATTCGAGTGGACAGTGATGACATTCGGATTAAAAAATGCTGGCGCCACATATCAAAGGGCTATGAATTTGATTTTTCATGATTTACTCAGTGTCATACTTGAAGTTTATATTGATGATATTGTTGTCAAATCGGATGCTTTTGAATCTCACTTGGCCGATTTGCGTTTAGCTTTCGAAAGAATGAAAAAGTATGGACTGAAAATGAATCCTTTGAAGTGTGCTTTCGGTGTGTCAGCTGGCAAGTTTTTGGGTTTCATTATTCATGAAGATGGTATAGAGACTGATCCCAAAAAGATAGAGGCTATACAGAAAGTGGAGGCTCCAACATGCAAGAGAGATATGCAAAAGTTCCTTGGCAAGGTCAATTATTTGAGACGGTTCATAGCTAATCTATCAGGGAAAGTTGATGCATTTACTCCTATCCTTCGGTTAAGGAATGATGCTGATTTCACTTGGGGGCAAAACAGCAAGAAGCATTTGATATGATCAAGAATTATTTGTGCTCTCCTCCGGTGATGAGAGCACCCAAGCATAGGGAACCCTTCAGACTTTACATTGCAGCAGAGGAAGGAGTTATTGGTGTTGTTCTAAATCAAGAGACCGAAGGAAAAGAGCATGCCATCACTTATTTGAGCCACCGCTTATTGGACGCAGAGACAAGGTATACATTTATTGAGAAATTATGTCTATGCTTATATTATGCTTGCGCAAAACTGACACATTATTTAGTGCCGAGTGTTTGTGTAGTAGCTTGTCAAACCGATGTCATTAAATACATGTTGCATGGGCCAATTCTTAGTGGTAGAATTGGCAAGTGGGCTTATGCTTTGATTGAATATGATTTGGCTTATGAATCTCTAAAATCCACGAAATGCCAAATTGTTGCTAATTTCATTGTTGAACATCGGATTAATAACAAGCATGATGTTGATATGAACCTTGTTTCATTAGTACCATGGAGATTATACTTTGATGGTTCAGTTTGTAGCAATGGCCAAGGTGTTGGTATTGTTTATATATCTCCTCATGGTGCTATTTTTGAAGCCTCATGCTGCTTAGAATATTTTTGCACAAACAATCAAGCCGAATATGAAGCATTGTTATTCGGCCTAGAGATGTTACTTGCTATAGGTGTTACACATATTGAGGCTTATGGTGATTAGTTACTAGTGGTGCAACAAATATCCAAAGTCTTTCAGTGTTTGGACGAATCACTTAATGTTTATCTTGATAAATGTCTAGATATAATCTCTACTTTGGATTGTTTTAGCATTGCACATATATCTAGACATGACAACTGGAGAGCAAATGAGTTGGCACAACAAGCATCTGGATACCATGTTGATCATGGCATGTTTCATATTTATCAAAGTCCGATGTCTTGTCTTACCAGTATAGAAGAGGCCGAACCAGAACCCACTGATTCGGTCATTAACAAAAAATCTAGTGCAGGTGACAATCCCGACTAGAGGAAGCCCATTGTTGATTACTTGTGCAATCCAAGTGAAAGGGTGGACAGGGCTGTTCGGCGTATGACTTTCAAGTATACAATGAGAGATGATGGTCTTTATCGCCGAACAGTCGATGATGTTCTTCTAAAGTGTTTGGACGAGGACCAGGCAAGAGTTGCTATGGGAGAAGTACATGAAGGTATTTGTGCCACTCGCTAGTCGGCTCCCAAGATGAAATGGTTATTGCGATGTGCTGGGTTTTATTGGCCGACTATGATTAATGATTGCTTCAGGTATTATAAGGGGTGTGAAGCTTGTCAAAAGTTTGGTGATATTAATTGGCTCCTGCTGCTATGTTACATCCTATTATCAAACCTTGGCCTTTCAGAGGTTGGGGTTTAGATTTCATTGGACAAATCCATCCGTCTTCCTCAAAAGGGCATCGGTTCATATTGGTGGCAACTGGTTATTTCACTAAATGGTCTGAAGCAGTACCTCTCAAGAACATGACGCATACGGAGGTAATTCAATTCATAACCGAGCACATTATTCATAGATTCGGTATTCCTCAAACGTTAACTACATATCAAGGTTCATCTTTCATGTCACACCAAGTCAGAGAGTTTGCCGAATCTTATAACATAAAGTTGCTCAATTCCTCTCCATATTATGCCCAAGCTAATGGAAAAGCTGAGTCTAGCAATAAAATTTTAATCAAGCTCATCAAGAAGAAGATTGAGGATAATCAAGGAGATGGCATGACTTGTTGTTTGAGGCATTATGGGCACATAGAATCTCAAGGCATGGTGCTACGAGAGTGACTCCATATGAGCTAGTATATGGTCAGGAGGCTGTTTTACCCGTGGAAGTAAATTTGAATGCTTTGAGAATAGCCAAACAAAATGATTTATCGGCAATAGACTTCTATAACTTGATGATGGACAACATTGATGAGGTTGCTGATAAACGTTTGGCTGCTTTGAATGCCATAGAGAGAAATAAGTTGAGGGTGGCAAGGGCTTACAATAAGAAAGTCAAGTTGAAGAATTTTCAAGTTGGTGATCTTGTTTGGAAAGTGATTCCGCCGATTGGTTCAAAAGATAGGAAATTCGGGAAGTGGTATCCAAGTTGGGAAGGTCCTTTTAGAATTACAAGAGTTGTTCCCGGAAACTCATATTTGGTGGAATCAATAGAAGGGGCATTGTTACCTCGAGCTCTCAATGGCAAATATTTGAAGAAATACCACCCGAGTGTCTGGCAGGAAGCCTAAGTAGGCAATGGCCGATATACTATTATCGCCCTTAGCACAAACATGGCCGATACATAATTATCGCCCTGAGAAAAATAAATGGCCGATGGAGTGTTGACATCGTCCTTAGAACGAACACTATGCATATTATTTTTCGGCATGCAAGCTTTGCCGAAAAACAGGGGGGCATGTGTTGACACCTGATTTTGGCAAGATACAGAGTGAAAGATTTTTTCAGCATGAAAAGTTTCGCGTCATCGAATGGAATAACTTTGATGTTTAAGTCATTGACATCCGACCTCATCTTAGGGGCCGAAGCTATACTCCGAGTGACAGAATTTAGTGTTCCGAGTGCTTTTCGGCCAATTCTGCTTTCAGGACTACCTCGGATGAAGGAGCACTCTAAAGAAATTGTCTTCGTCTCGTCGAGGCAATTGATTTTCATATATAAATCATCTTAATCCGAGTTCATATGCAATAGTTATAGTCAATACGGTCTGGACAGGCCAGAGACCAAAATATTACACTTGACACCAGACACATGTTGATGAGTGTTTGATGCAATGCGTGAGCAATTCGGCCTTCAAGACGGCCTTTAATTGAAAAACCTTCAACACGGAAAAGTTTCGTCTCGTCGAGCCGATCGACTTTCGTATATAACTCGTCTCAATCCGAGGTCGTATGAGGCCTGGAGAGACAAATCAAGATCAGACTATGTTTTCAGTCAGAAATCCGAGTGAAAAGTTTACCATCCGAGTGAAAGTTTACGGTCGAGTGAAAGTTTGCTGACCAGATGAACTTATTATTATCCAAGTGGAAATATAGTCATCCGAGTGGAAATATGATCATCCGAGTGAAATTGTCGTCCAGGTGAAAATATTCCGAGTGAAAAGATTACCATCGGGACGAAAACTTGCCGATTGAATAAGATAGTGCCTTCCGAGTGGAAATATAGTCATCCGAGTGGAAATATAGTCATCCGAGTGAAAGATTGTCTTCCGAGTGAAAAAGTCCAATCGGGCGATCCGACTGAAAGTATCTAATATCCGAGTGGATGAGCTCAAGTCCGAGTGAAATTGAACATGTGCTCGAAAGTTTATCAAAATGACCTTGGATGAAGAAGTGTTCAATACAGAAGTTGTGCGTATCATCAAGATGGTAAACTTTGATTTTGGAGTCATCATCATGAGAGATAATATATAGCCTACAAATTCACTACGAGACTCGGATAATCCAGTCTACTGCAAGACCGAGTCCGACTGGAAGATAAAGATGACCTCGAAAAGTATTCAAGATGGCCTTATTTGAAAAAGTGATCAACATGAGAGTTGTTCGTATCGTCGAGGCACACAAGTTTGATATTTGAGCCGTCTCGATTGGAGATCATATGCAAGCCCGGCGGCCTGCGCAAGAAGGAAGACAGAGTTTGGGCCAGATTCAGACTGAATCCGAGTTGGAATAGAATTAGGACTCTAGGACGTGAATTGATGTAATTTTTCTTGTAAGGAAAGCCTAGATGAATCCTTTACTTGTACGGGAAGTCCAGCCGCCTCTTATATATGTTGGGGGTGACGGCCGATTGAACAACACACAATCGAACAAATCAATATACTACTTTTTCATCTACGTTTTATCTCTCCACCGTTTTTCTATCTCGTTCTTCGCTGTTCTTCGTGTTTGAGAGCTGCGAATCCCGAGGCTCTAGGGGCGAGCGAATCGACCTAGGGCAGCCCATAGCCACCGCACTCCCTGACGGGGTCCCTCCCGGGGGTGTGGGGTTTTCGGGTCTGCAAAAGCGCCTGTCGACTGTCTTGCGTATCGCGCTATCGGTCAGGTCTCCTTCGACGTGAGCTGCGGTGCATCTCCCCCGGCGTCGAGGGTACACATGATGTGTTCGTGTGTTAACAGGGGGCTACTGAGGGAGTCCTGGACTAAGGGGTCCTCGGGTGTCCGACCTATTAGACATGGGCCGGACTGATGGGCTGTGAAGATACGTAAACCGAAGACTCTATCCGTGTCTGGATGGGACTCTCCTTGGCGTGGAAGGCAAGCTTGGCGTCCAAATATGAAGATTCCTTTCTCTGTAACCGACTTTATGTAACCCTAGATCCCTCCGATGTCTATATAAACTGGAGGGCTAGGTCCATAGATATATATTCTCATAATCATAGTCAGACAGGCTAGACTCTTAGGGTTTAGCAATTACGATCTCATGGTAGATCAACTCTTGTAATACTCATATTCATCAAGATCAATCAAGTAGGAAGTAGGGTATTACCTCCATAGAGAGGGCCCGAACTTGGGTAAACATTGTGTCCCCTGTCTCCTGTTACCATCGACCTTAGACGCATAGTTCGGGACCCCCTACCCGAGATCCACCGGTTTTAACACCGACATGGGGCGCCCCTCCTCTTGGCCTTCTCCTATCTCTTCCACTAAATCCCATGTAGGCCCATTAAGCCCCCGGGGGTTCCGGTAACGTCCTGGTACTCCAGTAAATGCCTGAACTCATCCGAATCCATTCTGGTGTCTAATCATAACCTTCCAATATATCAATCTTCATGTCTCGACCATTTCGAGATTCCTCGTCATGTTTGTGATCACATCCGGGACTCCGAACTACCTTCGGTACATCAAAATACATAAACTCATAATACCGATCATCATCGAACGTTAAGCATGCGGACCCTACGGGTTCGAGAACTATGTAGACATGACCGAGACTCATCTCCAGTCAATAACCAATAGCGGAACCTGGATGCTCATATTGGTTCCTACATATTCTACGAAGATCTTTATCGGTCAAACAGCATAACAACATAAGTTGTTCCCTTTGTCATCGGTATGTTACTTGCCCGAGATTCGATCATCGGTATCTCAATACCTAGTTCAATCTCATTACCGGCAAGTCTCTTTACTCATTCCGTAATGCATCCTCCCCAATTAACTCGTTAGTCACATTGCTTGCAAGGATTATAGTGATGTGCATTACCGAGTGGGCCCAGAGATATCTCTCTGATACATGGAGTGACAAATCCTAATCTCGATCTATGCCAACTCAACAAACACCATCGGAGACACCTTTAGAGCATCTTTATAGTCACCAAGTTACATTGTGACGTTTGATAGCACACTAAGTGTTCCTTTGGTATTCGGGAGTTGCATAATCTCATAGTCATAGGAACATGTATAAGTTATGAAGAAAGCAATATCAATAAACTAAACGATCATAGTGCTAAGCTAACTTATGGGTCAAGTCAATCATATCATTCTCTAATAATGTGATCCCATTCATTAAATGACAACTCATGTCTATGGTTAGGAAACTTAACCATCTTTTGATTAACGAGCTAGTCAAGTAGAGGCATACTAGTGACACTCTGTTTGTCTATGTATTCACACATGTACTAAGTTTCCGGTTTAATACAATTCTAGCATGAATAATAAACATTTATCATGATATAAGGAAATATAAATAACAACTTTATTATTGCCTCTAGGGCATATTTCCTTCAGTCTCCCACTTGCACTAGAGTCAATACTCTAGATTACATTGTAATGATTCTAACACCCATGGAGTCTTGGTGTTGATCATGTTTTTCTCGTGTGAGAGGCTTAGTCAACCACTGGTGCACGTCGGGCCTAAACAAATAGTTTGAACCCCTTTCCGCGATGGCATTTGGAACCGTCTCCATGTGAGTGTGGGTGATAGGTTGGTCCTTCCCACACGACCCAGAAACCGTCGGGGATATGCCCTCCTGGCACGCAGGCTCGACAAAATGAGAACGTGTGCGACCGGCGAGCGCTCAAATACGGAAATACGTACAGTAAAGTTACAAAATACAATTATATGACAAAATTGTTTCTGGTCCCAAGTACATCCCACACAGTCAGTCCTCGCTAAACGTTTCCGTTTGTATGTACATCCCACACAGTCGCTCCAAAGAAAACGTTTCCATTCACAGGTACATCACACACAATTTTTCCCGTTAAATCATTTGCGTTATTGAATGTATCACACACGGTCCATAGAAGAAACTGTGTGGCAAAGGCTATCCATCACACACCATTTTTATGTGGTAAACGTTTGCGCAAGGTGGCCTAACAAAAACAGTTTTCAAGAGAAAGTCGTGTGTGATTATTCATTGATCCAACACGGTTTATTCCTAGAAACTGTGTGTGTTGCCTGAGGTCATCGCCCACGGTATTTTTTCAACAACTGTTTGGAATAGCAAAACCCAATTAGCTGGATAATTCGCCATTAGCAGGCTAATTATCTGATTATTCATAATCCATTTATTAATCTAATTGACATTTCATATTAAGCACACAATATATTTCATTTCCATATTAAGGAAGCAGAATTTCATAATTGAAATACATCAGAGTACAACATGATATAGCTTCAACACTCAGCTACCCCATTACACAACTGCACGAACATCAAGTTCCACATGCAACATGTAGAACCTTCCGAAATTAGCATCATAGATAGTATATAGACATATGCATCTCATCTGGAAAACTGCTGAAGCAGAAGGCGAATATTGAGCCTTTATTCATGTTGAAGGTCTTTGCAACTTTAGGCCAACACATATGGATGATTGACCATCCGTCCTTCGCCCTCTTCATGAACACTTCAATATTGAAACGTGGGTGTTGTATGAATACCTTCCTCACCTCCTGACCATAGAGGTGGTTTGAGAGGTAATCATCAGTGAACTGCTTTGGAAAGGCCTGAAAACAAGGATGTGGATAAATATCTTCTCTATATTGGAAATGGGGCAAAGGAATAAAAAAAGGCAAGGTATAATATTTAGTACCATCTTGTAGTGAACAGATGTCTTCTTCATTGTGCAGACAAAGATCTTGTTGTTTTTTGTCACTAATTTCTTTATCCTAACAATCTTTCCGAGTTTCTTGATTTGATTGATATTCATGGACAACTCATTTCCCCATATGCAAAAAGGGTCGAATAGTGGGTCAAAACCTCTGACAGCAGGACCTACATGTGCAAGACCAAATTGTTAAAAACCAAAATATTAGAATGGTTCCTGCAATTGCACAATGATGTGCTATTAGAGAATGAACCATGCACATGCTAACCTCGATTGTAAACCTCACTGCTTCCCATTGTTTCCCTGCAACACATATAAGGTAGTTAGTCATCAGGTTAAGTAAGGGTTCGCATGCTATCAGTAAAATATGTTGATGAAAAATAAGCACATTGCAGATTCAACAGATTAATTCAAGCCACACGGAAAACCCATTTACGCAAACCAAGCATGATTAAGAACTAGGAAATATAGCACTTGTATATGTTTATCATGTATTAAGTGCAGCCAAATTCGATTTATTCATCACATGCACAACAATACAAAATTCTAACCACAACAATTGGACATCGCATTGCAGAATTGAACAAAGTAGTTAACTAAACACCACAACAAATGAACCAAACATTAAATGAGCACCACATTGCACAATATAACATACTCCTAATAGAAGATCAGATAGTTAACCAAACAGTTAACTACAACCAATTGTAGCAATTATATTTGTTTCTCATGTATTTACTACAGCCAAATTCAATTTATTCCTCACATGGTATACAATAACAGAATGCACCCACAACTATTGAACATCACATTGCAGAATTGAACCAAACAGTTAACTAAACACCACTACACAAATGAACCAATTGTAGCAATTATATTTGTTTCTCATGTATTTACTATAGCCAAATTCAATTTATTCCTCACATGGTATACAATAACAGAATGCACCCACAACTATTGAACATCACATTGCAGAATTGAACCAAATAGTTAACTAAACACCACTACACAAATGAACCAAACCTTAACTGAGCACCACATTGCACAATGTATAACCAAACCAAGCATGCTTGAAAACTTGGAAATATAGCAATTGTATTCGTTTCTCATGTATTCTGTAAATATAAATTCGATTTATTTCTCACATGGAAGACAATACAAAATTGCAGCCTGAAGAATTGAACATCACATTTGCAGAATTGAACCAAATAGTTAACTGAAGACGACAACTAATTAACAAATTAGTTAATAAGTGAGCAACACACTGCACGACATATAGAACATATACACTAGAGCACCAGATTGCATGGTAAAATTAGATAGCACAATTCACTAGAATTTGTGAAGGAAAGGCAGGAGCAGCACACACAACGGGTAAACCGAGCATGCTTAACTGGCGTAGCTAGCAAATGGAAAGGTGCTCTTCCAAGATCTGGGGGCCAGCACGAATGGCAGCCATCGGACCTCATCTGCGCATGCGGCCGCAATTTGCTTCTCCGCTGCCAAATGCTCCTTGATATCCTGGCTATACTGCTGATACGTCTCCAATGTATCTATAATTTTTTATTGTTCCATGCTATTATATTATCAACCTTGGATGTTTTATATGCATTTATATGCTATTTTATATGATTTTGGGGACTAACCTATTAACCTAGAGCCCAATACCAGTTTCTGTTTTTTTCCTTGTTTTCGAGTATCGCATAAAAGGAATACCAAACAGAGTCCAATTGACGTGCCAATTTTTGATGATTTTTTATGGACCAAAAGAAGCCCCCGGAGTAAAAGAGTTGGGCCAGAAGAGTCCCGGGCTGTCCACGAGGGTGGGGGCGTGCCCTACCCCCTGGGCGTGGGCCCCTATCTCGCGGATGATCCGGAGACCCCCCTGACGTGAGACCTACGCCAAAAATTCCTATAAATACAGAAACCCCCAGAAATAAACCTAGATCGGGAGTTCCGCCGCCGCAAGCCTCTGTAGCCACCGAAAACCAATCTAGACTCGTTCCAGCACCCTGTCGGAGGGGAGGAATCCCTCTCCGATGCCATCTTCATCATCCCAGCCCTCTCCATGACGAGGAGGGAGTAGTTCACCCTCGGGGCTGAGGGTATGTACCAGTAGCTATGTGTTTGATTTCTCTCTCTCTCTCTCGTGTTCTTGATTCGGCCCGATCTTGATGTACCACAAGCTTTGCTATTATAGTTGGATCTTATGATGTTTCTACCCCTCTGCTCTCTTGTGATGGATTCAGTTTTCCCTTTGAAGTTATCTTATCGAATTGAGTCTTTAAGGATTTGAGAACACTTGATGTATGTCTTGCATGTGCTTATCTGTGGTGACTATGGGATATCACGTGATCCACTCGATGTATGTTTTGGTGATCAACTTGCGAGTTCAGTGACCTCGTGAACTTATGCATAGGGGTTGGCACACATTTTGGTCTTGACTCTCCGGTAGAAACTTTGGGGCACTCTTTGAAGTTCTTTGTGTTGGTTGAATAGATGAATATGAGATTGTGTGATGCATATCGTATAATCATACCCATAGATACTTGAGGTGACATTGGAGTATCTAGGTGACATTAGGGTTTTGGTTGATTTATGTCTTAAGGTGTTATTCTAGTACGAACTCTAGGATAGATTGAACGGAAAGAATAGCTTCGTGTTATTTTACTACGGACTCTTGAATAGATTGATCAGAATGGATAACTTTGAGGTGGTGTCATACCCTACAATAATCTCTTCGTTTGTTCTTCGCTATTAGTGACTTTGGAGTGACTCTTTATTGCATGTTGAGGGATTTTTATATGATCCAATTATGTTATTATTGTTGACAGAACTTGCACTAGTGAAAGTATGAACCCTAGGCCTTGTTTCGAAGCATTGCAAAACCGTTTGTGTTCACTTTTATCATTAGTTACCTTGCTGTTTTTATATTTTTCAGATCACAAAAACCTATATCTACCATCCATATTGCACTTGTATCACCATCTCTTTGCCGAACTAGTGCACCTATACAATTTACCATTGTATTGGGTGTGTTGTGGACACAAGAGACTCTTTGTTATTTGGTTGCAGGGTTGTTTGAGAGAGACCATCTTCATCCTACGCCTCCCATGGATTGATAAACCTTAGATCACCCACTTGAGGGAAATTTGCTACAGTCCTACAAACCTCTGCACTTGGAGGCCTAACAATGTCTACAAGAAGAAGGTTGTGTAGTAGACATCAAGCTCTTTTCTGGTGCCGTTGCCGGGGAGGTTAGCGCTTGAAGGTATATCTTTAGATCTTGCAATCAAATATTTTTTTCTTGTTTTATCACAAGTTTAGTCTATAAAAGAAAACTACAAACAAATGGAATTAAAGTTGCCTCATATACTTCATCTTTTTAATGTCTTTCGTGAAAATAAGTATTCCAATAATTGTGCCAAAGTGTTAGAAGAAGAATGCATTAGAATGTTTGGCACTAAATCTTTGTATGATGAGCATGATTGCAATGTTGTTAGTATGAATTCCTTGGATATCTATGATGCTAATGATATGCAAAGCCACAAGCTTGGGGATGCTATGTTTGACGAAGATGATATTTTTTGTCCACCAAGTTTTGATGAGCAAATTTATTTTGATGATAGCATGCTTCCTATTTATGATGATTATACTGATGAAAGTGGGTTTGGAAGAGTGTTAACTTTAGGAAGTAATGATCCCACTATTTTGGAGGGTGTTGAATCTTATTGTGATAATTATGAAAGTGGGTTTGGGGAGGTCATGACTTTAGTTAATGTTAATCCCACTATTTTGGAAGAGTGTCAACTTTCCATACATGTGGATAGTGTTAAGAATATGTTTTGTGATAGCTATATTGTTGAATTTGCTTATGATCTTAAATGTAAGTATTATGAGGGAGGAACATATGCTTGTAGGAATTGCAATAATATCAAGTTTCCTCTCTACATGTTGAAAATCTTGAAGCTATGCTTGTTTTGCTTTCCTATGCTAGTTGATTATTGTTCCCATAAGTTGTTTGCTCACAAAATCCCTACGCATAGGAAGTGGGTTAGACATAAATGTGCTAGTCATATTCTTCATGATGCTCTCTTTCTTTTTCAATTCTTATCTTTTATGTGAGCATCATTGAAATCATCATGCCTAGCTAGGGGCGTTAAACGATAGCGCTTGTTGGGAGGCAACCCAATTTTAATTTTTTTTCTTTGCCTTTTGTTCCTGTTTAGTAATAAATAAATCATCTATCCTCTGTTATTATTGTGCTTTTTATGTTTTAATTAGTGTTTGTGCCAAGTATAGCCTTTAGGATCTTCTTGGGTGATTGTTATTTGATCTTGCTATAAAAAACAGAAAGTATGCGCTCACGAGAATAATTTTAGTTTTTTTACCAGAGAGCGATAAAATACCAATTCCACTTGCATTAGATTAATAAAAAAATGGCCTAGGACTTCCTAATTTATCAGGATTTTTGGAGTTACATAAGTATTCGAAACCTACAGATTACTACGGACTGTTCTGTTTTTGACAGATTCTGTTTTCTATGTGTTGTTTGTTTATTTTGATGAATCTATGAGTAGTATCGGAGGGTATGAACCATAGAGAAGTTGGAATATAGTAGATATTACACCAATATGAATTTAGAATGAGTCCACAACAGTACCAAAAGTGGTGATTTATTTTCTTATACTAACGGAGCTCACGAGATTTTCTGTTGAGTTTTGTGTTGTGAAGTTTTCAAGTTTTGGGTATAGATTCGATGGACTATGGAATAAGGAGTGGCAAGAGCCTAAGCTTGGGGATTCCCAAGGCACCCCAAGGTAACATTCAAGGACAACCAAGAGCCTAAGCTTGGGGATGCCCTGGATGGCATCCCCTCTTTCGTCTTTGTTCATCGGTAACTTTACATGGAGCTATATTTTTATTCACCACATGATATGTGTTTTGCTTGGAGCATCATTTTATTTTTTCTTTTCTTTTGCTTGCTGTTTTAATAAATTACCAAGATCTGAAATTCTTAAATGTTAGAGAGTCTTCACATAGTTGCATAATCATTCGACTACTCATTGATCTTCACTTATATCTTTTGGAGTAGTTTGTCATTTGCTCTAGTGCTTCACTTATATCCTTTTAGAGCACGGCGGTGGTTTTATTTTGAAGAAATATATGAAATCTCATGCTTCACTTATATTATTTTGAGAGTCCTAAACAGCATGGTAATTTGCTTTGGTTATGAATTTAGTCCTAATATGATGGGCATCCAAGATGGGTATAATAAAAACTTTCATATAAAGTGCGTTGAATACTATGAGAAGTTTGATACTTGATTATTGTTTTGAGATATGAGGATGGTAATATTAGAGTCATGCTAGTGAGTAGTTGTGAATTTGAGATATACTTGTGCTAAAGTTTGTGATTCCCGTAGCATGCACGTATGGTGAACCGTTATGTGATGAAGTGAGGGCATGATTTATTTTTTGATTGTCTTCCTTATGACTGGCGGTCGGGGACGAGCGATGGTCTTTTCCTACCAATCTATCCCCCTAGGAGCATGCACATAGTACTTTGTTTTGATAACTAATAGATTTTTGCAATAAGTATGTGAGTTCTTTATGACTAATGTTGAGTCCATGGATTATAAGCACTCTCACCCTTCCACCATTGCTAGCCTCTCTAATACCGCGCACCTTTCGTCGGTATCATACACCCACCATATACCTTCCTCAAAATAGCCACCAAACCTACCTATTATGGCATTTCCATAATACATTGCCATGCAAATTTCCACCCTTCCGTTTATTATGACACGCTTCATCATTGTCATATTGCTTTGCATGATCATGTAGTTGACATCATATTTGTGGCAAAGCCACCATTCATAATTCTTTCATACATGTCACTCATGAGTCATTGCACATCCCGGTACACCGCCGGATGCATTCATATATAGTCATATTTTGTTCTAAGTATCGTGTTGTAATTCTTGAGTTGTAAGTAAATAAAAGTGTGATGGTCACCATTATTAGAGGATTGTCCCATGTGAGGAAAGGATGATGGAGACTATGATTCCCCCACAAGTCGGGATGAGATGGACGACAAATAAAAAAAGAGAAAAAAGAGGCCATAAAAAAAGAGAAGGCCCCCCAAAAAAGAACAAAATGAGAGAAAAAAGAGAGAAGGGGCAATGCTACTATCCTTTTACCACACTTGTGCTTCAAAGTGGCACCATGATCTCCATGATAGAGAGTCTCCTATGTAGTCACTTTCATATACTAGTGGGAATCTTTCATTATAGAACTTGGCTTGTATATTCCAATTGCGGGCTTCTTCAGAATTCCCTAGGTCTTCGTGAGCAAGCGAGTTGGATGCACACCCACTTAGTTTATTTTTGAGCTTTCATACACTTATAGCTCTAGTGCATCCATTGCATGGCAATCCCTACTCACTCAAATTGATATCTATTGATGGGCATCTCCATAGCCCGTTGATACGCCTAGTTAATGTGAGACTATCTTCTCCTTTTTGTCTTCTCCACAGCCACCATTCTATTCCACCTATAGTGCTATGTTCATGGCTCAGCTCATGTATTACGTGAAGATTGAAAAAGTTTAAGAACATCAAAAGTATGAAACAATTGCTTGGCTTGTCATCGGGGTTGTGCATGATTTAAATATTTTGTGTGATGAAGATAGAGCATAGCCAGACTATATGATTTTGTAGGGATAGCTTTCTTTGGCCATGTTATTTTGAGAAGACATGATTACTTTGTTAGTATGCTTGAAGTATTATTATTTTTATGTCAATATTAAACTTTTGTCATGAATATTTCAGATCTGAATATTCTTGCCACAATAAAGTGAATTACATGGATAAATATGTTAGGTAGCATTCCACATCAAAAATTCTGTTTTTATCGTTTACCTACTCGAGGACGAGCAGGAATTAAGCTTGGGGATGCTTGATACGTCTCCAACGTATCTATATTTTTTTATTGTTCCACGCTATTATATTATCAACCTTGGATGTTTAATATGCATTTATATGCTATTTTATATGATTTGTGGGACTAACCTATTAACCTAGAGCCCAGTGCCAATTTCTGTTTTTTCCTTGTTTTTGAGTATCGCAGAAAAGGAATACCAAGCGGAGTCCAATTGACATGCCAATTTTTGATGATTTTTTATGGACCAAAAGAAGCCCTCGGAGTAAAAGAGTTGGGCCAGAAGAGTCCCGGGCTGTCCACGAGGGTGGGGGCGCGCCCTACCCCCTAGGCATGGGCCCCTATCTCGTGGACAATCCGGAGACCCCCCTGACGTGAGACCTACGCCAAAAATTCCTATAAATACAGAAACCCCCAGAAATAAACCTAGATCGGGAGTTCAGCCGCCGCAAGCCTCCATAGCCACCAAAAACAAATCTAGACCCGTTCTGCCACCCTGCCGGAGGGGGGGAATCCCTCTCCGGTGGCCATCTTCATCATCCCAGTGCTCTCCATGATGAGGGAGTAGTTCACCCTCGGGGTTGAGGGTATGTACCAGTAGCTATGTGTTTGATCTCTCTCTCTCTCTCTCTCTCGTGTTCTTGATTTGCCCCGTGTTGGAAATATGCCCTAGAGGCAATAATAAATTAGTTATTATTATATTTCCTTGTTCATGATAATTGTTTATTATCCATGCTATAATTGTATTGATAGGAAACTCAGATACATGTGTGGATACATAGACAACACCATGTCCCTAGTAAGCCTCTAGTTGACTAGCTCGTTGATCAATAGATGGTTACGGTTTCCTGACCATGGACATTGGATGTCATTGATAACGGGATCACATCATTAGGAGAATGATGTGATGGACAAGACCCAATCCTAAGCCTAGCACAAAGATCGTGTAGTTCGTATGCTAAAGCTTTTCTAATGTCAAGTATCATTTCCTTAGACCATGAGATTGTGCAAATCCCGGATACCGTAGGAATACTTTGGGTGTGCCAAACGTCACAATGTAACTGGGTGGCTATAAAGGTACACTACAGGTATCTCCGAAAGTGTCTGTTGGGTTGGCACGAATCGAGACTGGGATTTGTCACTCCGTGTAAGCGGAGAGGTATCTCTGGGCCCACTCGGTAGGACATCATCATAATGTGCACAATGTGATCAAGGAGTTGATCACGGGATGATGTGTTACGGAATGAGTAAAGAGACTTGCCGGTAACGAGATTGAACAAGGTATCAGGATACCGACGATCGAATCTCGGGCAAGTATCGTACCGCTAAACAAAGGGAATTGTATACGGGATTGATTAAGTCCTTGACATCGTGGTTCATCCGATGAGATAATCGTGGAGCATGTGGGAGCCAACATGGGTATCCAGATCCCGCTGTTGGTTATTGACCGGAGAACGTCTCGGTCATGTCTGCTTGTCTCCTGAACCCGTAGGGTCTACACACTTAAGGTTCGATGACGCTAGGGTTATAAAGGAAGTTTGTATATGGTTACTGAATGTTGTTCGGAGTCCCGGATGAGATCCCGGACGTCACGAGGAGTTCCAGAATGGTCCGGAGGTAAATATTTATATATGGGAAGTCCTGTTTTGGTCATCGGAAAGGTTTCGGGGTTCATCGGTAATGTACCGGGACCACCGGAGGGGTCCGGGGGTCCACCCGGGGGGGGCATGGGCCCCAGAGGCATACATGGGACAAGTGAGAGAAGGCACCAGCCCATAGGTGGGCTGGGGCGCCTCCCACTAAGGCCCATGCGCCTAGAAGAGGAGAGGGGGCAAACCCTAAGGGCAGATGGGCCCTAAGGCCCATACTCCCTGCGCCTCCCTCTCCTCCCCCCTTGTGGCCGCCACCCATAGATGGGTTTGGGGCTGCCGCCCCTCTAGGGGTGGGAACCCTAGAGGGGGCGCACCCTCCTCCCTCTCCCCTATATATAGTGAGGCCTAGGGGCTGCCCATAATACGCGATTTGATCTCTCTCATTGGTGCAGCCCTCCCTCTCTTTCTCCTCTCCCGTGGTGCTTGGCGAAGCCCTGCAGGATTGCCACGCTCCTCCATCACCACCACGCCGTTGTGCTGCTGCTGGATGGAGTCTTCCTCAACCTCTCCCTCTCTCCTTGCTGGATCAAGGCATGGGAGACGTCACCGGGCTGTACGTGTGTTGAACACGGAGGTGCCGTCCGTTCGGCACTAGGATCTCCGGTGATTTGGATCACGACGTGTACGACTCCTTCAACCCCGTTCTCTTGAACGCTTCCGCTTAGCGATCTACAAGGGTATGTAGATGCACTCTCCTTCACCTCGTTGCTGGTCTCTCCATAGATAGATCTTGGTGACGCGTAGGAAAATTTTGAATTTCTGCTACGTTCCCCAACAGCCCGACCTTGATGTACCGCAAGCTTTGCTATTATAGTTGGATCTTATGATGTTTCTCCCCCTCTACTCTCTTGTGATGGATTGATTTTTCCCTTTGAAGTTATCTTATCAGATTGAGTCTTTAAGGATTTGAGAACACTTGATGTATGTCTTGCATGTGCTTATCTGTGGTGACAATGGGATATCAGGTGATCCACTTGATGTATATTTTGGTGATCAACTTGCGAGTTCAGTGACCTCGTGAACTTATGCATAGGGGTTGGCACACGTTTTGGTCTTGACTCTCCGGTAGAAACTTTGGGGCACTCTTTGAAGTTCTTTGTGTTGGTTGAATAGATGAATATGAGATTGTGTGATGCATATCATATAATCATACTCACAGATACTTGAGGTGACATTGGAGTATCTAGGTGACATTATGGTTGTGGTTGATTTGTGTCTTAAGGTGTTATTCTAGTACGAACTCTAGGATAGATTGAACGGAAAGAATAGCTTGGTGTTATTTTACTCCGGACTCTTGAATAGATCAATCAAAAAGGATAACTTTGAGGTGGTTTCATACCCTACAATAATATCTTCGTTTGTTCTCCGCTATTAGTGACTTTGGAGTGACTCTTTGTTGCATGTTGAGGTATTGTTATATGATCCAATTATGTTATTATTGTTGAGATAACTTGCACTAGTGAAAGTATGAACCCCGGGCCTTGTTTCGAAGCATCGCAATACCGTTTGTGTTCACTTTTATCATTAGTTACCTTGCTGTTTTTATATTTTAAGATTACAAAAACCTATATCTACCATCCATATTGCACTTGTATCACCATCTCTTTGCCGAACTAGTGCACCTATACAATTCACCATTGTATTGGGTGTGTTGGGGACACAAGAGACTCTTTGTTATTTGGTTGCAGGGTTGTTTGAGAGAGACCGTCTTCATCCTACGCCTCTCATGGATTGATAAACCTTAGGTCATCCACTTGAGGGAAATTTGCTACGGTCCTACAAACCTCTACACTTGGAGGCCCAACAACGTCTACAAGAAGAAGGTTGTGTAGTAGACATCAGCTGCGTGCACCATGGCTTAGGGCGGCGCTTATTTTGTGGAGGGATCGGTGATTTGGGTGGAAGGTGTCGCGCTCGCGCCGGCGGCCGAGGCATGTGAGATGTGGAAGTTGGAGGAGGATGGGGGTCGGGTGTGGATTACCTGCCTGGATAGACGAGGCCGATCAGCGTGAAGGAGGGTCACCGACAAGGAGGCGGTGCTGCAAGCAAGGAGTGAAGGTTTCAAGTTGCAAAGCAAGGCGGAAAGAGGGGAAATGTGGCTTTTGGTAAGGGGGAGGGGGCAGGGAGGTAGATATTTCCACGGAAGCCGAAAATTTGGAATCGCTTCAGTCAAAAAACTGGCTCGCAAAGTGTCATCAGACACGGTCCCTTATTCAGAACTGTGTACGATATGTGGACATCACAAACGATTCAGATAGATTCACCCGTGTGTGATGAGTTTGAATGTCAAAAGTTTTGGTTCGAATTTCCATGGTTATAGTGGTCATCCATGTCATTGCATAATTTGGGCACACAAAGGAGACTACAGCACACCTACACTTCTTAATCGAGCAAGTTCAACAATTAAACAGAGCTAGCTGACCTAAACATTACTCTAACAAATTAAAGACAGGCGCTCTTAATTAAACAAAACAAAGAGTACTACTACGGCTGGTGCTAGTCGATCTTCGCCACCGCCTCCATGTCCAGCTCGCGCCCGATGGTCTCCTGGGGAAGGGGCTCCATGGCATCCATCGCACCATACTCCGCACCATACTCGGCAAGAATCTCACCATCCACGTCTGCCATCTCTTTGGAAAAGGCCGCCACGAGCTGGGCGTGGGCGGACGTGATCTAGGCTTGGACGGGCTCTGTTGTCGCAAGGTATGCGGTGGAGGAATGGACGACTGCTCGAACACTGTCGGTGATTGCCAGCTCTTCCGCCGTGGGTTGTCGACCATTGTCGGAGAAGCTTCGTTTGATTTGTGCGGTGACCACCAGGAGCTGGGCATGAGCGGCCTCGACATGGTCGTGGGCGGCCTCCATCAGGGCCAAGGCCGCCGCTGCGGAATGGACAGCTGCTGTGCCGCTCTCGCCAGTTCCTATCCCCGAGGCAGATGTTACTGCCGTCACCTGAGAAGCAACAGCGGCCGTTTGGGCTGCCTTTGCCGCCGAGTCGCAGATTGCGGCTGCGCTCATGCACCTTGTTATCACGCGGATGGCGGCTCCGGCCACGCTCTCGCCGGAGTGGGCTACCGAAGTTGCCCTCACGACACGGGTCCACGTGCCCATCTTTCACCGGCGATGATTGAACAGTGAAATGATATATGGGGAGCGAGCTAGTGTGCTTGAGACACCGACTGTGGACTGTAGCCGACGCACCTTCTCGCGTAAGCCATAGGCGTACTATACACCGATGGTGCTCCAGGATATTTTGTGCTGTATCTCACATGGTTGCTAATAATAAACTGTGTGCGATCTACTTGATTTTTCATCTTGATTTGAATTACATAATGGGGTCACAGCGGCAATGGACGGTGTCTGAATTGCTAGACCTTTTATCTAGAGTGAACATGCAACTATATGTGTGTCGTAAAAGAATTGGAATTATTCAGGGTTCGTTTGAACATTTTATACATCAAATTGGTTTTCTAGCCATTTCAGGTGCATAATTCAAATTTGAACTACATGCACATGCTCCAGTGCATATAAATTGGTTGAAAAATCAAATATGTGTCCTTGGGTGCATGCTTAGGTCCCATGCAAGAAATGGGAATGAATTTCAAACACGACGGCATCGTTGATTGTCGGCAAAACATTGAGATGCCTGGTTTTTAAATTCTAGTAAATACAAAACCCGTCTGAAATTCATGAAACTTGGCATGCTATCATGGAGTGGCATCAACATGCCATGGTAAAAAATTTGTCCCATTCGGGGCAGGTTTGGGTATATGCTTCTCACAAACCAGAGCTTCTCACAACAAGCATGATGGTTTTCGGTCTGGAACGTCCCACCTTTGGGGACAAAATGATATCCAATGCCTCTTATTGCTTTCAATTTTTTTCTCGTGTCAACATAGAACAACAGGGGTGTTGTGTGAATTTTTGTGATTTTTCGGGGTTTGTTTGGACATTTTTATGCATTAACTGGGTTTTCAATGCATTTATGTGCATAATTCAAATTTGAACTACATGCACACGCTCCGGTGCATATAAATTGGTTGAAAAATGAAATCTGTGTCATTGGGTGCATGCTTAGGTCCCATGCAAAGAAATGGGAATGAATTTCAAACACTAGGGAACCGTTGATTGCCGGCAAAATGATGAGATGCTTGGTTTTTAAATTCTAGTAAATCCAAAAACCGTTTGAAATTCATGAAACTTGGCATGCTATCATGGAGCGGCATCAACATGCCGTGGTAAATTTTTTGTCCCATTTGGGGCAGGTTTGGGTATATGCTCCTCACAAACCGGAGCTTCTCACAACAAGCATGGTGGTTTTCGGTAGGGAACGTCCCACCTTTGGGGACGAAACGATATCCATTGCCTCTTATTGCTTTCAAATTTTTTCTCGTGTCAACCTAGAACAACAGGAGTGTGTGTGATTTTTTGTGATTATTCGGGGTTTGTTTGGACATTTTTATGCATTAACGGAGTTTTCAATGCATTTATGTGCATAATTCAAATTTGAACTACATGCACATGCTCCAGTGCATATAAATTGGTTGAAAAATCAAATCTGTATCATTGGGTGCATGCTTAGGTCCCATGCAAGAAATGGGAATGAACTTCAAACACTAGGGAACCGTTGATTGCCGGCAAAACATTGAGATGCCTGATTTTTAAATTCTAGTGAATCCAAAACCCGTTTGAAATTCATGAAACTTGGCATGCAATCATGGAGCGGCATCAACATGCCATGGTAATTTTTTTGTCCCATTTGGGGGTGGTTTGGGTATATGCTTCTCACATACCGGAGCTTCTCACAACAAGCATGATGGTTTTTGGTAGGGAACGTCCCACCTTTGGGGACAAAACAATATCCATTGCCTCTTACTGCTTCCAAATTGTTTTTCTCGGGACAACATAGAACAACATGAGTGTTGTGTGAGTTTTTGTGATTTTTCGGGGTTCGTTTGGATATTTTTATGCATTAACTGAGTTTTCAATGCATTTATGTTCATAATTCAAATATAAACTACATGCACATGCTGCAGTGTATATAAATTGGTTGAAAAATCAAATATGTGTCCTTGGGTGCATGCTTAGGTCCCATGCAAGAAATGGAAATGAATTTCAAACACCAGGGCACCGTTGATTGCCGGCAAAACATTGAGATGCCTCGTTTTTAAATTCTAGTAAATCCAAAACCCGTCTGAAATTCATGAAACTTGGCATGCTATCATGGAGCGACATCAACATGCCGTGGTAAAACTTTTGTCCCATTTTGGGCAAGTTTGGGTATATGCTTATCACAAACCGGAGCTTCTCATAACAAGCATGATGGTTTTCGGTAGGGAACGTCCCCCCTCTGGGGACGAAACGATATCCATTGCCTCTTATTGCTTTCAAATTTTTTCTAATGTCAACATAGAACAACCGGAGTGTTGTGTGATTTTTGAGGGTTCGTTTGGACATTTTATGCATTAACTAAGTTTTCAATGCATTTATGTGCATAATTCAAATTTGAACTACATGCACATGCTCCAGTGCATATAAATTGGTTGAAAAATCAAATCTGTGTCCTTGGGTTCATGCTTAGGTCCCATGCAAGAAATAGGAATGAATGTCAAACACTAGGGCACCGTTGATTGCTGGCAAAACATTGAGATGCCTGGTTTTGAAATTTTAGTAAATACAAAACCCGTTTGAAATTCATGAAACTTGGCATGCTATCATGGAGCGGCATCAACATGCCGTGGTAATTTTTTGTCCCATTTGGGGCATGTTTGGGTATATGCTCCTCACAAACCGGAGCTTCTCACAACAAGCATGATGGTTTTCGGTAGGGAATGTCCCATCTTTGGGGATGAAACGATATCCATTGCCTCTTATTGCTTTCAAATTTTTTCTCATGGCAACATAGTACAACAGGAGTGTGTATGATTTTTTTGTGATTATTCGGGGTTCGTTTGGACATTTTTATGCATTAGCGGAGTTTTGAATGCATTTATGTGCATAATTCAAATTTGAACTACATGCACATGCTCCAGTGCATATAAATTGGTTGAAAAATCAAATATGTGTCCTTTGGTGCATGCTTAGGTCCCATGCAAGAAATGGTAATGAATTTCAAACACTAGGGCACCATTGATTGCCGACAAAACATTGAGATGCCTAGTTTTTAAATTCTAGAAAATCCAAAACCCATATGAAATTCATGAAACTTGGCATGCTATCATGGAGCGGCATCAACAAGCTGTGGCTCCCATTTGGGGCATGTTTGGGTATATGCTTCTCACAAACGAGAGCTTGTCACAACAAGCATGATGGTTTTCGGTAGGGAACGTCCCACCTTTGGGGACGAAACGATATCCATTGCCTCTTATTGCTTCCAAAAAAATTCTCGTGTCAACATAGAACGACAGGAGTGTTGTGTGATTTTTTGGGGTTTGTTTCGACATTTTTATGCATTAACTTAGTTTTTAATGAATTTATGTGCATAATTCAAATTTGAACTACATGCACATGCTCCAGTGCATATAAATTGGTTGAAAAATCAAATCTGTGTCATTGGGTGCATGCTAAGGTCCCATGCAAGAAATGGGAATGAATTTCAAACACTAGGGAACCGTTGATTGCCGGCAAAACATTGAGATGCCTGGTTTTTAAATTCTAGTAAATCCAAAACTGGTCTGAAATTCATGAAACTTGGCATGCTATCATGGAACGGCATCAACATGCCATGGTAATTTTTTGTCCCATTTGGGGCAGGTTTGGGTATATGCTTCTAACAAACCAGAGCTTCTCACAACAAGCATGATGGTTTTCGGTAGGGAGCATCCCACCTTTGGGGACGAAACGATATCCATTGCCTCTTACTGCTTCCAATTTTTTTTCTCATGACAACATAGAACAACATGAGTGTTGTGTGATTTTTTGTGATTTTTCGGGGTTCGTTTGGACATTTTTATGCATTAACTGAGTTTTCAATGCATTTATGTTCATAATTCAAATTTGAACTACATGCACATGCTGCAGTGCATATAAATAGGTTGAAAAATCAAATATGTGTCCTTGGGTGCATGCTTAGGTCCCAGGCAAGAAATGGAAATGAATTTCAAACACCAGGGCACCATTGATTGCCGGCAAAACATTGAGATGCCTCTTTTTTAAATGTAGTAAGTCCAAAACCTGTCTGAAATTCATGAAACTTCGCATGCTATCATTGAGCGGCATCAACATGCCGTGGTAAAATTTTTGTCCCATTTTGGGCAGGTTTGGGTATATGCTTCTCACAAACCAGAGCTTCTCATAACCACTTTTCAAGATATCTTCCGATATGCCGATAAATGGACCGATTTATCACTTACCGCTGTCAGACCGATAAGATAAATCGGCCGATCAATCTACCGATACGGCGATAAATTGGCCGGTATGCCGATAAACTGGCCGATTTACCCCTTATCATGGGTCGACCGATAAGTTCCCGATAAGCGATATCCCCAACATTGCTCATAACAAGCATGATGGTTTTCGGTAGGGAACGTCCCCCCTTTGGGGACGAAACGATATCCATTGCCTCTTATTGCTTTCAAATTTTTTCTTGTGTCAACATAGAACAACCGGAGTGTTGTGTGATTTTTTGTGATTTTCGAGGGTTCGTTTGGACATTTTTATGCATTAACTGAGTTTTCAATGCATTTACGTGCATAATTCAAATTTCAACTACATGCACATGCTCCAGTGCATATAAATTGGTTGAAAAATCAAATGTGTCCTTGGGTTCATGCTTTGGTCCCATGCAAGAAATGGGAATGAATTTCAAACACCAGGGCACCGTTGATTGCCGGCAAAACATTGACATGCCTGGTTTTGAAATTTTAGTAAATCCAAAACCCGTCTGAAATTCATGAAACTTGGCATGCTATCATGGAGCGGCATCAACATGCCATGGTAATTTTTTTGTCCCATTTGGGGCAGGTTTGGGTATATGCTTCTCACAAACCGGAGCTTCTCACAACAAGCATGATGGTTTTCGGTATGGAACGTCCCACCTTTGGGGATGAAACGATATCCATTGCCTCTTATTGCTTCCATTTTTTTTCTCATGACAACATAGAACAACAGGAGTGTTGTGTGATTTTTCGGGGTCCATTTGGACATTTTTATGCATTAACTGAGTTTTCAATGTATTTATGTTCATAATTCAAATTTGAACTACATGCACATGCTCCAGTGCATATAAATTGGTTGAAAAATCAAATATGTGTCCTT
Organism: Triticum aestivum; assembly: GCF_018294505.1. Classification (NCBI taxonomy): domain Eukaryota; kingdom Viridiplantae; phylum Streptophyta; class Magnoliopsida; order Poales; family Poaceae; genus Triticum; species Triticum aestivum. Next base: position 486,617,062 of record NC_057806.1, read on the forward strand.
GGGTGCATGCTTAGGTCCCATGCAAGAAATGGAAATGAATTTCAAACACCAGGGCACCGTTGATTGCCGGCGAAACATTGAGATGCCTCGTTTTTAAATTCTAGTAAATCCAAAACCTGTCTGAAATTCATGAAACTTGGCATGCTATCATGGAGCGGCATCAACATGCTGTGGTAAAAATTTTGTCCCATTTTGGGCAGGTTTGGGTATATGCTTCTCACAAACCGGAGCTTCTCATAACAAGCATGATGGTTTTCGGTAGGGAACGTCCCCCCTTTGGGGACGAAACGATATCCATTCCCTCTTATTGCTTTCAAATTTTTTCTTGTGTCAACATAGAACTACCGGAGTGTTGTGTGACTTTTTGTGATTTTTGAGGGTTCGTTTGGACATTTTTATGCATTAACTGAGTTTTCAATGCATTTATGTGCATAATTCAAATTTGAACTACATGCACATGCTCCAGTGCATATAAATTGGTTGAAAAATCAAATCTGTGTCCTTGGGTTCATGTTTAGCTCCCATGCAAGAAATGGGAATGAATTTCAAACACCAGGGCACCGTTGATTGCTGGCAAAACATTGAGATGCCTGGTTTTTAAATTTTAGTAAATCCAAAACCCGTCTGAAATTCATGAAAATTGGCATGCTATCATGGAGCGGCATCAACATGCCGTGGTAATTTTTCCCCCATTTGGGGCAGGTTTGGGTATATGCTCCTCACAAACTGGAGCTTCTCACAACAAGCATGATGGTTTTCGGTAGGGAACATCCCACCTTTGGGGACGAAACAATATCCATTGCCTCTTATTGCTTTCAAATTTTTTCTCGTGTTAACATAGAACAACAGTAGTGTTGTGTGATTGTTTGTGATTTTTCGAGGTTCGTTTGGACATTTTTATGCATTAACCGAGTTTTCAATGCATTTATGTTCATAATTCAAATTTGAACTACATGCACAGGCTCCAGTGCATATAAATTGGTTGAAAAATCAAATCTGTGTCCTTGGGTGCATGCTTAGGTCCCATGCAAGAAATGGGAATGAATTTCAAACACTATGGCACCGTTGATTGCCGGCAAATCATTGAGATGCTTGGTTTTTAAATTCTAGTAAATCCAAAACTCGTTTGAAATTCATGAAACTTGGCATGCTATCATGGAATGGCACCCGACATGCTGTGGTATTTTTCGTGTCCATTTTGAGAGAAGGCGCACTCGAATAATGACAGCCAACAAAGGCATTTTGATAAAATAGCTGCCACTTTAATATCTCAAACATTTGTATCATTCAAACCGTGTGCGTTCTGTTAACCATTCATGTGACGCCATGTGTCTTGGTTTTAAAGGCTGTAGGAGGTGCCGTTCAGACAGCTGCTTGACCTTGACTGAACGGGAGGCATGCGAGCGTCGTCTGATGTGCAGGCTAACCGAGAGGCGTGCAAGCTGTCCTCGAATGCGTAGGTTCACCGGGAAGCGTGCAAGCTATATGCTGCGCAGGCTCACTAGAAGTCAGCCCTTTGACTTCCATGGACGCCTGCCTTGCTCGCATCCTCTCCATTAATGGCGCCCAAGCCGCAGTTTAATTCACTTTTTAAATATAAAACAGTAATCGCAAACATTTTAGTTAGAACACCCATATGCAAAGTGATAACTTCCCCAGGAAGCCAAATGAAAATGTGTCGAGTAGGATTTCTGCTACTCTCGATCGCAAACGTTTTAGATAGAACACCCGTACACAAAGTGAGAGCAGCGCAGGATTTGTGCATCCCTTCAACGCAAATGGTTGTTTTGGATGACCCGTGTGCAACCATGTACACACAATTTGGTAAGATTTGTCAATCCTTGTAACACTATGATTTGTCAAAATATGAAGCTAAAAATCACTAGCAGTATCTAATTTTTGCAACTAAAATTCAGTAATTAAGCATAGATTTCATTCATAGATTAAGCAGTCGTTCTTAATTTATACAGATAGTTCAGCTCGACAGCTGAACCGACCAAACTTTTCCCCTATTGTTGCCAACCACGTATTGAAATAGCTAGTTCAACTATATATACTAGCTAATTTTAAGTACGTTATATAGTTCCACCACATCTATAGTCAGATGAACTGAACAAAATAGCCCCTAAATACTACTACTACTGCGGAGGGGCTTTGTACTACTTCCGGCTGCCTCTCCTCTGCCGAGCGCACTCAGTAAGAGGCGGCGGAGGAGGAGCCTACCGACGAGCTGGGCAACCGCAATACGGTGCCTGCCGCTGTTGCAGCTTCAACGACGCTCACCTCGAACGCCCTTTGCCACTCCAGACGACCCCTCCCGACGCGGTGGTTCTCCTCGTAGATCTCCTGATTCCTCGCCTCTGAGGTGGCATGTGCCGCGTCCACGGCGGCGGTAAGGCTCTTTGCGTGCTCGACGAGGTGCTCCTCCTTCTTCCACAGGAACTCGGTGTAGCGCGAAGGTCGCTGACGCACGTGCGGGCATCCACCTCCGCCTCCCGCCTTCGGGCGGCGGTGGCGGAGCGGGTGATTACCCCGGCGGTGTGGTGGCCACGACTACCACCTCCCGCCTTTGGGTTGCGGTGGTGGAGCGGGTGATGGCCACAGTGGCCGGCAATGGGGTAGAGGCCATGACGGCCACCTCCCACCTTCGGGCCGCGACGGCGGAGCGCGCGATGGCCCTGGCTTTCAACGGTGGTGTGGCGGCAATGGCGGGCGGCAACAGCTGCCGACGGGCACCGGCGGCGGAGCGTGTGGTGGGTGTTCCGCACACACCCAATAGGGACGCCACACACACTACACTACGCCGGGGACTGCGCAGCCGCCGCAGTGTAGCCTCGCAGCTGGAGCTGTCCTCTAATGACGACGGAGTGGCTGAGCGACGACGACGGACTGGTGCCATTGGAGATTGTGGGAGAAGCAAACGAGATAAGCTATAGGGAGGGAGGGGAAAATGCAACGTAGGACTCGTCGGCCGTGAGGGTTTATATAGCGGGCCGGTAAGCATTGGGATTTTGGGGGATTTCATCGAGTCGGGCGGGAAGCTTGTGCGGGAACCTGCGAGGTTGTGTGGGAACGGGCTCACCGATGATTCATTGGTGCCACCGTTTGGCCAAAAGAACGCCCCCGCGCGCTGCGCAAGCTTGCGCTATAAGCCGTCTGCGGCAGCGGGTGACAAGACGTGCGAGAGGAGGACGAAAGGCCACGTACACATACGGTTAATAAAAAAATATTTGCGATTTAATTACCTACTATACCACCATCCTGGTTTATAAGGATGATTTAACAAATAAAATACGAGTGCATGTCGCCAAAGATTATATAGTTGAATTTGTATTTGAACATAGTTTCCAATTATATAATTTTTAAAACATGTATTAACATTTTGTTGGTTAAATTTGAGGGAAAAGTATGGCACAGAATATAAAGGAGACTATAGACTAGATGAAGGTGGTATCACACGGCTGCTCTCTACGCAGCAACGCAACTATCGACCGGCTTGTAGGCGACCATTTCCTGCCTGTTCAACTGCTCTATGCGTGTGGTTGCTTGCGGTTCAGGCGACCGCGGCGCGCTTTGCTCCCGTCCCGCCGTGCGCGCTCTACTGATGCGTCCCTCCGGGTGCTCTGCCCTCGTCCCTCCATGCGCGCTGCCAGTATTTGGAGCTGGCGCATGATCACGCACGTTCGTGTGCAAGCGGTTGCGCCGGGCGCGGCACGGCGATGCAGTTATCCGCCGCAAAAACTGCCATGCGGACGCGCCGAGGATCCACGCTGCCCGGCCCCCTTTTATTCCTGCGGCCATTTACCTTCATCTCTCGTCTCACATGACACAATAAGCACACCCACGAGGACACATACAGAGAGGACATCCAACGGTTCCAATGGCGCTCCTAGCGGCCGACGACGACAACGGCGGGCAGTTCACCATGCATCACGTAGTGGACACCCACGTGAGGGGGAAGGCCCTCTCGGTGGTGTACACGAACGATCCGGTCTCTGTGGAGATCTCCATCGAAACTATGGAGCAGTTCCTTGCCGAGGACAAGTACCGAGTGGTCGGCTTCAACCTCGAGTACACCAGCGGTCATGCCAGGCACGATCAGAAGGTTGCCGTCGCCCAGTTGTGCGTGCGACATGACGTCCTTGTCTACCACTACCACCTTGCCACAAGGCCTTGTGAGCGTTTCTCCAGGTTTATCAATAGCTCCGGCTACAGTTTCGCTTCGGTGGACACCACCAACGATCTAAAAGCGCTCAAGGTTTCGGACTTGAAATGCCCGAATCTTGTCAACATCCAAAGCCACTACAAGGTCTGGGGCAGCGACAAAAACAAACTGAACTCCCTGGTTGACCTCGCCTCGGCCATCATCGACCCCTGCTAAATGAAGATGAAGAATGAGAGCAATAAGGACAGGAACGCCTGGCATAGTGTGTGGCATAAGAGACTAGATGAACAACATGTCAAGTACGCGGCCATGGACGCGTACACAAGCTATGAGATGTACATGTGGATCGTTGTCATGAGGAACTGTCTTCTTCCTAACCCAGACGAGGGATCAAGCCACATAGCAGTGGTAGGAGAGTCACAAGAAGTAGATGACTAGACGATCATTTCTACTATTTTAGAATGCATGCAATTGTTTATTGAGGTGTGTGCGAATGATATGTATAGTCACTTATGTAATTGGATGTTTATTTCAGTTATATATATACATTTTATTCTACTGTAGACAGAGCAAATCACACGGCTTATTAGCAGCAATCATTTGTGTTATTATTGGTCTTCGCACACATTTCTGATTACGGGCCTGTTTGCCGCGTATCACACACACCTTGATCTGGTTGACCGTTTCTTTTGTGTTGCCTAATCACAAACAGTTCATCCGAGTGAACCGTATGCTCTATATCACACACGCCTTCATCAGGCTGCCCGTTTCTTTTGTTCCTCCTCATCGCAGACAGTTTATTGAGCTGAACCGTATGCCCTGCATCGCACACGCAACTAAAATCTAAACCGTGTTTGATAGCTCCGCCATCACAAATGTTTTGCACCTTTTTTGATGGTTCTTCTACACCACCGTTTGCGATTGTGGCATCGCACACAGTTTCTTCGAAGGGTATCTGATCGTAGTATCGCGTTTGGACCATCCTGTAGTAGTGAACGGGTCTACAACATTCAGATCCTTATGTATCTTGCAAATCTCTATGTCTCCCTCCCTGACTTGGTCGCGGATGGAATTGAAGCATCTCTTCATGTGCTTGGTTCTCTTGTGAAATATGGATTCCTTTGCCAAGGCAATTGCACCAGTATTGTCACAAAAGATTTTCATTCAACCCAATGCACTAGGTATGACACCTAGATCGGATATGAACTCCTTCATTTGCTGCTTCCGAAGAAGCTATGTACTCCGCTTCACACGTAGATCCTGCCACGACGCTCTGCTTGGAACTACACCAACTAACAGCTCCACCATTCAATCAAAATACGTATCCGGTTTGTGACTTAGAGTCATCCGGATCAGTGTCAAAGCTTGCATCGACGTAACCATTTATGACGAGGACTTTGTCACCTCCATAAACAAGAAACATATCCTTTGTCCTTTTGAGGTATTTTAGGATGTTCTTGACCGCTGTCCAGTGATCCACTCCTGGATTACTTTGGTACCTCCCTGCTAAACTAATAGCAAGGCACACATCAGGTCTGGTACACAGCATTGCATACATGATAGAACCTATGGCTGAAGCATAGGGAATGACCTTCATTTTCTCTCTATCTTCTGCAGTGGTCAGGGATTGAGTCTGACTCAACTTCACACCTTGTAACACAGGAAAGAACTCTTTCTTTGCTTGATCCATTTTGAACTTCTTCAAAACTTTATCAAGGCATGTGCTTTGTGAATGTCCAATTAAGAGTCTTGATCTATCTCTATAGATCTTGATGCCCAATATATAAGCAGCTTCACCTAGTTCTTTCATTGAAGAATTCTTATTCAAGTAACCTTTTATGTTATTCAGAAATTTAGTATCATTTCCGATCAACAATATGTCATCCACATATAATATCAGAAATGCTAGAGAGCTCCCACTAACTTTCTTGTAAATATAGGCTTCTCCAATAGTCTGTATAAATCCATATGATTTGATCACACTATCAAAGCGTATATTCGAACTTCGAGAGGCTTGCACCAGTCCATAAACGGATCGCTGGATCTTGCACACTTTGTTAGCACCTTTTGGATTGATAAAACCTTCTGGTTGCATCATATACAACTCTTCTTTAAGATATCCATTAAGGAATGCAGTTTTGACATCCATTTGCCAAATTTCATAATCATAAAATGCGGCAATTGCTAACATGATTCAGACGGACTAAAGCATCACTACGGGTGAGAAGCTCTCATCGTAGTCAACTCCTTGAACTTGCCGGAAACCTTTTGTAACAAGTCAGGCTTTGTAGACAGTCATATTACCATCAGCGTCAGTCTTCTTCTTGAAGATCCATTTATTCTCTATGGCTTGCCGATCATTGGGCAACTCAACCAAAGTCCACACTTTGTTCTCATACATGGATCCCATCTTAGATTTCATGGCCTCAAGCGATTTCACGGAATCTGGGCTCATCATCGCTTCCTCATAGTTCGTAGGTTCGTCATGGTCAAGTAACATGACTTCTAGAACAAGATTACTGTACCACTCTGGTGTGGATCTTACTCTGGTTGACCTATGAGGTTCGGTAGTAACTTGATCACAAGTTTCATGATAATCAACATTAGCTTCCTCACTAATTGGTGTAGCGAACTGATTTCTGTGATGAACTACTTTCCAATAAGGGAGCATGTACAATTACCTCATCAAGTTCTACTTTCCTCCCACTCACTTCTTTCGAGAGAAACTCCTTCTCTAGAAAGGATCCATTCTTAGCAACGAATATCTTGCCTTCGGATCTGTAATAGAAGGTGTACCCAACAGTCTTTTTTGGGTATCCTGTGAAGACACATTTCTCTGATTTGGGTTCGAGCTTACCAGGTTGAAGCTTTTTCACATAAGCATCGCAGCCCCAAACTTTAAGAAACGACAACTTGGTTTCTTGCCAAACCACAGTTCATAAGGTGTTGTCTCAACGGATTTCAATGGTGCCCTATTTAACGTGAATGCAGCCGTCTCTAAAGCATAACCCCAAAACGGTAGTGATAAATCAGTAAGAGACATCATAGATCCCACTATATCTAATAAATTGTGGTTACGATGTTTAGACACACCATTACACTATGGTGTTCCAGGTGGCGTGAGTTGCGAAACTATTCCGCATTGTTTCAAATGAAGACCAAACTCGTAACTCAAATATTCTCCTCCCAGATCGTAGAAACTTTATTTTCTTGTTACGATGATTTTCCACTTCACTCTGAAATTCTTTGAACTTTTCAAATGTTTTAGACTTATGTTTCATCAAGTAGATATACCCATATCTGCTCAAATCATTTGTGAAGGTCAGAAAATAACGATACCCGCCATGAGCATCAACACTCACCAGACCACATACATCAGTATGTATTATTTCCAATAAGTCTGTTGCTCGTTCCATTGTTCCGAGAACGGAGTCTTAGTCATCTTGCCCATGAGGCATGGTTCACAAGTATCAAGTGATTCATAATCAAGTGATTCCAAAAGTCCATCAGCATGGAGTTTCTTCATGCGCTTTACACCAATATGACCCAAACGGCAGTGCCACAAGTAAGTTGCACTATCATTATTAAACTTATATCTTTTGGATTCAATACTATGAATATGTGTATCGCTACTATCAAGATTTAGTAAAAATTGACCACTCATCAAGGGTGCATGACCATAAAAGATATTACTCATATAAATAGAACAACCATTATTCTCCGATTTAAATGAATAACTGTCTCGCATCAAACAAGATCCAGATATAATGTTCATGCTTAACGCTGGCACCAAATAAAAACTATTCAGGTCTAAAACTAATCCGAAGGTAGATGTAGAGGTAGCGTGCTGACGGCGATCACATCGACTTTGGAACCATTTCCCACGCGCATCGTCACCTTGTCCTTAGCCAATCTTCGCTTAATCCGTAGCCCCTGTTTCGAGTTGCAAATATTAGCAATAGAACCAGTATCAAATACCCAGGTGCTACTGCGAGCATTTGTAAGGTACACATCAATGACATGTATATCACATATACCTTTCACTTTGCCATCCTTCTTATCCGCCAAATACTTGGGGCAGTTCCTCTTCCAATGACCAGTCCCTTTGCAGTATAAGCACTCAGTCTCAGGCTTAGGTCCAGACTTGGGCTTCTTCACTTGAGCAGCAACTTGCTTGCTGTTCTTCTTGAAGTTCCCCTTCTTCCCTTTTCCCTTCTTCTTGAAACCGGTGGTCTTGTTGACCATCAACACTTGATGCTCCTTCCTGATTTCTACCTCCGCAGCCTTTAGCATTGCGAAGAGCTCGGGAATTGTCTTATCCATCCCTTGCATATTATAGTTCATCACGAAGCTCTTGTAGCTTGGTGGCAGTGATTGAAGAACTCTGTCAATGACACTATCATCAGGAAGATTAACTCCCAGCTGAGTCAAGAGGTTGTGGTACCCAGACATTATGAGTATATGTTCACTGACAAAACTATTCTCCTCCATTTTGCAGCTATAGAGCTTATTGGAGACTTCATATCTCTCAATCCGGGCATTTTCTTGAAATATTAACTTCAACTACTAGAACATCTCATATGCTCCATGACGTTCAAAACGTCGTTGAAGTCCCGATTCTAAGCCATAACGCATGGCACACTGAACTATTGAGTAGTCATCAACTTTGCTCTACAAGGTGTTCACAACATCTGTTGTTGCTCCTGCAGCGGTTTGGCACCTAGCGGTGCGTCCAGGACGAAATTCTTCTGTGCAGCAATGAGGATAATCCTCAAGTTACGGACCCAGTCCGTGTAATTGCTACCATCATCTTTCAACTTAGCTTTCTCGAGGAACTCATTAAAATTCAATGGAACAACAGCACGGGCCATTTATCTACAACAACATAGACATGCAAAATACTATCAGGTACTAAGTTCATGATAAATTAAAGTTCAATTAATCATATTATTTAAGAACTCCCACTTAGATAGACATCCCTCTAATCATCGAAGTGATCACGTGATCCATATCAACTAAACCATGTCCGATCATCACGTGAGGTGGAGTAGTTTTCAATGGTGAACATCACTATGTTGATCATATCTACAATATGATTCACGCTCGACCTTTCGGTCTCAGTGTTCCGAGGCCATATCTGCTTATGCTAGGCTCGTCAAGTATAACCCGAGTATTCCGCGTGTGCAAAACTGGCTTGCACCCGTTGTATGTGAACGTAGAGCTAACCACACCCGATCATCACGTGGTGTCTCAGCACGACGAACTGTCGCAATGGTGCATACTCAGGGAGAACACTTATACCTTGAAATTTAGTGCGAGATCATCTTATAATGCTACCGCCGTACTAAGCAAAATAAGATGCATAGAGGATAAAAATCACATGCAATCAAATAAGTGATATGATATGGCCATCATCATCTTGTGCCTTTTGATCTCCATCTCCAAAGCACCGTCATGATCACCATCATCACCGGCTTGACACCTTGATATCCATCGAAGCATCATTGTCGTCTCACCAACTATTGCTTCTACGACTATCGCTACCGCTTAGTAATAAAGTAAAGCAATTACATGGCGATTGCATTTCATACAATAAAGCAACAACCATATGGCTCCTGCCAGTTGCCGATAACAGTGTTAAAAAACATGATCATCTCATACAACAATTTATATAATCACGTCTTGACCATATCACATCATAGCATGCCCTGCAAAAACAAGTTAGACGTCCTCTACTTTGTTGTTGCAAGTTTTACGTGGCTGCTACGGGCTTCTAGCAAGAACCGTTCTTACCTACGCATCAAAACCACAATGTAGTATAGTGATTGCTTTCTGATCTTCAGAAAGAACACTATTCATTGAAACTGATTCAACTAAAGTTGGAGAAACAGACACCGACTAGCCACCTATGTGCGAAGCACGTCGATAGAACCAGTCTCGCGTAAGTGTATGCGTAATGTCTGTCTGAGCCGCTTCATCCAACAATACCGCTGAATCAAGAATCAACTAGTGACGGCAAGCAATATGTATATACCCACACCCACAACTCCTTTGTGTTCTACTCATGGATATAACATCTACGCATAGACCTGGATCGGATGCCCACTATTGGGGAACGTAGTATATCAAAAAAATCCTACGATCACGCAAGATTTATCTAGGAGATGCATAGGAACGTAGTATTATGAAACGCAGTTGATGCAGTCGAATGTCTTCGTGATCCAACCGATCAAGTACTGAACGCATGGCACCTCCGTGATCTGCACACGTTCAGCTCGGTGACGTCCCTCGTACTCTTGATCCACTTGAGGCCGAGTGAGAGTTTTGTCAGCACAATGACGTGATGACGGTGATGATGAAGTTACCGACACAGGGCTTCGCCTAAGCACTACAATGATATGACCGAGGTGGAATTCTGTGGATGGGGGGGGGGTACCGCACACGACTAAACACTCCACTTGTGTATCTATGGGGTGCCCCCTCCCCCATATATAAAGGGGTGGAGGAGGGGGCTGGCCGACCACCTTGGGCGCGCCCCAAGGGGGGAATCCTACTCCTACTAGGAGTAGGTTCCCCCCTTTCCTAGTCCTACTAGGAGGGGGGAGGAAGGGAGAGATGGGAGGAAGGAAAGGGGGGCCGGCCCCCTCCCAATTCGGATTGGGCTTGGGGGGCGCCCCTCCTCTTGGCCTTCTCCTCTCTCTTCCACTAAAGCCGATGTAGGCCCATTAAGCCCCCGGGGGGTTCCGGTAACCTCCCGGTACTCCAGTAAATGCCTGAACTCATCCGAAACCATTCCGGTGTCCAAACCTAACCTTCCAATATATCAATCTTCATGTGTCGACCATTTCAAGATTCCTCGTCATGTCCGTGATCACATCCGGGGCTCTGAACTACCTTCGGTACATCAAAACACATAAACTCATAATACAGATCATCATCAACCGTTAAGCATGCGGACCCTACGGGTTCGAGAACTATGTAGACATGACCGAGACTCATCTCCGGTCAATAACCAATAGCGAAACCTAGATGCTCATATTGGTTCCTACATATTCTACGAAGATCTTTATCTGTCAAATCGCATAACAACATACGTTGTTCCCTTTGTCATCGGTATGTTACTTGCCCGAGATTCGATCGTCGGTATCTCAATACCTAGTTCAATCTCGTTACTGGCAAGTCTCTTTACTTGTTCTGTAATGCATCATCCTACAACTAACTCATTAGTCACATTGCTTGCAAGGCTTATAGTGATGTGCATTACCGAGAGGGCCCAGAGATACCTCTCCGATACGTCGAGTGACAACTCCTAATCTCGATCTATGCCAACTCAACAAACACCATCGGAGACACCTGTAGAGCATCTTCATAGTCACCCAGTTACATTGTGACATTTGATAGCACACTAAGTGTTCCTCTGATATTCAGGAGTTGCATAATCTCATAATCATAGGAACATGTATAAGTTATGAAGAAAGCAATAGCAATAAACTAAACGATCATAGTGCTAAGCTAACGGATGGATCAAGTCAATCACATCATTCTCTAATGATGTGATCCCGTTCATTAAATGACAACTCATGTCTATGGTTAGGAAACTTAACCATCTTTTGATTAACGAGCTAGTCAAGTAGAGGCATACTAGTGACACTCTGTTTGTCCATGTATTTGAAGGAAATATGCCCTAGAGGCAATAATAATGTTATTATTTTATTTCCTTATATCATGATAAATGTTTATTATTCATGCTAGAATTGTATTATCCGAAAACATAATACTTGTGTGAATACATAGACAGACTAAACGTCACTAGTATGCCTCTACTTGACTAGCTCGTTAATCAAAGATGGTTATGTTTCCTAACCATAGACATGTGTTGTCATTTGATTAACGGGATCACATTATTAGGATAATGATGTGATTGACATGACCCATTCCATTAGCTTAGCACCCGATCGTTTAGTATGTTGCTATTGCTTTCTTCATGACTTATACATGTTCCTATGACTATGAGATTATGCAACTCCCGTTTGCCAGAGGAACACTTTGTGTGCTACCAAACGTCACAACATAACTGGGTGATTATAAAGGAGCTCTACTGGTGTCTCCAAAGGTAAATGTTGGGTTGGCGTATTTCGAGATTAGGATTTGTCACTCCGATTATCGGAGAGGTATCTCTGGGCCCTCTCGGTAATGCACATCACACAAGCCTTGCAAGCATTGCAACTAATGAGTTAGTTGCGAGATAATGTATTACATAATGAGTAAAGAGACTTGCCGGTAATGAGATTGAACTAGGTATTGAGATACCGACGATCGAATCTCAGGCAAGTAACATACCAATGACAAAGGGAACAACGTATGTTGTTATGCTGTCTGACTGATAAAGATCTTCGTAGAATATGTGGGAGCCAATATGAGCATCCAGGTTCCGCTATTGGTTATTGACCGGAGACATGTCTTGGTCATGTCTACATTGTTCTCGAACCCGTAGGGTCTGCACGCTTAAGGTTTCGATGATAGTTATATGAGTTTATGAGTTTTTGATGTACCGAAGTTCGTTCGGAGTCCCAGATGTGATCACGGACATAACGAGGAGTCTCGAAATGGTCGAGACATAAAGATTGATATATTGGACGGCTATATTCGGATACCGAAAGTGTTCCGGGTGATTTCGGAGAAAACCAGAGTACCGGAGGGTTACTGGAACCCCCCCGGGAGAAGTAATGGGCCATATGGGCCTTAGTGGAGAAAGAGAAGGGCAGCCAGGGTGGGCCACGCACCTCCTCCCCCCTGGTCCGAATTGGACTAGGAGAGGGGGGGGGCGCCCTCCTTTCCTTCTCCCTCCCCACTTCCTTCCCCCTCCTAGTAGGAGTCCTACTCCTACTAGGAGGAGGACTCCTCCTTGGCGCGCCTATAGGGCCGACCGGCCTCCTCCCCTTGCTCCTTTATATACGGGGGCAGGGGCACCACTAGACACACAAGTTGATCCACGTGATCGTTTTCTTAGCCGTATGCGGTGCCCCCTTCCACCATAATCCTCGATAATATTGTAGCGGTGCTTAGGCGAAGCCCTGCGATGGTAGAACATCAAGATCGTCACCACGCTGTCGTGCTGACGGAACTCTTCCCCGACACTTTGCTGGATCGGAGTCTGGGGATCGTCATCGAGCTGAACGTGTGCTAAAACTTGGAGGTGCCGTAGTTTCAGTGCTTGATCGGTTGGGCCGTGAAGATGTACGACTACATCAACCGCATTGTGCTAACGCTTCCGCTGTCGGTCTACAAGGGTACGTAGATCACACTCTCCCCTCTCGTTGCTATGCATCACCATGATCTTGCGTGTGCGTAGGAAAATTTTGAAATTACTACGTTCCCCAACAGTGGCATCCGAGCCTAGGTTTTATGTGTTGATGTTATATGCACGAGTAGAACACAAGTGAGTTGTGGGCGATATAAGTCATACTGCTTACCAGCATGTCATACTTTGGTTCGGCGGTATTGTTGGACGAAGTGGCCCGGACCGACAGTACGCGTACGCTTACGCGAGACCGGTTCTCCCGACGTGCTTTGCACAAAGGTGGCTAGCGGGTGTCAGTTTCTCCAACTTTAGTTGAACCGAGTGTGGCTATGCCCAGTCCTTGCGAAGGTTAAAACAACACCAACTTGACAAACTATCGTTGTGGTTTTGATGCGTAGGTAAGATTGGTTCTTACTTAAGCCCGTAGCAGCCACGTAAAACTTGCAACAACAAAGTAGAGGACGTCTAACTTGTTTTTGCAGGGCATGTTGTGATGTGATATGGTCAAGACATGATGCTAAATTTTATTGTATGAGATGATCATGTTTTGTAACCGAGTTATCGACAACTGGCAGGAGCCATATGGTTGTCGCTTTATTGTATGCAATGCAACTGCGCTGTAATGCTTTACTTTATCACTAAGCGGTAGCGATAGTCGTGGAAGCATAAGATTGGCGAGACGACAATGATGCTACGATGGTGATCAAGGTGTCGCGCCGGTGACGATGGTGATCATGACGGTGCTTCGAAGATGGAGATCGCAAGCACAAGATGATGATGGAGATCGCAAGCACAAGTATTTGGCGGATAAGAAGGATGGCAAGGTGAACAAAGGTATATGTGATATACATGTTATTGATGTGTACCTTACTAATGCTCGCAGTAGCACCTGGGTATTTGATACTGGTTCTGTTGCTAACATTTGCAACTCGAAACAGGGACTACGGATTAAGCGAAGATTGGCTAAGGACGAGGTGACGATGCGCGTGGGAAATGGTTCCAAAGTCGATGTGATCGCGGTCGGCATGCTACCTCTACATCTACCTTCGGGATTAGTATTAGACCTAAATAATTGTTATTTGGTGCCAGCATTAAGCATGAACATTATATCTGGATCTTGTTTGATGCGAGATGGTTATTCATTTAAATCAGAGAATAATGGTTGTTCTATTTATATGAGTAATATCTTTTATGGTCATGCACCCTTAAAGAGTGGTCTATTCTTATTAAATCTCGATAGTAGTGACACACATATTCATAATGTTGAAGCCAAAAGATGCAGAGTTGATAATGATAGTGCAACTTATTTGTGGCACTGCCGTTTGGGTCATATCGGTGTAAAGCGCATGAAGAAACTCCATACTGATGGACTTTTGGAACCACTTGATTATGAATCACTTGGTACTTGTGAACCGTGCCTTATGGGTAAGATGACAAAAACACCGTCCTCCGGTACTATGGAGAGAGCAACAGATTTGTTGGAAATCATACATACAGATGTATGTGGTCCGATGAATGTTGAGGCTCGTGGCGGATATCGTTATTTTCTCACCTTCACAGATGACTTAAGCAGATCTGGGTATATCTACTTAATGAAACATAAGTCTGAAACGTTTGAAAAGTTCAAAGAATTTCAGAGTGAAGTTGAAAATCATCGTAACAAGAAAATAAAATTCCTACAATCTGATCGTGGAGGAGAATATTTGAGTTACGAGTTTGGTGTACATTTGAAACAATGTGGAATAGTTTCGCAACTCACTCCACCCGGAACACCAAAGTGTAATGGTGTGTCCGAACATCGTAATCGTACTTTACTGGATATGGTGCGATCTATGATGTCTCTTACAGATTTACCGCTATTGTTTTGGGGTTATGCTCTAGAGACGGCCGCATTCACGTTAAATAGGGCACCATCAAAATCCGTTGAGACGACGCCTTATGAACTGTGGTTTGGGAAGAAACCAAAGTTGTCGTTTCTGAAAGTTTGGGGTTGCGATGCTTATGTGAAAAAGCTTCAACCTGATAAGCTCGAACCCAAATCGGGGAAATGTGTCTTCATAGGTGTAACGCCCTCGATGCGGCTATATCTCCCACGTGTCGAAGCATGACTTAGAGGCATAACCGCATTGAAAGCAATGTCGCAAGTGAGGTAATCTTCACACAACCCATGTAATACATAAGGGAAAGAGATACATAGTTGGCTTACAATCGCCACCTCACACAATTACATGAATAAAGCATTACATCATTCAAATACAATCAAGGTCCGACTACAGAACCAAAATAAAAGAAGAACCCCAAAAGCGACAAAGGTCCCCGATCGACCCCAACTGGGCTCCACTACTGAACAACAAGAAAGAAACACACAAAGGACAAGATCTTCATCGAGCTCCTCCTGAGCTTGGTTGCGCCATCTGCATGGACTCATCCGCACCTGCAAGCTGGTTTTGGAAGTATCTGTGAGCCACGGGGACTCAGCAATCTCGCACCCTCGCGATCAAAACTATTTAAGCTTAAGGGAAAGGTAAAAGTATGAGGTGGAGCTGCAGCAAGCGACTAGCATATATGGTGGCTAACATACGCAAATGAGAGCGAGAAGAGAAGGCAAAGCACGATCGAGAAATCTATGATCAAGAAGTGATCCTATAGCAACCTACGTCAAGCATAACTCCAACAACCGTGTTCACTTCCCGGACTCCGCCGGAAAGAGACCATCACGGTTACACACGCGGTTGATTCATTTTAAATAAGGTGAAGTTCAGGTTTTCTACAACCGGACGTTAACAAATTCCCATCCGCCCATAACCGCGGGCACGACTTTTGAAAGTTTAAATCCCTGCAGGGGTGTCCCAACTTAGCCCATCACAAGCTCTCACGGTCAATGAAGGAATAGACCTCCTCCCGAGACATTCCGATCAGACTCGGTATCCCAGTACAACAAGACATTTCGACAGGGTAAAACTAAACCAGCAACACCGCCCGAATGTGCCGACAAATCCCGATAGGAGCTGCACATATCTCTTTCTCAGGGCACACTCAGATGAGACTAGCTACGAGTAAAACCAACCCTCAAGTTTCCCCGAGGTGGCCCCGCAGGCAGCTCAGTTCGGACCAACACTCAGAGGAGCACTGGCCCGGGGGGGTTAAAAATAATGACGACCCTTGGGCGCGCGACCCCCAAGGGAAAAGAAAAGGCTAGGCGGCGAATGGTAAAACCAATGTTGGGCATTGCTGGAGGAGCTTTACTTAAGGCGAACTGTCAAGGGGTTCCCATTATTACCCAACTGCGTAAGGAACGCAAAATCCGGGAACATAACACCGATATGACGGAAACTAGGGCGGCAAGAGTGGAATAAAACACCAGGCATAAGGCCGAGCCTTCCACCCTTTACCAAGTATATAGATGCATTAATTAAATAAGATATATAGTGATATCCCAACAAGTAAATAAATGTTCCAACAAGGAACAGCCTCCAATCTTCACCTGCAACTAGTAACACTATAAGAGGGGCTGAGCAAAGCGGTAACATAGCCAATCAACGGTTTGCTAGGACATGGTGGGTTAGAGGTTTGACATGGCAATTTGGGCGGCTGACAAGCAAAAGGTAGGCATCGTAGCATTGGCATAGCAAAGAGCAAGCAAACTAGCATAGCAAAGATAGTAGTGATTTCGAGGGCATGATCATCTTGCCTGAGATCCCGCAAGGAATAAGAACGAGTCCATGAAGAAGACAAATGGACGTAGATGAACGAATCCTCACAACACGACGTTATCGGAACCAACCCGAAGAAGCAATCACCGGAAAAGAAGCACACAACATAGTAAACAACCAACACATGAACATGGCATGGTGCGCAAACAAGTATGATGCATGTCCGGTTTAAATATGCATGACATGGCAAAATGCACAAACAACACTACAACTTAAGTGGAGCTCAATATGCAACGAGTTGCATATTGACGGAGCACCACATCAATTATTTAGTTCGATCTTGTTTATGTACCCAATAGTATTAAATGTTGTTAAACATGGCAAGAGAGTGAAGCAAATGAAAAACTACCCATCTAGTCAAGTTTAAATGAGGCCGGGAACAACGAACAACAATTTCGGTAAATCCCCATGTGCATATATTAGATTTGGTGCTGATCTGCCCTAAACACAATTTTAGAGTTATGAAACATGAAAAGTAAAGCCACCATGTTAAACTAGGCAAAATTCTACCCCAATTACATATAAAGTTTGTTAAATTTGGAGCTACGGTTATTTAGTTATGAATTAAATCATTTTAACATAGCGTAGGAGTAAATTTAACCAAACATCATTTTAGACATTTTGAACATGGATGAAAGTGACATATTATTAAACTAGACAAAATTCTGAGCAAGTTTCATATATAAATCATTTTAAACCGATGCACGGTTAGTGAGTTATTATATGCATGATCCACAAGTGCTTTCCTGCAAAAATGCTCTCCTCTGAAAAAAATAGACAAATCACAGACGCTAAAAAAACATACGCGGGCCGAAACTGGGCAGCCCAACAGTGCATGGCCCAACAACAGGAATTAAAAAAAGGCGCTCAGGGGGGTGGCCTCACCCAGTGGGCTTCGGCCCGGGTTGGAGGAGCGGTGGGCCGGCTCTCTTGCTGGATCGGGTCGACGCAGAGCCGGGTGCGGTCAACGGGCGAAGTGGGGCTTGCGATGTCGTCGCTTGCGGTGGTTGAGCGCTGGTTCGTGCTTCCCCGTAGAGAGGCGAAGCAGGGGCGATCCTGGCGGGCACGACGGCCGGAGATCCATGGCGGGGGCGCTGCTGGTGGTGCTCTCCGGCGGGAGGAACAGCAGCGAAGTCCCAAGAGGGATCGACCTGGCGGGTGTGCGGGGGCCATCCATGGCGATGCTGCGAAGACAACAGAGAGAAAGAGAGATCGTGAGGGAAAGAGAGAGAGGGCTTCGGCGAAGAAGAAAGGAGAGGCAGGGGCTCGGGGCCTTGCTGAAGGTGGTCACCGGCGACGGCGCTCCGGCGAGCAGGCGACAACGTGGGAAGGCATGGTCAGGAGCTCCTCTCCCGAACCAAAACGAGCATGGAGGCGGGCGAGCGTTGATCCTGAGAAGAAAACGACGAGGATGAGAAAACAGAGGACGAACAGAAAAGGAGATGTAGGGAGACGAGGAGGAGCAAGGCAACGGGGCCCTGGTCCGGCAAGTCGCCAGGATGCGCCAGACGGGCGACGGCGGCTCTACTCACGGACGAGCTCTGGCTCGGGCATCACCTGGACGGCGCGGAGGGAGGCTGAAGGGCTCGATCCAATCGGGATTTGGGCTCTGGTTGGCTGCGGATTCATCCGGTGTTGACAACGAGCTGGAGCGGTGGTTGGTCCGGTTGGAAAAATCAAGGAGGGATTTTTGGACTTAGAGAGATCCCGAGGTGGGAGATAGTGCGGCGGCGGTGGCAGGGACAAATCCCCTAGATTTTAGGGTTGGCTTGATTGGGTAGGTGGTGGACTATATATATAGGGACAATCGAATTAGGTTTGGACCCTCCGATCAAAATCAGACGGTCTCGGATAAATAGGTTAGGAAGCCCAATTAAGAAAATGGAGACGTTTTGTAGATGTTTGGGGATGATCCGGACACGACGGTGACGACTGCTCGGGTCGGGTCCGGGACAATTTTCGGACGCGCGCGTGAGGAGGGCCGCGGGCTGACGAGAGAGGTTAGGTTGGACCTGGCCGTAGGTAGTGGGCTGAGAAGAGAGAGGGGGAAAGCAACCCGACAACTATTTCCGAAGACCGAAAACGTCCGACGTTTGACCGGCTATACTGCCGCTATAGTTAATCGTTGGGGCGTCAAACGAACTCCGAATGCGATGAAATTTGACAGGCAGTCTATCTACACTATAATAAGACCACACATCAACGCTCATCCCATTCTGAGAACATTTTCTGGCCACTTATAAAAAAAATATTTCGGACATGCCGCAGGCGCGTGCAAGTGTGTCTGGGCTCAGAACGGACAACGAAGAGAACGAGGAGGCCGGGACAGATGCAAGTTTTGAAAACATGATGATGCAATGCACATGATGATATGACAAGATGCAACACGCAAGCGAATGACAAGGCAACAACATCAAATAACTGCACGACACCTGGCACATCGGTCTCGGGGCGTTACAACACTCCACCACTACGAGAGGATCTTGTCCCGATATCTAGAATGGCACCGGAGGGAAAACGGAAGAGAAAGAGAAGAGGTAAAACTAAGTTGCTTGTTTGACAAACGAGTGAAACCACGAACCTTGAGAGGTTGAACAAATTGAAAGAAAGAATGGAACGAGAAAGAGCGATGTTGAAAGCACACCGTTAGAAAAGAGGGACAAAGAACATTGCAAAAACCTTGAGGTTGAAGGGAAGATATATATAGAAAACACTGCGGTTAAGGAAGGGGATCAAGGAAGACCAAATTCGGGCAGCACTCCGGTTGAAAATAAAGTAATTGAATAAGAACTTGATAAGGTGATAGAACTTGAAAAGAGGGCACGACACTCCGGTTAAATGGACAATCATGAAAAGAACATGATCTTAGGCAAACGAGATGATGGGTTGAGAAGAGCAACATCAGTAGACCTCCAGGAGAAAGAATAGAATAAAGATAATTGAGACAAACGAATATGGAAGACAATGCCAACTTCTGCTACAAAAAAGCTTGAAAAGGCATCTTTAGGAGAAAGGTTGAATGGAGTTGTTGTGAAAACCCACATCGAAAAATAATAAGCTTGATATGGTCTTAAGGAATACATCTCAAATTATGAGGTGAAAAACCTGCCACTCACGGGAAAAGAATTGGATTGATAAGAACAAGTAGGCAAGAAACTATCTCACCGGGAGGATAAATGAAGAGCTTGGGTCAATTATACGCCTCACAATAGCAAAATCCTAGGGAAAGCTTTAGGTGAAACATAACCCAAGATAACTCCAATGACGAGATTGATGGATTTAAAATACCTCATTCATGACCACGTGTGAATCATGAAACATGAACCCAAATTATCAAAATGACATAATAACACCTCCAATAATATGGAAGAAAGAATTGCACTCCGGATAGCAAGAAGAAGAAAACTAGAACTTCTTAGAAGAGAATCTCGATGAAAAATTTGGAGAAGGAATTAAATCCTTGATGAACCATCATGTAGAGCCTCCATGAAGAACTCCGGTAAAACAAAAGGAATGAAAAGAAAGAGAAATTGAAAACACAAGGTGAATCCTTGCAATGATTTAGATGGATCTCGCGATGAAATAATTGAGAGAACTTGGCACACCAGGAAAGAAAGAAGAGCACTTGAAACCCAGAATAAGTATGATGAACCACTCCGGAAAAAAAACAGGAATTGAACGAACTCGATGAAACAAGAATAAGAATTATATTATGCTCGTCCTTCATCAATTAAATTGATGACAAACCATGGATTTGGCACACTACTTATTCTTGTAGAAAGGATTAGGAGAGATATAGCGCAAACTTGAGAAAGTGTTCAACGATCCACCGGTAGGATTTGGAAAGCACAAATGCATAGATATGATACATGAAGGAAGGAAAACCTTGAACGAACCACCGTAAGAATTGAAAATGAACGTAGTAGGGGTGAATCACCGGTAAGAATTAACAAATGAACGAAGGTGCTTGAGACAAACTAGATGCATGAGCACGAAGAGATCAAGAACTGATTAGAGGATATTTGATTGATGCACCGGCAAGATAGGAGAATGATAACTGACAGCTGAGAATGAATAATTATGAGATGATGGACTTCGGATGAACAAACTGAAAAGGCTCCTGAATTGCTCCGGATAGGTGAAAAGAATTCTCACAATCGAAAATAATTATGAGAGGATGGCATCAAGCTAGAATCACGAATCTTTGAGAGAACAGATAAGATATGGAGGTAAAAATTTTATTCGGTCTTCAAACGCAGAGAGTGACGATGAGGAACACCACCATGAATTATTTAGATACTCCAGAAGAACCAAAACGAAGAGGTTAAACCAACGATGAAAATAATTTGAAAGATCTTGGTGAAAAGCATTTGACTGATGATAATTCATTCTTACGTCAAGCTTTGACAAGAATTTAGGATAACTCCGGTAAAATAAGAAGAGTCAGGTAAGATCCTGGGAAAAGACCTGTGGGTTAGGGCCCACTCAAAAGAAACACCATTGAATGATTTAAAAGATAGATTGCACCGGTTGAATTAAATGACTTGAATGAGATAACAACCTCGAAAGATCTTGAACAAATGCAGAGTGGAAAACATGAATCTTCGAGATATCTTGAGCACACCGGAATAATTGAATAGCGAGAGGTGAATGATAAAGAGGTGCACCGGTATGAGAAGGTATTGAAAAGAGGAAAGGATATAATCAACAAAGCTTGACTTAAAACTACCCGAGAAGAAAGATAATGAATAATGATGAACTAGAAACTTCGTTAAAATCTTTATAAGAAACACCGGATAAGAATGGAGAGACTTCCATCGATAAAATGGATAGTTGAATAAGAAATCTGAGTCCTTGAAGAAAACAAGGGTGGGTGGGAGGGAAAACAAAAGCAACTTGGAGACGGATGAAACAAGCAACATTGAGAAGAACTGATAATTGCTCTTGCGAATATTGAAGTGATTGGATCCACTTGAAGAGAAGCACACCGGTTAAAAGGATTGACAAAAAACAATCTTGATGATCAAGAAGGATTGGTATCCACATCGGAGTATGAGAACACCATTTGGGAAATGTATGGAATCAACACTTGACATTGAAGCAACTCGAATACCACAACTCAAAAACAAAACAAAGGATTGGCTTGCAGAATAAGCCGGAACAAACATATGATAGAGATTTCGTCCGAAGTTTTCGTGGTGGGGCCTACACGGGCTCGATCGTACAGCACCATCATGTACAAGGCAGTCCACATGACATACGAAGCATCCCCGAGTCGGCATAGCCAAGGACTCTTTAAGACACAACGAGACCACTGTAAAACCAACCGTGAATAGGCGGACCACTAGACGTCAGACCCCAATTTCATATCACACATCTATTGGAAAGATATCCTAAGAGCTACTTGAATTCCCACTTATAAACTCCCGAAATTTTCCGGTTATGCAATCAGGTGTTGCGGATACAGGGGAAGCATAATATCTCACCCAAACTAGCAAATCCTACATCCAGCTGTATCCATCCTTCAACACATAACCAAGAAACCTTCGGAAATCATCTACCTCAACCTTCGAAAAGCATCCGTTATACAAGTTATGGCGATACTCCTGAACTCCCGCCCCAGTACTGGGCGGCGTCGAGGTTATCTCACCAACGAACTGCATAAAAGAGATTTATGATGTCGGCGTACTAAACTCAGGTATTCCAGAACTACAAAAATAAAATTATGATGACAACACCTCAGAGCTCAACTCCCCGGGACACTTCCACTAAACCCCTGACAGGAGGCACCAAGACAATGTTCTCGTCATAAAACCATTGGAACGATTCCAAGATACCCGCGTGATCCTAAATTTTTTTTAGTGAAATTTGAGAAGAGAAGAGTCAAAACTCTATGTCAGGATGCCTTACCAGAGCGATGAAGGGACTGGGGAGTAAAAAGAATTCCTAAACTCTCAGATATATAATTCCTAATGACTCAAAACATTTTTTTTCTAGACTCAACAACGGCTGCTAAAAATGATCAAGCAGTGGGGGCTCCTAAGGTCGGGGAAGGCTCTGATACCAACTTGTAATGCCCTCGATGCGGCTATATCTCCCACGTGTCGAAGCACGACTTAGATGCATAACCGCATTGAAAGCAATGTCGCAAGTGAGGTAATCTTCACACAACCCATGTAATACATAAGGGAAAGAGATACATAGTTGGCTTACAATCGCCACTTCACACAATTACATGAATAAAGCATTACATCATTCAAATACAATCAAGGTCCGACTACGGAACCAAAATAAAAGAAGAATCCCAAAAGTGACAAAGGTCCCCGATCGACCCCAACTGGGCTCCACTACTGAACAACAAGAAAGAAACACACACAGGACAAGATCTTCATCGAGCTCCTCCTGAGCTTGGTTGCGCCATCTGCACGGACTCATCGGCACCTGCAAGATGGTTTTGGAAGTATCTATGAGCCACGGGGACTCAGCAATCTCGCACCCTCGCGATCAAAACTATTTAAGCTTAAGGGAAAGGTAAAAGTATGAGGTGGAGCTGCAGCAAGCAACTAGCATATATGGTGGCTAACATACGCAAATGAGAGCGAGAAGAGAAGGCAAAGCACGATCGAGAAATCTATGATCAAGAAGTGATCCTATAGCAACCTACGTCAAGCATAACTCCAACAACCGTGTTCACTTCCCGGACTCCGCCGGAAAGAGACCATCACGGTTACACACGCGGTCGATTCATTTTAAATAAGGTCAAGTTCAGGTTTTCTACAACCGGACGTTAACAAATTCCCATCCGCCCATAACCGCGGGCACGACTTTCGAAAGTTTAAAACCCTGCAGGGGTGTCCCAACTTAGCCCATCACAAGCTCTCACGGTCAATGAAGGAATAGACCTCCTCCCGAGACATTCCGATCAGACTCGGTATCCCCGTACAACAAGACATTTCGACAGGGTAAAACTAACCAGCAACACCGCCCGAATGTGCCGACAAATCCCGATAGGAGCTGCACATATCTCTTTCTCAGGGCACACTCAGATGAGACTAGCTATGAGTAAAACCAACCCTCAAGTTTCCCCGAGGTGGCCCCGCAGGCAGCTCAGTTCGGACCAACACTCAGAGGAGCACTGGCCCGGGGGGGGGGGGGTTAAAAATAATGACGACCCTTGGGCGCGCGACCCCCAAGGGAAAAGAAAAGGCTAGGCGGCGAATGGTAAAACCAATGTTGGGCATTGCTGGAGGAGCTTTACTTAAGGCGAACTGTCAAGGGGTTCCCATTATTACCCAACCGCGTAAGGAACGCAAAATCCGGGAACATAACACCGATATGACGGAAACTAGGGCGGCAAGAGTGGAACAAAACACTAGGCATAAGGCCGAGCCTTCCACCCTTTACCAAGTATATAGATGCATTAATTAAATAAGATATATAGTGATATCCCAACAAGTAAATAAATGTTCCAACAAGGAACGGCCTCCAATCTTCACCTGCAACTAGTAACGCTATAAGAGGGGCTGAGCAAAGAGGTAACATAGCCAATCAACGGTTTGCTAGGGCATGGTGGGTTAGAGGTTTGACATGGCAATTTGGGAGGCTGACAAGCAAAAGGTAGGCATCGTAGCATTGGCATAGCAAAGAGCGAGCAAACTAGCATAGCAAAGATAGTAGTGATTTCGAGGGCATGATCATCTTGCCTGAGATCCCGCAAGGAAGAAGAACGAGTCCATGAAGAAGACAAACGGACGTAGACGAACGAATCCTCGCAACACGACGTTATCGGAACCAACCCGAAGAAGCAATCACCGGAAAAGAAGCACACAACATAGTAAACAACCAACACATGAACATGGCACGGTGCGCAAACAAGCATGATGCATGTCCGGTTTAAATATGCATGACATGGAAAAATGCACAAACAACACTACAACTTAAGTGGAGCTCAATATGCAACGAGTTGCATATTGACGGAGCACCACATCAATTATTTAGTTCGATCTCGTTTATGTACCCAACAATATTAAATGTTGTTAAACATGGCAAGAGAGTGAAGCAAATGAAAAACTACCCATCTAGTCAAGTTTAAATGAGGCCGGGAACAACGAACAACAATTCCGGTAAATCCCCATGTGCATATATTAGATTTGGTACTGATCTGCCCTAAACACAATTTTAGAGTTATTAAACATGCAAAGTAAAGCCACCATGTTAAACTAGGCAAAATTCTACCCCAATTACATATAAAGTTTGTTAAATTTAGAGCTACGGTTATTTAGTTATGAATTAAATCATTTTAACCTGGCATAGGAGTAAATTTAACCAAACATCATTTTAGACATTTTGAACATGGATGAAAGTGACATATTATTAAACTAAGCAAAATTCTGAGCAAGTTTCATATATAAATCATTTTAAACCGATGCACGGTTAGTGAGTTATTATATGCATGATCCACAAGGGCTTTCCTGCAAAAATGCTCTCCTCTGAAAAAAATAGACAAATCACAGACGCTAAAAAAACATACACGGGCCGAAACTGGGCAGCCCAACAGTGCATGGCCCAACAACAGGAATTAAAAAAAAGGCGCTCAGGGGGGTGGCCTCACCCAGTGGGCTTCGGCCCGGGTTGGAGGAGCGGCGGGCCGGCTCTCTTGCTGGATCGGGTCGACGCAAAGCCGGGTGCGGTCAACGGGCGAAGTGGGGCTTGCGATGTCGTCGCTTGCGGTGGCTGAGCGCTGGTTTGTGCTTCCCCGTAGCGAGGCGAAGCAGGGGCGATCCAGGCGGGCACGACGGCCGGAGATCCATGGCGGGGGCGCTGCTGGTGGTGCTCTCCGGCGGGAGGAACAGCAGCGAAGTCCCGAGAGGGATCGACCTGGCGGGTGTGCGGGAGGCCATCCATGGCGATGCTGCGAAGACAACAGAGAGAAAGAGAGATCGTGAGAGAAAGAGAGAGAGGGCTTCGGCGAAGAAGAAAGGAGAGGCAGGGGCTCGGGGCCTTGCTGAAGGTGGTCACCGGCGACGGCGCTCCGGCGAGCAGGCGGCAACGTGGGAAGGCATGGTCAGGAGCTCCTCTCCCGAACCAAAACGAGCATGGAGGCGGGCGAGCGTTGATCCTGAGAAGAAAACGACAAGGATGAGCAAACAGAGGCCGAACAGAAAAGGAGATGTAGGGAGACGAGGAGGAGCAAGGCAACGGGGCCCTGGTCCGGCAAGTCGCCAGGATGCGCCGGACGGGCGACGGCGGCTCTGCTCACGGACGAGCTCTGGCTCGGGGATCACCTGGACGGCGCGGAGGGAGGTGGAAGGGCTCGATCCAATCGGGATTTGGGCTCTGGTTGGCTGCGGATTCGTCCGGTGTTGACAACGAGCTGGAGCAGTGGTTGGTCCGGTTGGAAAAATCAAGGATGGATTTTTGGACTTGGAGAGATCCCGAGGTGGGAGATAGTGCGGCAGCGGTGGCAGGGACAAATCCCCTAGATTTTAGGGTTGGCTTGATTGGGTAGGTGGTGGACTATATATATAGGGACAATCGAATTAGGTTTGGACCCTTCGATCAAAATCAGACGATCTCGGATAAATAGGTTAGGAAGCCCAATTATGAAAATGGAGACGTTTTGTAGATGTTTGGGGATGATCCGGACAGGATGGTGACGACTGCTCGGGTCGGGTCCGGGACAATTTTCAGACGCGCGCACGAGGAGGGCCGCGGGCTGACGAGAGAGGTTAGGTTGGACCTGGCGGTAGGTAGTGGGCTGAGAAGAGAGAGGGGGAAAGCAACCCGACAACTATTTCCGGAGACTGAAAACGTCCGACGTTTGACCGGCTATACTGCCGCTATAGTTAATCGTTGGGGTGTCAAACGAACTCCGAATGTGATGAAATTTGACAGGTGGTCTATCTACACTATAATAAGACCACACGTCAACTCTCATCCCATTCCGAGAACATTTTCCGGCCACTTATAAAAAAAATATTTCGGACATGCCGCGGGCGCGTGCAAGTGTGTCTGGGCTCAGAACGGACAACGGAGAGAACGAGGAGGCCGGGACGGATGCAAGTTTGGAAAACATGATGATGCAATGCACATGATGATATGACAAGATGCAACACGCAAGCGAATGACAAGGCAGCAACATCGAATAACTGCACAACACCTGGCACATCGGTCTCGGGGCGTTACAATAGGATATCCAAAGGAAACTATTGGATACACCTTCTATCACAGATCAGAAGGCAAGACTTTTGTTGCTAAATTCGGAAACTTTCTAGAGAAGGAGTTTCTCTCGAAAGAAGTGAGTGGGAGGAAATTAGAACTTGATGAGGTAACTGTACCTGCTCCCTTATTGGAAAGTAGTACATCATAGAAACCAGTTTCTGTGACACCTACACCAATTAGTGAGGAAGCTAATGATGATGATCATGAAACTTCAGAACAAGATACTACTGAACCTCGTAGATCAACCAGAGTAAGATCCGAACCAGAGTGGTACGGTAATCCTGTTCTGGAAGTCATGCTATTAGACCATGATGAACCTACAAACTATGGAGAAGCGATGGTGAGCCCAGATTCCGCAAAATGGCTTGAAGCCCTGAAATCTGAGATGGGATCCATGTATGAGAACACAATATGGACTTTGGTTGACTTTCCCAATGATCGGCAAGCAATTGAGAATCAATGGATCTTCAAGAAGAAGACTGACGCTGACGGTAATGTTATTGTTTACAAAGCTAGACTTGTCGCAAAAGGTTTTCGACAAGTTCAAGGGATTGACTACGATGAGACCTTCTCACCCGTAGTGATGCTTAAGTCTGTCCGAATCATGTTAGCAATTGCCGCATTTTATGATTATGAAATTTGGCAGATGGATGTCAAAACTGCATTCCTGAATGGATTTCTGGAAGAAGAGTTGTATATGATGCAGCTAGAAGGTTTTGTCGATCCAACGGGAGCTAACAAAGTGTGCAAGCTCCAGCGATCCATTTATGGACTGGTGCAAGCCTCTCGGAGTTGGAATAAACGCTTTGATAGTGTGATCAAAGCATTTGGTTTTGTATAGACTTTTGGAGAAGCCTGTATTTACAAGAAAGTGAGTGGGAGCTCTGTAGCATTTCTGATATTATATGTAGATGACATATTACTAATCGGAAATGATATAGAATTTCTGGATAGCATAAAGGGATACTTGAATAAGAGTTTTTCAATGAAAGACCTCGGTGAAGCTGCTTACATATTGGGCATTAAGATCTATAGAGATAGATCAAGACGCTTAATTGGACTTTCACAAAGCACATACCTTGACAATGTTTTGAAAAAGTTCAAAATGGATCAAGCAAAGAAAGGATTCTTGCCTGTGTTACAAGGTGTGAAATTGAGTAAGACTCAATGCCCGACTAATGCAAAAGATAGAGAGAAAATGAAAGATGTTCCCTATGCTTCAGCCATAGGCTCTATCATGTATGCAATGCTGTGTACCAGACCTGATGTGTGTCTTGCTATAAGTCTAGCAGGAAGGTACCAAAGTAATCCAGGAGTGGATCACTGGACAGCGGTCAAGAACATCCTGAAATACCTGAAAAGGACTAAGGATATGTTTATCATATATGGAGGTGACAAAGAGCTCATCGTAAATGGTTACGTTGATGCAAGCTTTGACACTGATCCGGACGATTCTAAATCGCAAACCGGATACGTGTTTACATTAAACGGTGGAGCTGTCAGTTGGTGCAGTTCTAAACAAAGCGTTGTGGCGGGATCTACATGTGAAGCGGAGTACATAGCTACTTCGGAAGCAGCAAACGAAGGAGTCTGGATGAAGGAGTTCATATCCGATCTAGGTGTCATACCTAGTGCATCGGTCCAATGAAAATCTTTTGTGACAATACTGGTGCAATTGCCTTGGCAAAGGAATCCAAATTTCACAAGAGAACCAAGCACATCAAGAGACGCTTCAATTTCATCCGGGATCTAGTCCAGGTGGGAGACATAGAGATTTGCAAGATACATGCGGATCTGAATGTTGCAGACCCGTTGACTAAGCCTCTTCCACGAGCAAAACATGATCAGCACCAAAGCTCCATGGGTGTTAGAATCATTACTATGTAATCTAGATTATTGACTCTAGTGCAAGTGGGAGACTGAAGGAAATATGCCCTAGAGGCAATAATAATGTTATTATTTTATTTCCTTATATCATGATAAATGTTTATTGTTCATGCTAGAATTGTATTATCCAGAAACATAATACTTGTGTGAATACATAGACAAACTAAACGTCACTAGTATGCCTCTACTTGACTAGCTCGTTAATCAAATATGGTTATGTTTCCTAACCATAGACATGTGTTGTCATTTGATTAACGGGATCACATTATTAGGAGAATTATGTGATTGACATGACCCATTCCATTAGCTTAGCACCCGATCGTTTAGTATGTTGCTATTGCTTTCTTCATGACTTATACATGTTCCTATGACTATGAGATTATGCAACTCCCGTTTGCCGGAGGAACACTTTGTGTGCTACGAAACGTCACAACATAACTGGGTGATTATAAAGGAGCTCTACAGGAGTCTCCAAAGGTAAATATTGGGTTGGCGTATTTCGAGATTAGGATTTGTCACTCCGATTGTCGGAGAGGTATCTCTGGGCCCTCTCGGTAATGCACATCACACAAGCCTTGCAAGCATTGCAACTAATGAGTTAGTTGCGAGATAATGTATTACATAACGAGTAAAGAGACTTGCCGGTAATGAGATTGAACTAAGTATTGAGATACCGACGATCGAATCTCGGGCAAGTAACATACCGATGACAAAGGGAACAACGTGTGTTGTTATGCGGTCTGCCCCATAAAGATCTTCGTAGAATATGTGGGAGCCAATATGAGCATCCAGGTTCCGCTATTGGTTATTGACCGGAGACATGTCTCGGTCATGTCTACATTGTTCTCAAACCCGTAGGGTCCGCACGCTTAAGGTTTCGATGACAGTTATACGAGTTTATGAGTTTTTGATGTACCGAAGTTAGTTCGGAGTCCCGGATGTGATCACGGACATAACGAGGAGTCTCGAAATGGTCAAGACATAAAGATTGATATATTGGACGGCTATATTCGGATACCGGAAGTGTTCCGGGTGATTTCGGAGAAAACCGGAGTACCAGAGGGTTACCGGAACCCCCCCCCGGGAGAAGTAATGGGCCATATGGGCCTTAGTGGAGAAAGAGAAGGGCAGCCAGGGTGGGCCGCGCGCCTCCTCCCCCCTGGTCCGAATTGGACTAGGAGAGGGGGGGCGGCGCCCCCCTTTCCTTCTCCCTCCCCACTTCCTTCCCCCTCCTAGTAGGAGTCCTACTCCTACTAGGAGGAGGACTCCTCCTTGGCGCGCCTATAGGGCCGACCGGCCTCCTCCCCTTGCTCCTTTATATACGGGGGCAGGGGCACCACTAGACACACAAGTTGATCCACGTGATCGTTTTCTTAGCCGTATGCGGTGCCCCCTTCCACCATAATCCTCGATAATATTGTAGCGGTGCTTAGGCGAAGCCCTGCGACGGTAGAACATCAAGATAGTCACCACGCCATTGTGCTGACGGAACTCTTCCCTGACACTTTGCTGGATCGGAGTCCGGGGATCGTCATCGAGCTGAACGTGTGCTAAAACTCGGAGGTGCCGTAGTTTCGGTGCTTGATCGGTCGGGCCGTGAAGACGTACGACTACATCAACCGTGTTGTGCTAACGCTTCCGCTGTCGGTCTACAAGGGTACGTAGATCACACTCTCCCCTCTCGTTGCTATGCGTCACCATGATCTTGCGTGTGCATAGGAAAATTTTGAAATTACTACATTCCCCAACAGTATTCACACATGTACTAAGTTTCCGGTTCAATAGCATGAATAATAAACATTTATCATGATATAAGGAAATATAAATAACAACTTTATTATTGCCTCTAGGGCGTATTTCCTTTAGCACACCAGCCCACAAGGGGTGGTGCACCCCCTTGAGGAAGGAGGACAAATAGGAGAAGGAGGTGGGGGTTCGCCCCACTCCTTTCCTCCCCCTCTTCCCTTTTCCCCCTTCCAGTAAAAGGCAAGGGGGGAGGCTGAATTGGACTAGGGGACCAAGTAGGATTCCTCCTACTTGGGCGCCCCCTTGGCTGCCTCTCCTCCCCTACAACCTATATATACATGGGGGGCACCGCTAGAACACACAACATTGATTCCTAGCCGTGTGTGGCGCCCCCTCCACAGTTTACACCTCTGGTCATATTGTCGTAGTGCTTAGGCGAAGCCCTGCGCATATCACTTCACCATCACCATCACCACACCGTCGTGTTGACGAAACTCTCCCTTGACACTTTGCTGGATCAAGAGTTTGAGGGATGTCATCAAGATGAACATGTGCAGAACTCAGAGGTGTCTTACGTTCGGTACTTGATAGGTCGGAACGAGAAGAAGTTTGACTACATCAATGGTGTTGTCAAACGCTTCCGCTTTCGGTCTACGAGGGTACGTGGACACACTTTTCCCCTCTCGTTGCTATGCATCTCCTAGATAGATCTTGTGTGAGTGTAGGATTTTTTTTAAATTGCATGCTATGTTCCCCAACAGTGGCATCCGAGCCAGGTCTATACGTAGATGATATGAACGAGTAGAACACAAAGAGTTGTGGGCGGTGATCGTCATACTGCTTACCACCAATGTCTTATTTTGATTCGGCGGTATTATTGGATGAAGCGGCCCGGACCAACCTTACATGACCACATTCATGAGACCAGTTCCACTGGCAGACATGCAACTAGTTTTGCATAAAGGTGGCTGGCGGGTGCATATTTCTCCAACTTTAGTTGAATCGAATTTGACTATGGCCGGTACTTGTTGAAGGTTAAAACAGCAAACTTGATGAAACATCATTGTGGTTTTGATGCGTAGGTAAGTACGGTTCTTACTAGAAGCCCGTAGAAGCCACGTAAAACTTGCAACAACAAAGTAGAGGATGTCTAACTTGTTTTTGCAGGGCATGTTGTGATGTGATATGGTCAATACATGATGTGATATAAGTTGTTGTATGAGATCATCATGTTTTGTAAAAGTTATCGGCAACTGGCAGGAGCCTTATGGTTGTCGCTTTATTGTATGAAATGCAAGCCATGTAATTGCTTTACCTTATCACTATGCGTTAGCGATAGTTGTAGAAGCAATAATTGGTGAGACAACAACGACGCTACGATGGAGATCAAGGTGTCAAGCCGGTGACGATGGAGATCATGACAGTGCTTTGGAGATGGAGATCAAAGGCTGTCACACCCTAGCTAGTTCAAGCATTAGAGTGTGCATCATGTTTAAATTCCTCTTAAATTTGAAATGGGGAAGACAGAACCCCCAACACCCCCTGGAAACAACTAGGGTTTACTAAAATTATTTTCAATGAACCTGAAATGCCCTTCTAAAAAGTTCACCCTCTTTGTCTTGGGTTAGAACCCCTGACAAAATTGGTGCACAATTTTCTAGGTCAATAGAAGGTCATTGAATTAAATCATAAGTATTTGATTTTGGGCATTTAAATGCTATAAAATAATTTAAATGCTCAAATAATTCTGGAAATAAAAGTTTGCTATTGGAAATATTCTAAACAGAGCCCACAATTATTTTCAGAATTTTTGGAAACGTTTTAGTATTTTTAATAAAGCCCAATAGTTGCAGTTAAATAGAAAAAGAAAAACAAATCAAAAAAAGAGAGAGAGGGAAACCACCTGGGCCTTACCTGTGCTGGCCCAGCCCACCTGGCTCGGCCCAGCCGACTGGCCTTGCCAGTCGTCCTCCTCCTCCCGCCAGGAGGACGAGGAGCGCGTGGCCGGCGCCCGCGGCCACACGCCGGCCACCTCCTGCTTCTGCCGACGCCCTGGAGACGTCCAGGGGTGCCACGCTGACCCCCACGTCCCCCTCTCTTTCCTCCCTCACTCTCCCCCTCGTCTCCCTCACCCTTTCCCGCGATGGCCGAGCACGTTCCTCGCCGCCGTTCGCCGTAGTTGCCACCAGAGCCACCCCCTCGCCGCCCTGACGTGCCCGTGAGCTCCGCCTCCACCGTCTACGCCTCCCCGTCGACTCACGCAACGCCGGACACCTCCAAGCGCCTCCCCGATGCCTTCTTCTTCCTCGGTCCGCCGAGATCGCCGGCAATGCTCCGACGATGTCTGACCTCCCTCGAGCCCGCTGAGACGCGCTCTGCAACCGCCGTGAGCTCCTCTATCGATTCCCCCTCTTCCCTGCTTCGTTTGCTCACCGTAGACGTCGCCCCCTTCCTCACCGTAGCACGCTGGCGCGCGAGCTCGATGCCGGCGTCACTCCGGTGGCCATTTGGTCAAGCGTGGGTGCCTAACGCACTCACCGCACCTGCAGGAGCTCGTAGCACCATTCCACGCGCCTCGCCGTGCCCCGCAGCCTCGATTTCGGCCTCACCCGAACTCCGGCGGTCGCCAAGGTCGTCGCCGGCGTCGTTTCCGGCCTCCTCGAGCCCCACTTCCTCCACCAAACTATGCGGCTCGCTCCCCGCGTCACGGAGCTGCTCTCCGCTGTCGTTTTGGTCGCCAGAAACGCAAACCCGCAGCCCTCCGCCGCGTCTGGCCTTGCCGGCGGCTAAACGCCGGCGAGTTTGACCCAGTTTGACCCCTGTGTGGGCCCAGGTAGACCCCCCTGAGTCTATGACAGGTGGGGCCGGTCTACTAATTATTTTAGGATTAGTTTTAACTAAATTTAATTAATTCAGTCGCTGACATGTGGGCCCAGGCCCCACTGACAGCTAATTAGAGATAATCTAATCATGTTAACTAGTTGTGTCACTGACAGAGAGGGCCCACCAGTCAGGTTTGACCTGGCCGACCCATTTGACCGCTAGCGTCACACCTATGTCATGCTGACTCATTAATCCAATTTCTGGATTTATTCTTTAATAGGAAATTCCAGAAAATAGTCAGAACTTCTAAAATTCATAGAAAATCAACCATAGCTCCTAATGCAAAGATTTATATATGAAAAATGATCAGAAAAATCCAATCTATCCATCTGTAATGGTTTCATGCATGACACAACAAGTTAACCTTGCTGTTTAGGCAATACAAGATGATGCACTAATGTGGCTATGTTAAATGAACTAACATTTGAACCTTTGGTTCAAATAAGCACATTCCTTTCTGTTTTAGCTTGCATTAGGACAAGACACATTCATATTGCCATGTCATAGCATGCATCATATTGTTGCATATCGTCATGTGTTGATTGTGTTCCAATGTGTTCTTCGTGGTAGGTTCTGCCTCCGAGGATATTCACGAGTATCCAACTGAAGGGCAGTATCCCACTACCACTCCATCAGGCAAGCAACCCATTGACCATTCTGATACAAACCCATGTTCTCGCTTCTGCTCTTGTTTACTGCATTAAGACAACGCGATTCAAACTGCTGTGTGCTACGGTAGTTGAACCCTTATCCTCTGCATGACCTGTCATTGCCACAGTAACTAGATGAAACCCACTAGCATGTGTAGGAGTTGATTGAGCCATGTATGTGATTCCTACCTTGCTATGCCTGCTATGCTTAGAGTTGTGTCAGGTCTGGTTCATCTGGGTGATGGGCTAGAGTGATATGATATGTCGGTAATGTGAGGAATGTGTTGAACATGTTTTGGTAAAGGTATCGATGAGAGGCCATGTAGGCGTACATGGTGGGTTGTTTCATTGAGACCGTCCATAAGAACTGAGATCTGTATGCGTGATTTAAGATTCAGCTACTACCACACATTGGGCCCTGAAATATGACCCCGCTAGACTTACTGACCCCTCTCGCCCTCTGTCCAAGAGTTGCAACTACTTTCTGATGTTTGTAGGATATGTGTTGGCGGCCGTGCGTAGCGCTGACCCTAGGGGTGGGCTATGATGCGGTAGATACACTATGGCCGGGTATGCCGGGCGCCCGTTTGGCGTCTCGGGACCCTGTACACATCGTTTGGGGCCGTTGAGGACACCCCGGCCAGATTTCCTTGCGGATGGAACCTGAATAGGCGATAAACCTGGATTAGAGACTTGCGCCGTTAGTTAGGTCGTGGTCTACACCCACGTCGGTTTTCGCTTGAAGTGTGCCGAGCACATGTCGTGTGCAGACGCTAAGTGGTGGAAACATGTGTGATGAAGTACACCCCTGCAGGGTATAAAACTATTCGAATAGCCGCGTCTGCGGTAAAGGACTACTTGGTTGCCTATACAGTTCATAGACAAGTTAATGGATACTACTAAAAGACTCAAGATAAGTGTGAGTACCGAGGATGGCCCTCTCGTAGGATGACGAGGGAGGATCCCCGGTGGAGTATTGCGTTGGTGAGTAGTGAACTCGTGTGCGAAAACTATTTTACCAGTGGAGTTCCGTAGGATAGCTTAGCCAAGAGTCAAAGCTGGCTTGCTGCAATAACCCCACCACCTTCTTGAGAATAAGCATGTATAGTAGGTTCTGTTGTAAGACTTGTTGAGTACCCTTGTACTCATGTTTGCTTAATTACTGTTTTCAGACGACAACACCGCCCCCTCCGATGGGTTCTACGTAGACCTTGACGTCGACGAGTGACTAGCCACCCAGGTGGTGATCCTGGCCATGGAGGCCCCTATGTAGATAATCAGGCTTCGAGAAGCCTTCTTTATTTCTAGTGTCTGTACTCAGACTAGTTGCTTCCGCTTGTGCTTGTATGATTGTATGACTTGAGTGTCGTGTCATGTGACCCCTATCTGTATGAATATATTATGTATGGCTCTCTGGAGCCTTTAAATAAAGTACTTGAGTTGTAGAGTTTTGTTGTGATGCCATGTTGTATGTACTCATATCGGGCATATTGTGTGTATGATTTAAATGCTTGGTATGAGTGGGATCCGACAATCTAGTTGTTTATCCTTGGCAGCCTTTCTTATGGGGAAATGTAGTCTAGTGTTCCTCGAGCCATAGTAGTCCGCTACAGCTCGGTTCACCGGAGTCCTGCTAGCCCAGCACTACTGTTTAGGACACTTGACTGGCCGGCATGTGTTTCACTTCGTTCCTATGTCTGTCCCTTTGGGGAAATGTCACGTGGTGACTTCCGGAGTCCTGCCTAGCCTGCTACAGCCCGGGTTCCCCGGAGTCCCGTTAGCCCAGTGCTACAGCCCGGAATCACTCGCTAATGACCGACATGCTCGATGTGATTCATGTATGCCTGTCTCCATAGGTCTGTGCCGCTTTGGGTTCACGACTAGCCATGTCGGCCCGGGTTCTCTGTCATATGGATGCTAGCGACACTCATATACGTGAGCCAAAAGGAGCAAACGGTCCCGGGCCATGGTAAGGAGACACCCGTGGGATACCATGCGTGAGGCCGCAAAGTGATATGAGGTGTTACCGGCTAGATCGATGTGGCTTGGAATCGGGGTCCTGAAAAAGGCAGAACATGATGATGGCCATATCATGTCACATATTTTGATTGCATTTGACATTTATCTTTTATGCATCTTATTTTGCTTAGTACTGCGGTAGCATTATAAGATGATCCCTCCCTAAAATTTCAAGATATAAGTGTTCTCCCTGAGTATGCACCGTTGCGATAGTTCATCGTGCCGAGACACCACGTGTGATCGGGTGTGATAAGCTCTACGTTCACATACAACAGGTGCAAGACAGTTTTGCATGTGCGGAATACTCAGGTTAAACTTGACGAGCCTAGCATGTACAGACATGGCCTAGGAACACTGGAGATCGAAAGGTCGAACGTGAATCATATAGTAGATATGATCAACATAGAGATGTTCACCATTGAAGACTACTCCATCTCACGTGATGATCAGACATGGTTTAGTTGATATGGATCACGTGGTCATTTAGATGACTACAGGGATGTCTATCTAAGTGGGAGTTCTTAAGTAATATGATTAATTGAACTTAATTTATCATGAACTTAGTCCTGATAGTTTTTGCATATCTATGTTGTAGATAAATGGCCCATGCTACCATTCCCTTGAATTTTAATGCGTTCCTAGATAAAGCTAAGTTGAAAGATGATGGTAGCAACTACACGGACTGGGTCCGTAACTTGAGGATTATCCTCATTGTTGCACAGAAGAATTATGTCCTTGATGCACTACTAGGTGACAAGCCCCCTCCCACTAATGTAGACGCTTTGAACGTCTGGCAGACACGGTCTGATGACTACTCTATAGTTCAGTGTGACATGCTTTACGGCTTAGAATCGGGACTTCAAAGACGTTTTGAACATCATGGACCATATGAGATGTTCCAGGAATTGAAGTTAATATTTCAAGCAAATGCCTGAGTTGATAGATATGAAGTCTCCAACAAGTTCTATAGCTGCAAGATGGAGGAGAACAATTCTATCAGTGAACACATACTCAGAATGTCTGGGTATCACAACCACTTGACTCAGCTGGGAGTTATTCTTCTGGATGATAGTGTTATTGACAGAGTTCTTCATTCATTGCCACCAAGCTACAAAGGCTTTGTGATGAACTATAATATGCAAGGGATGGATAAGACGATTCTCGAGCTCTTCACTATGCTCAGAGATGCAGAGATAGAAATCGAGAAAGAGCATCAAGTGTTGATGGTTAACAAGACCACTAGTTCCAAGAAAAAAGGCAAGGCAAAGAAGGGGAATTTCAAGAATAATAGCAAGCAAGTTTCCACTCCCGGGAAGAAGCCCAAGTTTGGACCCAAGCCTGAAACTGAGTGCTTCTACTGCAAAGGGACTTGTTGGGGATGTAGCTATTGGGTATAACCCGCCCAGGAGGGGTCGGGTAATACCACTAGCGACTTAGAGATGAAGATGATGGGTCATGAAGCAAGCCCATTGAAGGCCCAAGACCTAGAGGCGACTTGAGGCCCAAGAGGATGAACCTCCATATGTGTAACTTATA
Organism: Triticum aestivum; assembly: GCF_018294505.1. Taxonomy (NCBI): domain Eukaryota; kingdom Viridiplantae; phylum Streptophyta; class Magnoliopsida; order Poales; family Poaceae; genus Triticum; species Triticum aestivum. The sequence goes on from NC_057806.1 coordinate 486,655,183, forward strand.
TTGTAAGGCAAGCTGAGTTAGTCACCGAGCCGGGCACGTTGTGTATGAGTCGGCCGGGACTCTGTAAGCCACCGGGCATCTGACTATGTATATAAAGGGGTGAACCGACGGCGGGTTAACTCAAGTAACAATCAATCGAGGGCTAGGTCAAGCGTATTCGCTCCCTGGTCATCGAAACCCAAACAATACAACCTAAAGTAGGAGTAGGCTTTTACCTCATTGAGAGGGGCCGAACCTGGGTAAACCCTTTGTGTCCTTTGTCCCGTTTAACCCCTTCAAGCTAACTACATTGTGATGGCTCAACCTGTAAGTCCTTTTGCTAGGGCATCTGCCGTGTTAAGTCAACGACAGTTGGCGCCCACCATGGGGCCAAAACACGATGGTTTCGAGTTCTTGAAGGGCAGCTTCACAGGGATCAAGGGATATGCTGTGGGCCGGCTGACCAAGAGTCGCCACGGCGAGCTCTACATCGACGACGCTGGCTGGGGCCCCGAGGCCGACTCAATTGAGTATGGGTATCGGGTCCCCTTCGGTGGAATTAACGTCTTCATCGGCAAGATCGGCGACTCGGGCCCTGAGCCGGACTCCTGCACAAACATCATCGAGACGTCTCAACATGCACGACCCGCCAAAGTTCAAGACGCTGTGAAGCATGCCTTTCTTGGTTTCATCCATGGGGCGGAATTTGAGGAAGGATCTGTGTCCAGGGGAGAGATGGTGATCTGCTCTGATGGCGAGTCTTCAACTGGTGAAACCGATTCAATGTATCAACTGCAGGAGGGCAGGCTTGGGGGCTGTTCCTATGGTGACAGTATTCCAGACCCCTATGAGCCGCCGAACAAGGTTGCAATCTTCATGGCTGGTACACAACCGGTGCTCAGTTTAACGACCGCCGCGGCTATGAATTCCAGCTCAATGGCTGCGGCGACAGCTGGTGCTAGTGGCTTTGCACACCCGCCAGCTTAGGTTTTGACTAAGTTGTTGGATGCTTTGGCGACTTTAATGGGGCAGAGGTAACCTCGGAGACTCAAGAACAGCATAAAGTGGATGTCACGAAACTGCGTGATGAGATAGCTCAAGCCAAAGAAGAACTTGCTGCTAAAAATGCTAGGATGGTGACTGAGTGAGCCGCCTTAGACGTGCAATCACAACAGTTACAGGCCGAGTCATTCCGGCTCACTTTGGATCACAATGCTTCAAAGGCTATTATGAGGTGGAGGCACCCGAGTCACTTACCTCGGGAGTACGATGCGAGAAACCTTTTTAACACGCCTGGGGCAGGGACCAGTGGCCCGCCCGTGGTGAACCGAGCCATTGAAACGCCTGTGACCGGAGCGCCGGTTCAGCCGCGTGGTATGGACCCACCTCATTTAAATGTGGCTCCGCCTCAGCATGTTCCGACACCACCGGGCCATTATTCCAACCCTCTGGATAACATGATTGCTGTAGTGTCATGATTGGTGGCTCTCCCGGTGGAAGGCAAGTCTCCATCCGCGACAGAGATGTGGAGGGCCAGAGAATTTCTTCCGATAGCAGTGGCTCAATAGGCGGGGTGGGAGTCCTGGATTAGGGGGTCTTCGGACAGCCGGACTATATCGATTGACCGGACTGTTAGACTATGAAGATACAGGATTGAAGACTTCGTCTCGTGTCCGGATGGGACTCTACTTGGCGTGGAAGGCAAGCTAGGAAATACGGATATGTATATCTCCTCCTTTGTAACCGACCTTGTGTAACCCTAACCTCTCTGGTGTCTATATAAACCAGAGGGTTTTAGTCTGTAGGACGACATACAATCATACCATAGGCTAGCTTCTAGGGTTTAGCCTCTCTGATCTCGTGGTAGATCTACTCTCGTACTACCCATATCATCAATATTAATCAAGCAAGACGTAGGGTTTTACCTCCATCAAGAGGGCCCGAACCTGGGTAAAACATTATGTCCCCTGCCTCCTATTACCATCCGGCCTAGACGCACAGTTCGGGACCCCCTACCCGAGATCCGCCGGTTTTGACACCGACATTGGTGCTTTCATTGAGAGTTCCTCTGTGTCATTGCCGTCGGGCTTGATGGCTCCTACTATCATTGATAACAATGCAGTCTAGGGTGAGACTTTTCTCCCCGGACAGATCTTCGTGTTCGGCAGCTTTGCGCTGCGGGCCAATTCGCTTGGCCATCTGGAGCAGATTGAAAGTTACGCCCCTAGCCACCAGGTCAGGTTTGGAAGCTTAAACTACACGGCCGATATCCGTGGAGATTTGATCTTCGACGGATTCGAGCCTCTGCCTTGTGCGCCACGCGGTCACGATGAGTATGACTTAGCTCTCCCATCGGACAGTGTTAAGGAGATCGCACCGGCAGCCGCTCCGACCCTCAATTCGGAGCCAGTTGTGCCTTCCGCGGACGGGTGGATGGACCCCGCCACGGAGTCCTTACCCTCAGCAGCGATCGAGCCGAACATCGACCTTACCTTGCACGAGAGCCGTGTTGTTAAACTGTCGGATCCTTCTCCAGCCACGGACTCCAAACCGCCTGCGCCCGTTCCTATCGAATCTGATTGGGCGCCGATCATGGAGTCTACCTCCGTGGATATTTTTCAGCACTCTCCCTTTGGCGAAATACTGAACTCGTTATGGTCTCTCTCCTTATCAGGAGGATCCTGGCCGAACTATGTCCGGCAGGACTGGGATGCGGGCGACGAAGAAATTCACGACCCACCCACCACCCACTTAGTAGCCACTATCGATGACTTAACCAACATGCTTGACTTCGACTCTGAAGACATCGACGGTATGGACGATGATGCGGGAGATGAAGAGGAACCACTGCCCACAGGGCACTGGACATCCACCTCATCACATGATGTATACATGGTAGACACACCAAAGGAAAACGACGACGAGGAACGGAAGGACGCAACAAAGGGTTGTCCCCTCGAGAAGCAGTCAAAGCGGCGGTGTAAGCGCCGCCCCAAATCCCGCCTCGACAGAAATAATGATCATACAGACCCAGCGTTAGAGCAGGGCGAACCACTGCCGGACCACGGCAACATGGAGAATCAAACCGAACAAACCAACTCTGTCAAGGATAATAGTCCAGAGGACATAACACCGGATAGACACCCGGAGCAACAAAATGCCCATCAAAGGCTTGTTGCCACCGCGAGAAGTCTAAAAAGGTAGAAGCAAAGGCTCAAGGCGGCGCAAGACACACTCCAAATCAGATGGAGTAAAGTACTCAACAGAGCAGCGAAGTATGGCGGTAATCTCCTCACCAAGAGGTACCCGAAGCGGAAGTTGCTACCTGAATTTGATGAGGAGGCCTTAGATCCCCCGCAACCAAAAATTAAAACGGCCACCCGGCCGGATAGACAACCTTACGACCAACATGGAGCGGCAAGCAACGCCGCACAGAAGCCAATATGCGATCCACGCAAGTGCTCGCATCAAAAGGACAGAGCAACTAGATCCATCTATGGACTGCGCAAGCGCGCTCCAGCACACGATGCAACACACCAAACATCCGAACACCATGGCACGCCCAGATACAGGGGCGCCGCACACCCCCTATGTTTCACCGATGAGGTCCTGGACCATGAATTTCCAGAGGGATTCAAACCCGTAAACATAGAGGCATACGACGGAACAACAGAACCTGGGGTCTGGATTGAGGACTATATCCTCAACATCCATATGGCTTGAGGAGACGATCTCCATGCCATTAAATAGTTACCCCTCAAACTCAAAGGCCCAGCTCGGCACTGGCTTAAAAGCCTCCCCGAAAACTCCATTGGAAGCTAGGAAGAGCTCGAAGATGCTTTTCAGGCAAATTTTCAAGGGACTTATGTCTGACCTCCGGACGCGGACGATTTGAGTCATATAACTCAACAGCCCGAAGAGTCGGCCCGAAAGCTTTGGAATAGGTGTCTTACTAAAAAGAACCAAATAGTCGACTGTTCGGACGCCGAAGCCTTGGCAGCTTTTAAGCATAGCATCCGTGACGAATGGCTCGCCAGACACCTCGGCCAAGAAAAGCCGAGAAAAATGAAAGCATTAACAAACCTCATGACCCGCTTTTGCGCGGGTGAGGATAGCTGGCTAGCCAGATGTAGCACCAGCGACCCCAGTACATCCAAAGCTAGAGATGGAAATGGGAAATCACGGCGCAACAACAATAACAAACGCCGGAATAAAGAAGACAACACGAAGAGCACGGCAGTAAACACCGGATTCAAAAGCTCTCGGCCAAGTCAGCAAAATCCGCCCTCTAAAGGCGCCAGAGACGAACTGTCCAGCCTAAACAAAAGTCTGGACCAAGTATGTCAGATCCATAGCACCCCTGGTAAACCAGCTAATCATACCCACAGAGAATGCTGGGTCTTCAAGCAGTCCGGCAAGCTCAACGCCGTACACAAGGGGGAGGATACACCAAGCGAAGATGAGGATGAGCCTCTCAAGCAAGACACTAGGGAACAAAAGAAGTTTCCACCAGAAGTCAAAACAGTCAACGTGTTACACGTGATCAAGGGAAGCAAAGCGGCACTCCCAGAAAGATATGCCCAAGGGCCTATCACCGCGAAATCCTACCACTGGCCGTCTCAAATGATCACTTTCGACCATCATGATTACTCAGCAAGTATCCGGCGTGCAGGATGTGCTGCCCTGGTATTAGATCCAATAATTGATGGACACCACTTTTACACGAGTCCTGATGGACGGTGGCAGTAGTTTAAACCTGATATACCAGGATACAATCCGCGAAATGGGCGTAGACCCAACGAAAATCCGCCATAGCAACACTACCTTTAAAGGAGTAACGCCAGGCCCAGGGGCTCACTGCACGGGCTCCCTGCTACTAAAGGTTATATTCGGCTTCCCCGATAACTTCTGTAGCGAACATTTAAACTTCCACATTGCTCCGTTCCAAAGTGGTTATCAAGCACTACTTGGACGCAAAGCTTTTGCTCGCTTTAATGCAATACCGCATTACGCTTCCCTCACGCGCAAGATTCCCGGTCCACGTGGCATCATTACAGTGAACGGAAATATTGAGCGATCTTTGCGCGCCGAAAAGAATGTGACTGCCTTAGCAGCCGCACACTAAAAATGGCCTCACCAACTAAAGCATTCGATAGGCCGTCAAGACCACGAACACGGTTAGACGAGTCTGGCGCAGCTATATGTAATTCATACCGGATTGAGGCCCACACCCCTATTACAAATACAAGGGGCTCATAACGTGCAAAAAAGTGGCAATTTTTTACTCATTTTTAATTATACATGGTTTCTTTAAAAACTACCTTTTTGCACGACAACTTTTTCACCAAAGTTCCTATCTTTTACAGATGACCATCGTGCTACACCCGTCCAGGATACGGCACAACAGAGACACAGGCGCAGACGTGCAGCAGGGACCCGCTCCAAGGATTCTTTTTAGATTAAGACCCTGCGTAAACCTTTTTTACTGTCTCTTGTTGATACACACATCCCTCGTATTCTCAGCACAATTGAGAAGGATGCTGACGTCTTGGCATGTGGCCATGTCAGAATAATGCACGTACCTGGACACAAGGGGCTTCTTACAAAGGGCACTATTTAGGCCCGGTTTATACCATAAAGACCAAATATCTTAGGGAGTGTTCGACGTCGCGAGTTTGGCCTTATATGCATCAGCTCCGAATCATTGTCTTTGGTCAAATGTTGGGTTTGCCCGGCTCCTGTGTTTTGGTGCCTTACGTTCCGCTTTAGCGGCTAAGGCAGCACCAGGAGAACTACTGCGGTTGTGCCCTGGTTCATCCGGACGAGCACCTCAGTAGAGAAAGCCGAAAATTGACTGTCATGATATAGCGTGAGACTGGTCAACCACTCGATGACCTATCGGAATGTTAGAATTCCTCCGCCTTAACGAAGGGCCGTTTTCTGGCCAGGCATGTACGCACCCCGAGATCAGGAGAGTGCGGAGCCACCAGGGGCTATCTAGTAGCCACACTGTCAAATTCCTATGGCTAAGTGAAAGTGTTAAAGCATTATAGTCTGGTTGCCTCGTTCGCTGCGCTATCACCTCCTTAATAGGACCAAGACGTTGGGTTAAGTGTGAACACGCGTTTTTTGCGAGCACCTCCACATTATATGCGTGGGGGTTGAAGCCGACGACTGCAATCTTTCAGGTTATATACATATATACATAAACAGCAGCACAGGAGGCATCATATTACTTTCCGGCAAAAGTATAAATACAGCCTTACTATATTTCATAAAAACATTGTGTTTACAATGGGAATACATGTCACTCAAACATAATATTTTTCGAGCACTGGGACTCTATCAAACGAGCACCCTCAAGAACCTCTTCAAAATAGTGCTCGGCAGCTACTCGACCTATGGCCGAACCTTGCGCCGCAACAGTGGTAGCATCCATCTCCGCCCAGTATGCCTTGACACGGGCAAAGGCCATCTGCGAGCCTTCTATGCACGCCGACCTCTTCATCGCGTTGATGCGTGGCACCGCACCAAGGAACTGCTACACTAAGCTGAAATAGTTGTTCGGCTTCGGCTTCTCGGGCACAAATGATCTACAACGGACCTCATGGCGAGTCCGGACAACCGATTAAGTTCGGCCCATTCGGCTAGGTGATCAGTCAAGGGAAGCGGACGCTCTGGAATGTTAAATTGCGACCAGAACAGCTTGTCTACTTCATGATCTAACTGATCTTGGAAGTATTCGAACGCATCGATAGCGCTTGCCGCCAAGTCCATATATGCGTCTGCCGAACTCCACAGCCGATCCAGAGGGGCATACCGCGGATCTCCGAACTTCCTCTGCAGCAGAAAGGGCTTCCCAGCCGCAATATCCACGTCTTCGTGCAGCTCCTCCTTCGCCCTCATAGCAGAGCGAGTGTCTTTGGTCGCCATCGTGGCCTTCTCAAGGTCTGCTGCCTTCACTCGGTTCTCTTCTTCAAGGAACCGGCAACGGTCGGCAGTGCCTTTTAATTCTACGGCCATCTTGGCCATCTTTTCTTTGCTTTCACAATGGGCGGCCTTCTCGGCTCTTAACTCTTCGGCTGCCTTCAAAGCAGCCGCATTACTAACCCTCGCTTGTTCCTTGGCTCGGGCGAGTTCCGCCCGAAGGGTCTCCACGGTGGCAGCTCCATCTGCAGTCACAATATATTAAAGATACTAGCATCATGCTGCTCTTATTAGGTGACATTCACCAGAAAACATTACTTACCCTATGATTCGTCAAGCCGCTTGTTAACAAGCTCGATGTCGGCGTCGGCCGCATCCAGTTGCCGCTTTAATTCGGCAAACTCGCTAGTCTGGCTAGCCACCGGCGCTTCCACCACCTGCACATAAAGGCAGTCTAGTTATTGCCTGGGACTATGATCCTCTATTCGCCGCCGTTCTCGACGACAACCAGAGTCTCAGGGGCTACTATCTACACATAGCATACCTAACATATACGGTACTATCAAATATCATTTCACGGACCTCAAAGCCTGTCAGTAGACTCATAAAGGCTTCATGTAATCCGCTTTTAGCGGACGAAATTCTTTCCATCACCGTACCCATTAGCGTACGGTGTTCTTCTGAGATGGCTGCCCGCTCGAATAGCTCCCTCAGAACGTCCGACCGCATACCAGACGGTGCCAGACTCTTTTGTTTGCTCTCTTCGAGAGCCGGACGCTGGGGACTTCGGGCGACTATGGGATTATCTTCTGGCCTCACCGGATCCGGAGAGGCCCTCCATGAAGACACTTCGGGGTCGCCCGCTTCTTGAGCAGAGGAGTCCGGGGGAGGCGTTTCGCTCTCCGTCATCTCCGGAAGAAGATCCCCCGAAGACGAGCTCAGCTGAGAAGGGCTAAGACCCGAACTGCATGATATATGCGGCGGTTATTTTCCTCAGAGGAAAGGTAGTATACCTTCACTATTAAAGTATTTTTTGAATCACTTACGACTCGTTGGAGGTCTGATCCCCCTGCGGACTTTGTGCGGCAAGAGCACCAACAGAACCAGGACCCTCTGTTGGAGACCTCTTCTCTTTTGGAGGCCTTGGCTTCGGGATCCTCAGAAGCAGTCCTCTTCCTCCCCCGGTTATCCTCTTTTATGGAGGCGCTCATTCCCTCGGTTGGAACTGGCAGCGATGGGGGCCCGCTTTCGCCCATATTACTCCCCCCTGTATCTTCCTTCGAGGGCTCCGGGCAAGGTGCGAGCTCGAGCATCTTTTCCAGCACCGGATTTTCCAAACCCTCAGGGAGGGGGGCCGAACACCGAATCATCTTCGCATTTGTTAGCCAGTCCTGGTCAAAGAGCGATTTCTTAGAGATGACGTCATGATGAATAAAAGACGATGTGTTTGGCTAGAGGATTACTTACTTGTTCAGTGGCGCGGTTACTGCTCAGGCCCACGTCCTCGGTAGTATCCGGACACTCTATTTGAGGTCCGAAGAATGACTTGTACATTTCCTCGTGCGTCAAGCCGAGGAAACTTTGAATAGCACGTGGTCCTTCTGGGTTGAACTCCCATAAGCGAAGGGCCCGGCGTTTGCAGGGCTGGACTCGATGAACCAGCATAACTTGCATTACCATAACCAAATTAAAATCTCCCTCGAAGAGATCTTGAATGCGGCTTTGCATTATAAGCACGTCCTTGGCTGGACCCCAGCTCAGCCCTCTGCTAATCCATGACATCGGTTGTGGTGGGAGGCCTGAGCGGAAAACAGGGGCAGCCGCCCACTTGGCACTTCTGGGAGCTGCGATGTAAAACCACTCCCGTTGCCCTAATCCGGACACCTCTGGAAAGGAACCTTTCGGCCACGGAGCTCCTGCCATCTTGCTTATTGACGCGCCTCCGCACGCTCCATGTTGCCCCTCGATCATCTTTGGCTTCACTTTCAAAGGTCTTGAGCCATAGGCCGAAGTGAGGGGTAATGCGGAGGAAGGCCTCATAGATGACAATAAATGTCGAGATGTGGAGAAAGGAGTCCGGAGGTAGATCGTGGAAATCTAGCCCGTAATAGAACATCAAACCCCTGACGAAGGGATCCAAAGTGAGGCCTAGGCATCAGAGGAAGTGGGAGACGAACACGACATTCTCGTTGGGTTCGGGAGTGGGGACGACCTGCCCTCGAGCAGGCAGCCAATGCGAAACCTCGGCGGTCAGGTATCTGGCCTCCCTCAACTTCTTGATATCCTCTTCCGTAATGGAGGAGGGCATCCATCGGCCTTGAAGGCTGGATCCGGACATGATTGAAGATCCGGAGCACCTGACCTGGGCTTTGGGTGTTAGAACTCGAGGCGGGGGAAGGGTTCGATTGAGCACGAGAGGGAAAAAGTGAAAACCTTGTCCCTTTATAAAGAGGGTGAATATCAAGCGTCCTCACCGTGGCCGTTTGGACTTGCCTATAATCTAGGAGTCCTAGACACGGTTGGGTTACCCACGACCGTATTAATGAGAATCCCGTAATTAGGGGAACACAATTGTCGGCGTTCTGGGAACGGGGGTCCCCAGACTTGCCTGCCTGCAGCCTGCGGTGTGGCTCAAAGGGGGCCCAGCACGGCCCATCTTCATCAACACAAGACTCAAGACCCTTGCGAGGGGCCAAGCCTCGCGGGGCGGACGACACGGACCTTCCTCAGGCACGGCCTCATCAGGCTGGCTCGCGAGGAGGTGGAGAGATCAACGCGGGGTACCTTGCGAGGTGCCCGTGACGCAAGCCATGACGACTCAGGGCGCCAGGCGGGTGCCAGCCCGCGCAGCGTCCTCCTTTCCTCTTTGGTGCAAAGGGGGCAAGCGCATCCGCGGAGTACCGAGGCATCAGGCAAAGGTTGCCATTTTGGTGCAACGAGACCAAGACCAGGAGGACTACGAGACGGAGGTCACCGTGGAGCCCAAGACGGCGTCATCACCAGAGCTTTGCGCAAGCGAAGACTGCTTTTGTCAGGATAGTTGATACTTGCTGTCCCCCTTCAAATTAGCCCGCCATTGTTGGCTCCCTTCCCGCTCGATATTTGGGAAGAGGACCAGGGCCTCTATAAATAGGACCAGCCTCCCACGTAGCAAGGGGTTGGCCGGAGAGTAAGAGTAAGGCAGTGAGTGAGAGAGAGAGAAAGAGAAAGGTGGCTGAACTCCTCCCAGCAGTTCATCGCCCCAGCCAAGAACAGACCCTCGCGGGGCTGTTCTTCTTTGTATTTTTCATCATCATCAGCCCAAGAGGCAATCCACCCACCACACACTGGAGTAGGGTATTACACCACAACGGTGGCCCGAACCAGTATAAACCTTGTATCTCTTGTGCAGTTCTTTCAGTAGTTTAGATCTTTGCGAGACGGTGAGGTAGAAGACGTAATCTCCGCGCGCACCCTAGTGTTCGAACCTTAAGGGTCTGCCGGAACCCAAAATCCGACATTTGGCGCGCCATGTAGGGGTGCGCCAGAATTCGTCTTCCACCGCTCCGTGCCCCGTCGTGTCGTCATCTCCATGCCCGACAACCAGGAGGGCAACCCCGACCCATGGGCTGCGTGGCCCGCCCGCGCAGAACCGCTCGCCCCGGGCGACCCCGTGCCCCGGGCAGCTCGCGGTCCGCAGGGCGCTGCATGCCGCGGGCGACGCGGACAGACTTCAACAACTCTTACACCGCGATAGGCACGGTCCAGCAAGGGCATCCAATCACGCCGCGACCACGACACCGTACACCCGCCGGGAGCAGGCGAACTCGAGGGCCGCGCTCACGGTGGCCCGAGAGCTGTTGCGGTGCAGACTGCTGGAGGGCGGCCACGACGTGCTGCTGGAGCGAGTGGCGGAGTTCCTGGTCTTCGCCGCCTCGGGGGCTCACCCCTTCTCCACCCAGCTCCCATCTCAAGCCCAGGGCGACCCGCGCGGGGGCTCCGCGCGCGCCCGCGGGCTCCAAGGCTACTCTGATGCCAGCAAAGCTGTCAGCACCGGACCGGCGGCGGCGCTGCCCCCGCCCCCGGCCCGTGAAGAAGAAGGACTCAACGCGACCCACGGCCCCAGTGGGCGGCCGCGCTACCACCCCGCAGTGGGCGTGATAGGCGGGACCGCGTGGCATGCGGGGCATCACGGCGTGGCATACGGGATGACGGCGCCGGAAGAATACGTGCCCCTCATGATGGACCAAGGACACCCTCACGAGAACGGATAAGGCTCGCTCCTCAGCCCAAGCTAGGGGGACGTGGCACTGGAGGCTGAGCCTTTGCAGGAGCCCTGGAACGGTCCCGCTGGCCATGCTGGAGGCAACGATTATCGGGCACCGCTAATTCTTCAGGAGTAGGTATACGCTAACCATGGATCGCAGGAGGTGCAGGTCGCGGCGGCAATTAGCTGCCCCGCTCCCACAGTCTCCTACCCCTCGGGAGGAGGGCGCAGGGGGCTATAGGAGAGGGGCCGGAATCCGACATCACCACCGCGGCGTTCGGAGCAAGGTGCTCTCAGGAGGTAGGCCCTCTGCTGGGGAGGTGCCTCAGGGCCTGCCCTTGGCAGAGGACCCGTGGTCGTCGGGGGAACCGCTGGCGACTGCTCTACCCCATCGGGCGGCGTCCTCGGTTCCGGTCGTTGCTGATGGCACTAGAGTGTGGCGCAAGGCGGGGCCCTTGTCTGGCGATATGAAGCAAGGCCAGTACCTGTGAAGAAGGCTCGGTGCCTGTGAAGCTCGCCGCCCCGTGACACTCTCACGTAATAATGAGTGGGGCTGTACACGCCCCGGAGTCTCAGGGGTGCCGGCCTCAGGCCCTGTGGCTCCCTCCCACGCCCAGTGGACAGCACTTAGCTCCGCGCTGGTGAGAAGACGTCCAAGACTAGATTAGGTGCCAGACGCGGCCTTTTGTCTGCTTTTTATTGCCTTTCCCTTTGGCTGTAGCTTTTCCCCCGCTGGATTTAAGTTGGATTCGAATTTGAGATTTGCGTGTGTTCGGGGAAGGGGTGTTTATTCTCGTTCGAGCCATTTCTCGCGTTCTGGTTACCGCTTCGCCACAGCTGCCTCCCCTCGCGAGTCGGGTCAGGCCTGGCCCGTGCGCAAGCCGAACTGCCGTTGTTGCTCCCTCTCGAGAGGATTTTCGGGTGCCTGCGGAGGTTGTCCTGTTGTGAAAAGGCCCAGAGCCTATGAAGCAAGGCGAGTGCCTGTGAAGCTATCGCGTTTTGGAAAAGGCCCGGAGCCTGTGAAGCAAGGCGAGTGCCTGTGAAGAGCTCGCATTCAGGAAAAGGCCCAGAGCCTGTGAAGCAAGGCGAGTGCCTGTGAAGCTCTCGCGTTCAGGAAAAGGCCCAGAGCCTATGAAGCAAGGCGAGTGCCTGTGAAGCTCTCGCGTTCAGGAAAAGGCCCAGAGCCTATGAAGAAGGCAAATGCCTGGGAAGCCGTCGCATTTGGGAAAGGGCCCGGAGCCTTAAAAAAGGCCAGCGCCAGCGAAGCTCCCCGCCAGCGGCACTCTCATGTCCTACGGATTCAACTAAAGAACACCCAAGGCGTCACGCCCCCTCCGCAGGCTGCTTCGGGGCTTGCGCGAGGCAAAGGTAAACCAGCCAACCACCAGGCGCTCGTGCAAATATGACAACTACTAATATGATGAACACAGGTTTTACATGAGGGGCTTCCCCTCCCAAATTGCTCTCACAGCCATCAGGTCAAAAACCTGAGTTCTTTTCATGCAGGGTAAAAAAGACAGGAGCGATACACACTCAGTCAGACCAATCCCCCAATGCGTCCTCGGAAGCACCTCCCAAGCCTTCGCTGGCATCGCCGAACCCGCCATCATCGTCTGTGTTGCCGCCAGTGGCGTCAGGGCCGTTCACAGCGCCGCCCTCGTCAGCACCCACGATCACGTCGTCGTCGTCCGAAGCGAAGGCCCTGACAAGGGTGTCCACGTTGTCTTCCACCCAGTGCGCTAGGTCGCCTCGGACGGCCTGGGGAACTGGGGCGATGACGGCGTCAAAATCGAAGCGGGAATCCATGTTCAGGAGATGACTGAAGACACGGGAAAAGGCGCGCTCGAGCAGGGCGCGGCTCCTCTCTTCCACCAATCTGTCGGCCCTGGCCGACCGCACCTCCAGCTGCGTCACCACGGCGGTGAAGAACTGAAGGTTGCCAGCATAGTTGGCTGTGTGCGGCTCGCCAACGGCCGCCTCACAGATGTTGCCCAAGGCTGCGCTAGCCCTCTCCCGGAGCATGGCGAGCATGGGGCCGTGCACGTGCTCAAGGACCTGCCGCTGACATATCTCATCCGTGTTTTGGCGTGCGACGCCCTCAGCCTCCTCCACGCGCTGACGAAGACGGAGTATCTCGGCCTGGGAGGCGGCTAACTCCCCTTGCGCTACCTCAAGGGCGGCCCGGGAGGCGTCGGCCAGCCGCGTCGCCTCCTCCAGCTTGGCCCTCAAGGCTGCGGTCCTCCCTTCAGCTTCGACCCGAATCAACTCCAGCCTCCCCTCGAACTCGCGCTCGAGGCCTTGGCACGCCATCGCCACCCGACGTCTGATCTCCTCCAGGACACGAGCTTCCTGTGCGGCGACATCGTCCTCCGCCTGCGTCATCAAGCACTCCCTCGTCTCCAGCCGCTCATACTCGCGGGTGCGTTCGGCGGCTTCTAGCGTCAATGCTTCTTCGCTCTTCTAGAGCTCAGCTGGGTCGCCGGAGGCCACCCACATTGACGCAAGGGCCAACTCGCGCAGCTCCACTTGCTCCTCAAGTGAGTGGCATCGGGCCAGGAGCTCACAAGCCCGCTCCTCCACCGCCTCTCGCCGTCGGTCAGCTCCCCGGGCCTCCTCGGCAGCCTGGGATCGAGCCATCCGAGAGGCCTCCAGCGATGCCTTCGCCTCTTCATCGTCAAGATCACGCTGAAGGCGCGCGAGGGCGATGGCGGCCTCCAGCTCGCGCCTCCCCGCAGCCAGGCGCAGGCCCTCGGCCTCCAGGCGCGCGTCTTCGTCAGCAAGCTCCTTCCCAAGCAGGTTCACCACGTCGGTCGCCCTTCGAAGGAACCCTTGGCGGCGAGCGCGGCGCTCCCGGGCGCGCTCAAGTACGTCTTCCACACCGTCATCTGCCCCAAGCAAGCGCCGGGGGCCACGAATCATCGCTCCTCCTCCGGGCAGGGGGCTGGGGACTGGCGCCCTCGCAACAGCCGGGCGCGCCGCACCAGAAGCCCAGCCTGGAGCCGGCCCGTCCCCAGATGAAGGGCGCAGGGGGCGCCTCAACCAGTCGCAGTCCACGACCAGACGAGAAGCCCACGGCAAGCTGGCTATCCCCCGAGAGGGCCCGTGAAGGAAAATCAGGGGGAATGAAGGGCCGCGGTGCACCTCAGGATGGTCCACCCCTTCAATCGCCCTCACCACAAGGGCAGAGGTGCTCGGAGCACCTGAGGACGGTAGAGGGGGCGAAGCCGAAGGAGGCGGCACCTCGGCTACTCCCGCGAGCTCGGCCGGAAGGGGCCTGCAGAGCAAGGATCAGTGAAAGCCACAAGAGGATCAGGAGTCAGGAAGGGAGAAGACTTACTCGTCAGTGGCGAAGTACTTCCTGCGCTTTAGCACGCGGCAAGGGAAGTCATCACCCAGGGCCTCCCTTTTCCTCCGGAGGGCCTCGAAGTCCATGCGGAAGCGGCCCAAGAGAAGAGCGCAAGGATCAACCTGCGACGAAGACGGAGCATCGGAGCGATCCGCGTCAGGGGCGCCTGCCTGGCGCGTGCCGCCCATCACCTCACCAGAAAACACGGCTGGGGCCTCCGAGGCCTCATCCCCGGGCGCTGGGAGCGGCTGCTTGCCACCCTCAGCCTCAGCGGCACGGGTCCCAGGAGCTGTCCCCTCGAGAGCAACACCCGGCGCTGTCACCTCATCGGGAGCCCCCTCGGCCTCCGGCGCCTCCTGCCTCCTTGCTCCGCCACCTGAGGAGGAGCCGCCTTGGCCGGTTGGAAGGGCAGTCACCACCACTGGATTCTCACGAGGTCCCTGAAGGCCGGCGGGGCGCAGCCCCCACTCATCAAAGGCGGGCATCTGCTTCACAAAGTCGACCCTGCTCTGGCAGAGATACAGCAAGGCCCCTCCCTGTCTGACGTTGCCGGGGTTGGGGTCCCCGGCCAAGGTCAAGAGCGCCGACTTCAGCAACTCAGGAGCCAGGTCCTCTTCCTGGAGCCTCATGCTATCCTCGCGCCCATGGAAGGCCCACATCCGGCGAGAGTGGCGTTGAAGGGGAGCAACACGGCATAACAGAAACTCCTTCACCACCTTGGGCGCTATCACGCCCAGCTTCCTCAGGAGCGCGAAGCGGCTCCAGACGAAGACGAGCCGGGGGCTCTCGAGCGTCTCCTGGCCCCAACCCGAATTGGGGACAGCAGGCGAGGTCGGCTCCGATAGTAGGGGGCTGGGCACCCCTGCGTCCACATAAAGCCACCGCTCGCGGAACCCAACCGCGGGCAGGGGGAGCTTGAAGTCAATCCCAGAGGCCGCGGTCTCAGGCTCGGCAGCGAAGCTCACGCCCGCCCAGCATTGGGTAGGGTCGACAAGATGTAGCGAGAAGAAGTGGCGCAGCAAGGCAACCGAAGGAGGGATGCCCACCATGGCTTCGCAAATGAAGGCGAAGACCGAAAGGAGGGTGATGGACAAAGGACTCAGATGCATCATGTGGATTTGATAATGGGAGAGCACGACATTGAAGAAATCAGAAAAGGGGGGAACCAGACCCGCCCACAGGGCGTCGGCAAAACATGGGACCTCCGTGGCTATCCTGTCGATGGAGAAGTGGGGTGCGGGCCAGGCCGTCGTCCTCCCGCACTCATTGAAGATGGTGGCTAGAGCCAGGCTGACCTTGCCCAGGCACTCTTGGTTGAGTATGGTCGACCGGCCGACGGCGGGGGCCACCGATGGCGGCATACAAGACGGAGGCATGGGTTTCTTCCCTCTCTCCTCCTTCGTCGAAGCCATGGCGATGGGAAGGAGGGGGAAGATTCGAGATTGGATTGGAGGCAGGAGTTGGCATTCGAAGGAAGGAAGAACAGGGGACGCTCGAGCAACAGGAAGGGGAGCGGCTGTGTGCAACTACAAGTCCGCCTAGCAGGGCGCAGAATAAGGGGGCGTGGGGGAACAGTGCCACCCACGTCCCATCAACCACCACGCGGCGCCCAAGGCCGCAGGCTGTTAGGGCCCACGGCACTTCACCTTTGCCCTTTCGCCTCTCAGCACGGCCAAGTCCGTGCGCGCCTTGGGCCCGGGGGCTACTGTCGGCGTTCTGGGAACGGGGGTCCCCAGACTTGCCTGCCTGCAGCCTGCGGCGTGGCTCAAAGGGGGCCCAGCACGGCCCATCTTCATCAACACAAGACTCAAGACCCTTGCGAGGGGCCAAGCCTCGCGGGGCGGACGACACGGACGTTCCTCAGGCATGGCCTCGTCAGTCTGGCTCGCGAGGAGGCGAAGAGATCAAGGTGGGGTACCTCGCGAGGTGCCCGTGACGCAAGCCATGACGACTCAGGGCGCCAGGCGGGTGCCAGCCCGCGCAGCATCCTCCTTTCCTCTTTGGTGCAAAGGGGGCAAGTGCATCCGCGGAGTACCGAGGCATCAGGCAAAGGTTGCCATTTCGGTGCAACGAGACCAAAACCAGGAGGACTATGAGATGGAGGTCACCGTGGAGCCCAAGACGGAGTCATCACCAGAGCTTTGTGCAGGCGAAGACTGCTTTTGTCACGATAGTTGATACTTGCTGTCCCCCTTCAAATTAGCCCGCCATTGTTGGCTCCCTTCCCGCTCGATATTTGGGAAGAGGACCAGGGCCTCTATAAATAGGACCAGCCTCCCACGTAGCAAGGGGTTGGTCGGAGAGTAAGAGTAAGGCAGTGAGTGAGAGAGAGAGAAAGAGAAAGGTGGCTGAACTCCTCCCAGCAGTTCATCGCCCCAGCCAAGAACAGACCCTCGCGGGGCTGTTCTTCTTTGTATTGTTCATCATCATCAGCCCAAGAGGCAATCCACCCACCACACATTGGAGTAGGGTATTACACCACCACGGTGGCCCGAACCAGTATAAACCTTGTGTCTCTTGTGCAGTTCTTTCAGTAGTTTAGACCTTTGCGAGACGGTGAGGTAGAAGACGTAATCTCCGCGCGCACCCTAGTGTTCGAACCTTAAGGGTCTGCCGGAACCCGAAATCCGACAACGATCTCTGCTTTGACAAGACATGTCAAGAAACCGCCTCGCGTTATGTGTGGAGCTGGTTGAAAAAACGGTTTGAATAAGCACCGGGCCATGGCATGATGTCATCTTGCCAAAACGTGTCAGCAGATTAAGATTTGTGGAAATATTATTCTCTACAGTGGTATGTGGAACTTATTTTGCAGGGTCGGACACTATCCTTATATTCAAAATTCTTCCGTGGTGTATTCGGAGGAGGAACCCGCCTTGCAATGCCGAAGACAATACTGCGCACCGGACTCATCGTCATTGAAAGCCTGGTTCATGGGCTACTGTGGGAGTCCTGGATTAGGGGGTCTCCGGACAGCCGGACTATATCGATTGACCAGACTGTTTCACTATGAAGATACAGGATTGAAGACTTCGTCTCATGTCCGGATGGGACTCTACTTGGCGTGGAAGGCAAGCTAGGCAATACGGATATGTATATCTCCTCCTTTGTAACCGACCTTGTGTAACCCTATCCTCTTCGGTGTCTATATAAACCGGAGGGTTTTAGTCCGTAGGACAACATACAATCATACCATAGGCTAGCTTCTAGGGTTTAGCCTCTCTGATCTCGTGGTAGATCTACTCTTGTACTACCCATATCATCAAATATTAATCAAGCAGGACGTAGTGTTTTACCTCCATCAAGAGGGCTCGAACCTGGGTAAAACATTGTGTCCCCTGCCTCCAGTTACCATCCGGCCTAGACGCACAGTTCGGGACCCCCTACCCGAGATCCGCCGGTTTTGACACCGACAGGCGGCTTATTCGTACAGCCGTGAGAGGATTCACTCGACCCCTCGTCTGAACCGGAGTTATAGTAGGCATATTGACTCGCCAACAATTTCAAGCAGTGAGCAACACCATAACCAACCTCGTAGGCCTGACCCGGCGCGCGGTGCTATCGATGCTTAGACTTTGGTGGATCAGGGCAGGGCGCGTTGGGAGGCTGAGCTGGTGGCTCAGCTAGCGGCTCAACAACAATCTCCGGTTTATCCATCAGCGTCTGTGGAGGCAGGAGTGACCTCTAGAACCTTGGGTGTGCCATTTTTAGTGTCAGCTCTATGCAATGAGCGCTTGCCTAAGGATTTCAAGGGCCCCCGCAAGGTGCCAAACTACACCGCGGATCAACCCTCGGAAGCCTAGATTGAGAGCTATGAGATGGCCATGGAGATGTTGGATGTTAGTGATGTTGCGTGTGCTAGGTATTTCACCATGATGTTAGATGGGATGACTTGTACTTGGTTGAAAGGGTTGCCCCTAACTCCATCAGGTCATGGGCAGAGTTGAAGACGCATTTTATTCAAAATTTTAAAGACACATGTAAGCAGCCTATGTCGATTTTGGATTTAGACTCTTGCGTCCAAGGTGAGGGTGATTCAGCAACCAATTGGTGCGCCGAATCTCAGCCGTTATACACTCATCGGACAGTATCAATGCCGGTTCAGCAGTCCTAATGTTGAAGAAGAATTACTGTTTCCTTCCCCTTAAGAAGAAACTGGGGCGGCTCCAACGCCACTGCAATGACATGGAGGAGCTCATGGCGGCTTGATACATCTCCAACATATCTATAATTTTTGATTGTTCCATGCTGTTGTATTATCAATCTTGGATGTTTTATAATCGTTTTATATCATTTATTGACATAGTGCCAAGTGCCAGTTGCTTTTTTCCATGTTTTTTACATCACATAAAATCAATACCAAACGGAGTCCAAATACCATGAAACTTTACGGAGATTTTTTATGGACTAGAAGACACGTAATGGGCCCTAGCTACGCCTGGGGGTGCTCCAAGGAGAGCACAACTCACCAGGGCGTGCCAAGAGGCCCAGGCGCGCCCTGGTGGGTTGTGCCCACCTCGGGTACCCCCCGGACCACCTCTTTGCTCTATAAATACCCCAATACCAAAACCCTAGGGGAGTCAACGAAATATTCATCTAGCCGCCGCAGAGTCCAGAACCACCAAATCCAATCTAGACGCCATCTCAGATGGGGTTCACCACCTCCATTGGTGCCTCTCTGATGATGTGTGAGTAGTTCTTTGTAGACCTTCGGGTCTGTAGTTAGTAGCTAGATGGCTTCCTCTCTCTCCCTGAATTCTCAATACCATGGTCTCTTGGAGATCCACATGATGTAACTCTTTTGCGGTGTGTTTGTTGGGATCGATGAACTTTGAGTTTATGATCAGATCTACCTTTTTATATCCATGAAAGTATTTGAGTTTCTTTGATCTCTTTTATGCATGATCTCTTATAGCCTCGTCTTTCTTCTCTGATATTTGGGTTTTGTTTGGCCAACTTGATCTATTTATCTTGCAATGGGAAGAGGTGCTTTGTAGTGGGTTCGATCTTACGGTGCTTGATCCCGGTGACAGAAGGGGAACCGACACGTATGTATCGTTGCTACTAAGGATAAAATGATGGGGTCTATCTCTACATAGATAGATCTTGTCTACATCATGTCATCATTCTTATTGCATTACTCCGTTTCTCCATGAACTTAATAACCTAGATGCATGCTGGATAGCGGTCGATGTGTGGAGTAATAGTAGTAGATGCAGGCAGGAGTCGGTCTACTAATCTTGGACGTGATGCCTATGTACTGATCATTGCCTGGATATCGTCATGAGTATTTGAAGTTATATCAATTGCCCAACAGTAAATTGTTTACCCACCGTTTGCTATTTTTCTCGAGAGAATCCACTAGTGAAACCTACGGCCCCTAGGTCTCTTCTCATATTATTTGCATTTGCAATCTATTTTCCTTTGCTTTTATTTTCAGATCTATTAAATTAAAAATACAAGAATACCTTGCTGTAATTTATTCTTATTTATTTTATTTGTCGTTCGATCTATCAATCTACTACAATTTATCTCACGTCTGTTTGCCTATCTTGAGGCGCCGTACCCGGAAGGGATTGACAACCCTTTAACACGTCGGGTTGCGAGGATTTGTTATCTGTGTGCAGGTGTTGTTTACGTTGTGTTGCTTGGTTCTCCTACTGGTTCAATAACCTTGGTTTCACATCTGAGGGAAATACCTACCACTACTATGCTGCATCATCCCTTGCTCTTTGGGGAAATACCAACGTAGCTTCAAGCCGCATCAAAAGGAATTTCTGGCACCGTTGCTGGGGAGGATCTTCAACATATACCAGGTTCCTAATCACAAATCTCATCTCCTCGCAATTTACATTATTTGCCATTTGCCTCTCGTTTTCCTCTCCCCAAGTTCACAAAAAATTGCTGTTTTATTCCCTCCTCTTTTTCCGTTCACTGTTTTCTCGTCAGATCCATCCTTTGCTTGCAATCATGAGTGATTTCGGTATGGCACCAACAGATGATGGTCTAACTCCTAATATTAGACGTACGGGCAATCTGGATGCTAAAAGTTTTATCTTGGGGCAAGGAAATGTTATAGGAAAAGAAAGTATCCAAGAATGTTTCAAATGTGTGGGAAATTTGAGTCTTGATGATGCTCCTATACTTAAAACTACTAGATCTTATGCGGATGCTATTTCGGCACTAGTTTTGAAACTTGAAAGTAAATTTATTCGTACTCATCCTACTTTGCAAAGATTGTTTTTTGAGCTTCTCGTTATAAAGAATCCTAGGGCTAAAAATTTGGCCACTCTCGTCATTATGAATGAGTTTGACTACATAATACAGGAAGGTAGGGAAATCTTTGATTTTTATGGTATTGTCGGATGTGGGGCTCCGGCTAACCCTTAAGGTTCGAACACTGGGGTGCGCGCGAAGTCTTCCCCTCCTACCGATCTATGCTCTAGCTCGCTAAGATCTTGCGGACGAACTCGATGAACTCACAACACAGAAAAACACGGGGTTTATACTGATTCGGGCCACCGTTGTGGTGTAATACCCTACTCCAGTGTGGTGGTGGTGGATTGCCTCTTCGGCTGATGATGAACCATACAAGGGAAGAATAGCCTCCTGAGGTTGAGGTGTCCTTGTGCGCATGAACTTGTGGTGTGTCTCTGGGTCTCATCCCCCCTCTCTACTATGGTGGTGGCTAGTCCTATTTATAGATGCCCTAGTCCTCTTCCCAAATATCGAGTGGGAGGGAGCCAACAATGGCGGGCTAATTTGATGGGGGGCAGCTAGTACAAGCTATCCTGACAAAAGCGGTCTTCGCCTGTGAAAGGCTCTGGGGTGACGCCGTCTTGGGCTCCATGATGACCTCTATCTTGCAGTCCATGGTCTTGGTCTTGTTGCACCGAAATGGCAACCTTTGCCTGATGCCTCAGTACTCCGCGGCTGGGCTTGCCTCCTTTGCACCATAGAGGAAACAAGGACGCTGCGCGCACTGGCGCCCGCCTAGTGTCAATCATCATGGCTCACATCACGAGAGCCTCATGAGGTTCGCCTCGCCTTGATATCTCCGCTCCTCGCGAGCCTGCCTGACTAGGCCGCTCGGGAGGAGGTCTTGCATCGTCCGCCTCGCGAGGCTTGGACCAACGCGAGGGTCTTGGGTGCCTTGTTGGTGAAGATGGGCCATACAGCCTATTGGCTCCGCAGGCCCCAAAAGGACGCAGCCTCGGTTGACGCGTGGCGGTTGATTGGACATGGGCGTCTCTGCTTCCCCACGCTGCCCTTGAATCCGCCTGGCTATGCGCCCCCGCTTCTTGCATAGTTATTCTTCCCTCTCCA
The DNA here is from genome assembly GCF_018294505.1 of Triticum aestivum. Classification (NCBI taxonomy): domain Eukaryota; kingdom Viridiplantae; phylum Streptophyta; class Magnoliopsida; order Poales; family Poaceae; genus Triticum; species Triticum aestivum. The sequence continues at coordinate 486,677,007 of NC_057806.1, forward strand.
TGCCCGGCTCTTCCAATCTCCCTGCTTCTTCGATGTCCTGCTCCGCCTTCCCAATCCAACTTGCACTCTGCCCGCTTCACCGCCATGGCGCCAAAACAGGCCGGGAAGGGGAAGAAACCCTTGTCCTCGCCAACTGTGCCTCCATCCTTCGAGCCGGTGCTCGGCCAGCCTCGGGTGCTCAACGACGAGGCCATGGGAAAGGTGCGCCCCATGCTCGCCTCCAGCTTCAACGAGTGGGGAGAGACACCGGCCTGGCCTGCGTCTCGCTCCAGAATGGCTCGGGCAGTCACCGAGGTTCCGATCTTCATTGATGCCCTCTAGGTTGGCCTACTTCCTCCCTTCTCCGCCTTCCTCAACGCGGTGCTCGATCACTATCAGATCCACATGCTCCATCTCGACCCTCAATTTGTCACCCTTCTTGCCGTCTTTGCTTTCATGTGTGAGGCCATGGTGGGCATCACCCCCTCTGTGGCACTCCTCCGCCACTTCTTCTCGCTGCATCTCACCGGTGCCCGGTAGAGCTCAGGGTGTGTGGGCTTCCAGGCCATGGCTGCGACAGCAGACATGGGTATCGACTTCGAGCTCCCTTCATCCGCGAGCGAGTTCCGCACGCGATGGGTGTTTGTTGATGCCGGCGTGCTCAACCCTCTGCTCCAAGCTCCGGTGGGGCCTGCCATTCCAAACTCTGGCTGGGGCCATCAGAAGCTCGCGAGCCCCTGCCTTGCCCCCGTCTAGGCTAGGCTGAGGTGGTTGAAGGACCTTGGCGTGACTGCACCCATGGTGGTGAGGGAGTTCGTCAGGCGTCGAGTTGCTCCGCTTAGAGCCATTCTCACCCGATGTGGGACTTGCTCAGCAGACAGGACAACATGAGGGTTCAGGAGGATGGGCTCCCTCTCGCTGCACGACAAACAATGCTCACGGTCCTATCTGGTGTCCCTCTGCCGAACAAGATGCCCACGAAAAGCTACATGTTGTACCGCTACGAGAACAAGGTCGCCTTTGCCGCGAACATGCCTTCCTTTGATGAGTGGGGACTGCACCCAATTGGCTTGTGGGGCCCCGCGAGAATCCCGTCATCGTGGTCCCATTCTTTTCCGTCGATGCCGAGCTCGCCCCAGGTGACGGTGCGGGTGAGCCAGCGACGACGGTTGCCGGCTGCTCAGATGTTGAGGAGCACAAGCCGAGCGGTGATCTAGGGGATTCATCCTCAGGAGCTTGCGACGCCCCTCCTGAGGTGCCAGTCGCTGATGAGATGCGGCATGCGGCTCCCGAGGCCAAGGCTCCAGGAGCCTCGGGAGGTCGCAGCGAGGAAGAGCCAGGCTGTTCGCCATAGCTGGGCTCCCCTGAGGCTATCCCTCTTGGTTCTTCTTCGGCTCCGCCGCACGCCAGCCGTCACGTCCAGCGCTTCGATCGCCTTTGTGTGGACTTCGAGGAGTTCCGCAAGAGGAAGGGATCCCCTAGCGGCAGCAACATCTTTGGGTCGTTAAACCGACGGAAGTACATCGCTATCGGCCGCGAAATCTCCAGAGAAGCAGCTCCCTCTCGTCCCGTCGCGCCCGCCAAGCTCCAGGGCTACAGGCTCGGACACTACCCACGGCGTGGGGTCAGCCAGGGGAGTTGGTCCGTCATCAAGGTGCCCTGAGCTTGTGCCTTCGCCATCCTTTCTTCGTGGCCTTGCTCGGAGCGCAGCAGGTGTGCCAATGGCTCCTCCCTTGGTCACGGTTGGTAGATGGCTAGCCTTGATACTGGAGTCTCCTTCAAGCAGCAGGCCTTGCTCGGTTCGGGCCCCTCGCGAGGGTCAGCTGGTGCCTAGGGCCGTGCCAGCCCCCAGTCCCCAACCGGGAGGTGGTGCACCACTTGATGCTCCACCCGCAGCCCCCGAGGTGGAAGACGAGGTGGGCCGAGCGTTCGAGCTCGAGCGCGGGCACAGCATGGTTCGCCACGAGCTCTTCCAGGAGGCGATGGGCGCGATGAACCGCCTTGGTGAAGAGCTTGCTGGTGTTGACTCGTGTCTTGAGGCTGAAGGCCTTCGGTTAGTGGAGGAGCGGCGCAAGCTGCGAGTGGCCATCAACCTCGGTCGTTATCATTGCGACCTCGAGAAAGCGAAGGCCGAGGCTTCCCTCAAGATTGCCAATGAGGCCCGCTCGCGAGCTTTGGAAGAAGCTCACGAGGCCGATCGCTGTCGTGAGGCTGCGGAGGAGCGCGCGTGGGAGCTCCAGGCCTGGAGCGCGTCCCTTGAGTAGCAGGTCGAGGCGCGCGGGGCCGCCCTTGCGTCGATGAGGGGGACGCCTGCGGAGGAAGAGGAGGTCCGGCAGCGCGAGGAGACGCTGGCCCTAGAAGCCGTGCAGCACAGCCTCGAGCTCGAGTGACTGGAGACGAGGGAGCGTCAAGTCACTCAAGCTGAAGATCCCGTTGGGGCCCGTGAGGCCAGAGTCGAGGAGGAGATCAATTGCCGGGTGGCAGAGGTTCGCGCAGATCTGGAGGGAAGGTATGACTTGAAGTTGAAGCTCGATGGTCAGTAGGGTGCGGGCAGGGCCATCGCCCTTAGGCCCAGGTTGGACGAGGCTGAGAGGCGTGCGGAGGCCACAGCTGCCACCCTGGTCATGGCGCAGGCGGACATGGCCTCTGCCCGCGCCGAGATGTCTTCCCTCCGGAAATGAGTTGATGATGCCGAGTCCGTCGCACGGCAACAGGGAGGAAGTGCTTCAACGCCGGATCCTGGAGCGCGAGCACGCTTGTCACATCCCTAGTTCTGGTATGACCTAGACCAACTAGCCATTTGTGCATCATGTTTAAATTCCATTTAAATTTGAAATGGGGATTTGTGAAACCCTGAGAATCATTTCTGGAAATAATCTAGATAAAAATTTGTCGGATTCACGGGTTCTGGCAGACCCTTAAGGTTCGAACACTGGGGTGCGCGCCGAGATCACGCCTTCGACCTCTCCATCTTGCAAGGATCTAAACTACTGAAAGAACTGCACAAGGAACACAAGATTTATACTGGTTCGGGCCACCGTTGTGGTGTAATACCCTACTCCAGTGTGTGGTTGGTGGATTGCCTCCTTGGGCTGGTGATGATGAACAATACAAGGAAGAACAGCCTCGCGAGGGTCTGTTCTTGGCTGGGGTGATGAACTGCTAGGAGGAGTTCAGTCACCTTCCTCTCTCTCTTTCTCTCACTCTCTCTGCTTGTGAACCGAATGAATCAACCCCCTTGCTATGCGGGTGGCTAGTCCTATTTATAGAGGCCCTGGTCCTCTTCCCAAATATTGAGCGGGAAGGGAGCCAACAATGGCGGGCTAATTTGAAGGGGGACAGCGAGTACACTTATCCTGACTAAAGTTGGTCTTCACCTACCAAAGGCTCTGCGGTGACGCCGTGCTGGGCTCAATGGTGACCTCCGTCTCATAGTCCTCCTGGTCTTGGTCTTGTTGCACCGAAATGGCAACCTTTGCCTGATGCCTTGGTACTCCGCGACTGCGCTTGCCCCCTTTGCACCAAAGAGGAAAGAAGGACGCTGCGCGCACTGGCGCCCGCCTGGCACCCTGAGTCGTCATGGCTTGCGTCATGGGCACCTCGCGAGGTACCCTGCCTTGATATCTCCGCCTCCTCGCGAGCCAGCCTGATGAGGCTGTGCCCGAGGATGCGCCGTGTCGTCCGCCCCGCGAGGGTTGGCCCCTCGCGAGGGTCTTGAGCCTTGTGTTGATGAAGATGGGCGCACTGGGCCCCCATTTGAGCCACGCCGCAGGCTGCAGGCAGGCAAGTCTGGGGACCCCCGTTCCCAGAACGCCGACAGTAGCCCCTGGGCCCAAGGCGCGCATGGACTTGGCCGTGCCGAGAGGCGAAAGGGCAAGGGCGAAGCGCCGCGGGCCCTAACAGCCTGCGGCCTTGGGCGCCGCGTGGCGGTTGATTGGACGTGGGCGTCTCCACTTCCCCACGACGCCTTGGTGATCGCGCGAGTTGGACAAGTCCCTGCATGCAAATCGTGTCATGATTACCTGTGCTCGTGGAGGCCGGCGGTTGGCCTTCGCCGGCTATAAGTACGGCACTGCGCATGCCCTTCCAGTCCGTCTCTTCTTGCTTTCTCCTTTGCCTCGGTTCTTGCTCCGTCTTGGCGTGATGGCTCCAATTCGCCGGTTCTCTGCAGCGGAGAAGGGAAAGGTTCCTCGAGAGGGGACAGACCCGCTCCCGCCGAAGAAGCGTCTCGCCCTTTGCAGCCGGGGCGAGGAAGACCGTCAGGTGGTGGCGAGGCCCTGGTGCGAGCAGGCTCCGCCGGGGTTCCCGCTTCCCTTGTATGCCCACGTCGAGGGCCCCGAAGGTGCCGATGCTGATCCCCGCGGTCAGCGCCGTCGTCGGCGCCGTCGGGTCATGAAGGCATGGGTGGTTCCTCCTGGAGTCCATGCCGTGGGCTCCTCCCAAGAGTTTGTGCTCCATGTCGCCATTCCTCTTCAGTCCTGGATCTGCCTGCCTCCCTTCTTCGCCTCCATCGTCCCTCCAGGCGGGCCCCTGGAGCTCTGGCTGCAGCACACCGGCTGCAGCACCCTCGCGACCGAAGCAGAGGTCGTGGTCGCTGCCTCGGGCGAGGTCTACATGTCCCGCGGCTGGAGAGAGATCGCCCGGGTCTGCAGGGAAAGGGGCGTCTTCGTGGTTCACTTGGAGTATGATGGCGCCGCGGTGATGTTCGTCAAGGTCTTCGACGCGAACGGGCGTCGGCTGGAGTGTTGCCGCGGGAGAGGTGGCCAGGACCTTGCCCCGGTGAGGGCTAGGCCCGTCGACCGCTCCCTTGGCGGAGGCGCCGGAGGGTCCAGCGACTCCAGCAAGGTCTTCGCGACTCCGGAGACGAGCGACGACAGCTATGAGCCCCCGAGTCGGCGCCGCTCCCGGAGCAGGGCGGGCTCTTCGGGCCGTCGCCGACCCTGATCTGGATGGGGTTGGCGCCGGTGCCTGACGGCCCACTGTTGATGATGGCATCTGTTGTAGGAGCTCGTGTAGTTAGCATCCCTTAGGATTCGTTCCCTGCGAGGAATCAAAATGCGCCCCGTGGGGGCTTGTAAGGTGCCTGTAGTCCCGCTTGTTAATATACAATCTTTGCTGCAGAGCTGTGTGAGTTGCTGATTCCGTTGTAGTTCAGTCCTCCCTTTCGCACCTCACGAGGGCTCGATGCTCTGCGTCGACAGGTCCCAGTCCCAAGGCGGCGTCAGCCGTCGCTGGTATGCCAGGTCGTGATGCCGTGGTCAAGGCCAGGAGGTGAGCGGCCCGAGGTTCGGTAAGAGCCCCCGAGTCGCGATGCTCAGGAGGTCCCCTTTGGCGCCCAAGTAGCCGTCGCTTGGTGAGAAAGTGAAGCAACATCGCTAGTACAGAATTGCTTTAGGTGCGGGGGTAGTGCCATGGTAGCCAGTGCTTTGGGTGGTGAGTTATCTTGAGAATCGGGGATTATTCCCTGTGTGCCGTCGGGTCCGCGCATAGGCAGGAGTGGAATCGCTCAGCAAGGTCCTCGTGAGCCCCTTCTCCCATGCCTCTGCTCCCCATTCTGCTCTACGTCCTCGGGTCTCGGCCCTCGAGCTGGTCTCAGCCGTCGCTGGTATGCCAGGTCGCGATGCCGTGGACAAGGCCAGAGGGTGAGGGCTGGAGAGCCAGTAGGAGCCCTGAGTCGCGATGCTCAGGCACCCCCCCCTTTAACGTGCAAGCGGTTCGCGCGGGCGAAGGCGAAGGGAACTCCGCGAGGGCCTTGGCTAGCACAGTTCCCTCCAAGGATCCTGCAGATTCATCACAGAAAGAAGATGGGGTTGCCATGGCAGTCATCAGTCGATCGTTAGTCGCTCAAGAGCTCACTGGTTGGAGCAGGTGAGGTGTATCAGGGCACCCGTGAGCCAGCGCGGGACTCGCGAGGCCCTACCTCTAGGCGGGTTGCGCCTGGCACTGGGCCGTATCTTGAGATGTGTCCCTGCAAAATTCGGATAGATGCCGGTACTCTACGTCCTCGGGTCCCGGCCCTCGAGCTTGTCTCAGCCATCGCTGGTATGCCAGGTCGCGATGCCGTGGACAAGGCCAGAGGGTGAGGGCTGGAGAGCCAGTAAGAGCCCTGAGTCGCGATGCTCAGGCACCCCCCCTTTAACATGCAAGTAGTCGACATGGAGAAGAAGGGATGCCGCGGACGGGCATCAAGCAATCAAGCGTGACGGGCGAATGCATAGTTGGAAATAAACGCGAGGGAGATACACGCCGCTGGGCCTGGCCCGAGCGGCCTGGGGATGGTGCAGCCCGAGGGGCGCCCCCAACAAGGCAAACTAACGACCAAAAAATAAAAGCAGATACATGCCGTAGGGACGGACCCACGCGGCCTGGGAGTTATGCAACCCTGGGAGGGCGCTCCTAGCTGGGAATGAGGCTTGGAAGATGTCACCTGAGGATGTCGTTGGCGAAGTGGCGTTGGTGCAGCAGACTCGGTGGGCTGCGGAAGCCGATCCTCACGAGCCCCTAGGCCCCAAGGCCTCGGGAGGCTCCGAAGGCACTGGTGGCTCCTCGCGAGCTATCTTCATCTCCGCCAGGGCCGCGGAACGCCTGTCTTCCTGAGCCTCCATGATGCCCCTCATGAGGCGCTTGTACGCCGCAACCATGCTCGGCAGGCCGTAAGGCATGCGAACATAGCTGTGGGGTGGACCCCCGCAGCGCCCCACTTGTGAGGGCCAGAGGCGCTCCGTTGTGGCGATCTGATTGAGCCCTGGTACGTCGACGCAGACGCACGGCCCACCATCCTCGCCTGGATTTGGGGCCACAGCTGGTGGACGATGGCAACCTCTCATGATCCTCGACTCCTGTAGTTCTTGAATGGCCTTGTTAACAAACTCTTGCTGGTCTGGCCTTCCTTGCTTGGTTGCTTCTCGAGGGAAACGTGCTTCGAAGCACGCCTCCACATGGTGCCCAAGCGCCTCCCTCGTGACCCTGGCTAGGTCGGTGGCCCTCCAGGTGAGAGCCCCCGAGCCCTGCCTGAGGAGGGCGCCGGGCACGCCTTCCTATGCGATGGAAGGGGGGTCCTCCCGGGCAGACACGGGCCCAGAAGGGCCTGCCTCCTGAGGTGCTGAGCCTGGCGACATCTTCTTCTTCTTGGGGGCGGTCTCAGGAAGCCTCCTGCTTCCGCGATCTGGGTCTTCTAGCGACGCGGCCTGAAAGGCTCGCTCCAGGGAACACACTGCATCCTTCTCCTCACAGGGCACCGTGATGACGCCGCCACTTCCTGGCATCTTGAGGACGTTGTAGCCGTGGTGAGTCACGACCATGAACTTGGCCAGCGCTGGGTACCCGAGGATGGCATTGTACGGCAGGCGGATGTGGGCGACGTCGAAGTCGATGAGCTCGGTGCGGTAGTTGTTGCGTGCCCTGAAGGTGATAGGGAGGCGGACCTGCCCGATCGGGACTGTGGAACCATCGGTGACTCCGGAGAAAGGCTTGGTTGGCTGAAGCTGGTCATAGGGCACTTGGAGGTTGTTGAATGTTTCCACAGACAGGACGTTGAGCCCTGCCCCTCCGTCGATGAGGGTCTTGGTGACCAGCACGTTGCTGATGACTGGGGAGCAAAGCATCGGGAGGACCCCGGCCGTGGCCGAGCACTTGAGCTGGTCTGCTGAGCTGAACGTGATGGCGCATGCCGACCACCTGAGGGGGCGCGTTGCTTCGAGCTTGGGGAGAACTGCATTCACTTCGCGGGCAAACTGCTTGAAGATACGTTGAGAGGCTAGGTCTTGAGCCCTGCCCAGGATGCATGCGATTGCACGCGGCTCTTGGAAGCCCCCAGCCCCCTCGTCTTGATGGTGGTCTTCGTTCCTCCTTGGCTGAGGCGGCAGCGGAGGTAGGCCTGCGTTGCCATGAGGGCGATCCTCATGAGGCTGATCTCTCCAGTCCCCCTCGCGAGGCAGGTCCCGCCAGCGGTCCTCGCGAGGTTGGTCGCACCACCCCTGGCGCGGTCCGCGATCTTCCCAGCGTCCTGGGTTTCTTCCTCCTCCTCGGCCGTAGCCCCGGTCAGCACGGTCAGGGCGACGGCCGATCCTTCCTTCTCGCACGGCGCGGAGTTCTTGACATTCGTTGGTGTTGTGGGTGTGGAGGTCGTGGTACACGCAGTACGAACTACCTCTGGAGGGTTCGGACAGATCATTGCCCTGCTTGGTGTCTCGTTCGGCTGCGAGTACGGCTGCCCCCTTGCGCTTCACGTCCTTGGCCTTGGGCTTCTTCTCTTCTGGGTCCGCGGCAGGCAGCTCGAGGAGGGAGAGACGCCCCTCCTCAGCCCTGGCGCACTTGGTCGCCAAGTTGAACAGCTCCAAGGAGGTGCAGAGGTCTTCGTGCATCGCCAGCTCCTCCTTCATCTTGACGTCGTGCATGCCATCGGAGAAGGCCGAGATGATGGCTTCCTCGGACACCTAGGGGATCTTGAGGCGCGCGCTATTGAAGCGCTAGATGTACTTTTGCATGGTCTCTCCGGGTTGTTGCTTGATGCGGCGCATGTCGCTCACGGTGGGTGGCCGGTCGCGAGTACCTTGGAAGTTGGCGATGAAGCGGGTGCGCATCTGGTCCTAGGAGGAGATCGTGCCTGGAGCCAGATTCAGGAGCCAGGTGCGAGCTCCTTCCTTCAACGCCAGGGGGAACCAGTTCGCCATGACCTTCTCGTCCCTGTTGGCAGCTTCGATGCCCAGCTCATAGAGCTGGAGGAACTCTACGGGATCAGTTGTGCCGTCGTAACGGGAGGCAGGTCTGGCTTGAACTTGCCGGGCCACACGACGCTGCGCAGCTCGGTGGTGTAGGCACGGCAGCCTGCGGTGCCCACGAAAAGCTTCGGCTGGTGGAGAGCTCGGTCTTGAGGGTCCCCACGCGCTGCAGCTAGGAGCAGAGCGGGGTCTTGGCGTGCCGGAGCTGGAGCAGGGAGCGCCCGGGAAGCTCCTTGCGGGTGAGGGACTTCTTGGCAGCTCCGTTCTTGCTGCACTGGCACCTGGCGGAGCGGGTTTCGCCCAGGGGCCACGCGCCTTGGAGCCATGGCGTCTTCTTGGAGAGGAGGCGGCTGGAACGCCCCCGGAGCTTCATTGCCCGCGCGGGGCGGGGTGCGGTGCAGCGGAGCGGACGGCGCAGGGGAGCCCCCTGCGGCGCGGACGAGCTCGGCGACGCGGTCGAGCCACTCCTCGTAGACGTCGTTGACGGGGCGGTAGTGCAGGAGTTCGTTTGACGCGATGAGCGCAGCCCGAGCCTCCAATGGTGCGCGGAGCGCGCGGGACGAAGAGCCGGCTGGAGCGAGCGATGGGGTAGCGGTGCGGCCGTCTTGTCGCACGGACGGGTGCTGAGACGACGCTTGCTGCTCGCCCCCCACCGGGCCGGTGGCGGCGTTGATGGCGGGCGATGGGGAACGACGAGGACGCCCGCCGACCGGGGCCGTCTGGGCGACGCGAGAAGCGATGGCGGCCCGGCGCTCGGCACGGGCCTGATGAGCGTCAGACATGGATGCGACGGTCGGAGGAGAGCGGAGTGGTGGAAGACGAATTCCGGCGCACCCCTACCTGGCGCGCCAAATGTCGGATTCACGGGTTCCGGCAGACCCTTAAGGTTCGAACACTGGGGTGCGCGTGGAGATCACGCCTTCAACCTCTCCGTCTCGCAAGGATCTAAACTACTGAAAGAACTGCACAAGGAACACAAGATTTATACTGGTTCGGGCCACCGTTGTGGTGTAATGCCCTACTCCAGTGTGTGGTTGGTGGATTGCCTCCTTGGGCTGGTGATGATGAACAATACAAGGAAGAACAGCCTCGCGAGGGTCTGTTCTTGGCTGGGGTGATGAACTGCTAGGAGGAGTTCAGTCACCTTCCTCTCTCTCTCTTTCTCTCACTCTCTCTGCTTGCGAACCGAATGAATCAACCCCCTTGCTATGCGGGTGGCTAGTCCTATTTATAGAGGCCCTGGTCCTCTTCCCAAATATTGAGCGGGAAGGGAGCCAACAATGGCGGGCTAATTTGAAGGGGGACAGCGAGTACACTTATCCTGACTAAAGTTGGTCTTCGCCTGCCAAAGGCTCTGCGGTGACGCCGTGCTGGGCTCCATGGTGACCTTCGTCTCGTAGTCCTCCTGGTCTTGGTCTCGTTGCACCGAAATGGCAACCTTTGCCTGATGCCTTGGTACTCCGTGGCTGCGCTTGCCCCCTTTGCACCAAAGAGAAAAGAAGGATGCTGCGTGCACTGGCGCCCGCCTGGCACCCTGAGTCGTCATGGCTTGCGTCATGGGCACCTCGCGAGGTACCCTGCCTTGATATCTCCGCCTCCTCGTGAGCCAACCTGATGAGGCTGTGCCTGAGGATGCGCCGTGTCGTCCTCCCCGCGAGGCTTGGCCCCTCGCGAGGGTCTTGAGCCTTGTGTTGATGAAGATGGGCCGCACTGGGCCCCCATTTGAGCGACGTCGCAGGCCGCAGGCAGGCAAGTCTGGGGACCCCCGTTCCCAGAACGCCGACAAAATTTCTCCAAAAAGGTCCAAGAAAATGTTCATGTTACTCTCTGAAAATATTGGCTAGAGGTAAAAATCAAACCAATATTTTAAGGAACTCATAAATATTTATTTTAGACTTTTGAAGTTAATCCAGTAATTATTTGCGTTGGATAAATATTTTTATATATATGAAATATTGTCTAATAATTCTGAATTTTGGTGGGGGGCTTTGGAATAATCCTTTAGGCCCCTGCAAAAATTGTCAGAAGAAAATTAATTGATTTAGTATTTTTATTAATTTAAAACAAAGGTCAGAAATTAGAAAAGAAAACAAATAAAGGAAAAACCCTTACCTGGGCCTCCTACCTGGCAGCGCAGCGGCCCAGCAGGCCAGCCCAGCTAGCTGGCCGACGCCAGTCGTCGCCTACCTCCTGCCAGGAGGACGGCACGCGTGTGCCTGACGCGCGCGAGCACGCGTCGGCCACCTCCTGCTTCCCCGCTCACTGCTGGAGGCCCACGACGATGCCATGCATCCCCCTCGGCCCTCTCACTCCCTCGAGCTCTCTCCTCTCCCCTGGTGCTCCCTCTCCCGTTTTCCCGAGCGCTGCTGTCGCCGCCGCTCGCCATAGCCATGCCCACTGTGCTCCCCGCGCATCGCTGCTATGTCCTAGAGCTCCGCCCTGTCACCTTCTTCGTCTTCGTCAAGCCGCGCAGCTGGGAACGCCCTACCTCGACCTTGTTGCCGCCGTTTTCCACCGTGAGCGCCCGAGATCACCGACGCCCGTACGTCGCCATCTGGCCTTCCCCGAGCCTGCTTCGACGCCCTCTGCGACCGATGTGAGCTCCATCGTCGTTTGCCCCTCTTCCCCTTGCCTCTCGATCACCGTAGCCGCCGTTTCGACCGAAGCCGTAGCACCTCGCCGCCGGCCATGGCGCCGTCGTGGCCAGGGGCCGAGCCAGCCGCACCCGCGCGCGTCACCGTGCTCCTGGTGACGCCAGGAGGCCATAGAGCCTCTCCGCTCGCCTCCCCATGCACCGCAGCCCTCGCCCGCACTTGGTCGTGCTCCGGCCACCACCGCGAGCCTCGCTCCGACGAGCTCCGGACACCCCTCCTCCTCCTATCTACCCCACTAGATGCGGGAGAGCACGGGCTATGCCCCGGTGCTCTCCGCCGTCCTTTTGGTCACCGGAACGGTGATCCCGAGCCCCTCCGCCGCGTTCGTCCTCGTCAGCGGCTAAATGCCGGTGGGGTTGACCGGTCTAACCCCCCTCAGTTGACCTGGGATTTGACTACCCAGGGTCAATAACAGGTGGGGCCCGGCCCTGCTAATGTTTCTGTTAGGATTAGTTTAATATCTAATTAACACTGTTAACTAACTATGACACTGACATGTGGACCCCACACGTCAGGTTTGACCCGGTCAACCACGTTGACTCGCTGACATAGTGATGATGTCATGCTGACGCAGTTATTCATTTTTTGGTATTAAAATAAATCAGGAAATTCCAGAAAATATTCAAAACTTCAAAAATTTATAGAAATTCAACCGTAGCTCAGATTGAAATAATTTATATATGAAAAATTATCAGAAAAAATCAATCTATCCATCTGTACCATTTTCATGCATGACAAACCATCTATACATGCTGTATATATGAAAACACACTTATGGCATATTTAAGAGCTTAATTTGGAGTTGTATTTGAACCCTTGCTTCAAATGGACTACAACCAAATAAATGCTAGATGCATTAACTCAAATAACATCACATCTTCATGCCATCTTCATGCATCATATTGTTGCATATGATTGTGTATTGATTGACGACACCGTTCCTTCTCGATAGGTCCTGCTCCAGAGATCGATCCAGAGTACCTGTCTGAGGAGCAGTGCCCCCTTGTTGATCTACCAGGCAAGCAAACCCCCTTGTTCATTCCGATACAATCCCACTCTCTCGCTCCTGCTCTCTTTTATTGCATTAGGACAACAACGATTCAACTGCTACTTTATGTTGCGGTAGTTGAACCCATTCCTCTGCATGACCTGTCATTGCCACAGTAAATAGTTGAAACCCACTAGCATGTGTAGGAGTTGATTGAGCCATGTTTTGTTCCTACCATGCTTTTCCTGCTATTGCTTAGAGTATGTCAGGTCTGATTCATCGGGAATGAATTGGGGTGTTATGATATGTTCTGGTGCTGAGAGTTAAGCGTGTGAACACGATTTGGTAAAAGTAGCGGTGAGAGGCCATGTAGGAGTACATGGTGGGTTGTCTCATTGGGACCGTCCTCAAGAACTGACTTCTGTGCAAGTTGTCCAATGACTAGCTACTACCACACATTGGGCTCCGGGCGCTCCAAGCTCTCTCGACTTAGTAACCGCCTTGAACTCTGTCCAGGAGTTGCAAATAGTTTCTGGTGTTTGTAGGTAGTGCTATTTTTCTACCGAGTGGCACCCGACAGGGTGGGCTCGGGACAGACTAGGCACAGGTGGCATGGTGTACCAAGTGGCACCCGGATGGTGGGCTTGGGAACCCTGCTCATATTGTTTGGGGCCGTGAGCGACACCCCGGCCGGATCTCCTTGCGGGTGGAACCCAAATAGGTGATAAACCTGGACAAGAGTCTTGCGTGGTTAGTCAGGTCATGGCCGACACCCTCGCCAGGCTTCCGCTTGAAGGTTGCCGAGATACATGACATGTATATGGTGATAAGTGGTGAGAGCGTGTGTGATGAAGTACACCCCTGCAGGGTTATCATGATCTATTCGAATAGCCGTGTCCTCGGTTATGGACTTCTTGGATGCTTACGTGGTACATAGACAACTTAAAGTGGATACTCTAAAATGCTCAAGACAAGTGTGAGTGCTATGGATGGCCTTCTTGTAGGAGAGACGGGGATGAATCCATAGTAGTGTATTGATGTGGTGATTAGTGGACTCGTGTGTGCTGCCTCATCTCAAAGAAGTTTCTCATTGCCGTAGAACAGGATAGCCACTGAGTCAAAGCTGGCTTGCTGCAACTAAACCCCACATTACCTTTTTGATACAAATGCATGTATCATAGGATCTGATGTAAGTCTTGCTGAGTACCTTTATACTCACGTTTGCTTTATTTATGTTTTGCAAATGAGACATCTGTCTCACTAGTAGTACCGCTTGGACTTCGACGAGTAGCTTGTTACCTCAGCTACGATCTTGTACCTTGTAGGGAGTTGTGGATAGTCAGGCTTCTCGGCCTTTTTCTTTTGTAGTTGTCTGTACTCAGACATGTAGTGCTTCCGTTGCTTGTATGCTCTGAATGATGGGTCATGTGACCCCTGTTTGTATTTATGCTATGTGGCTCTTCTGAGCCTTTGTCTATATGAGTTGCGTTATGTTGTGATGCCATGTTGTACATCACATACTTGCATGTTATGCGTACGTGTGACGTGTATTGCTATGTGTGGGATCCGACAATCTAGTTGTTTGTCCTTGGCAGCCTCTCTTATGGGGAAATGTAGTCTAGTGCTTCCTTGAGCCATAGTAGTCCGCTACAGCCCGGTTCACCAGAGTCCTGCTAGCCCAGCACTACTGCTCAGAACACTTGACTGGCCGGCATGTGTTCCACTTCGTTCCTATGTCTGTCCCTTCAGGAAATGTCACGCGGTGACTTCTGGAGTCCTGTTAGCCCAGTGCTACAGCCCGGATTCATACGCTGTTGACCGACATGCTCGATGTGATTCGTGTATGCCTGTCTCCATAGGTCTGTGCCGCTTTGGGTTCACAACTAGCCATGTCGGCCCGGGTTCTCTGTCATATGGATGCTAGCGACACTATCATATACGTGAGCCAAAAGGCGCAAACGGTCCCGGGCCATGGTAAGGCGACACCCGTGGGGATACCGTGCGTGAGGCCGCAAAGTGATATGAGGTGTTACATGCTAGATCGGTGTGACTTAGAATCGGGGTCCCGACAACGCTCCTATGCTTCAAGACCTTCGGAACAAGGCCAACACCGCCCTAGGTTACATCTGCGACGAGAACGCCCCGACCCCTCACTCTAGTGACTACGCCAGCCACCTGACCTTCTTCACCGAGGTGGTGATGAGCCTGGAGGCTCAGTCTGCCAGAGCTCGGCAGCTTGTGGAGGAGAGGGGTCGTGGCCTGCTTCAGTGCGCCTTCTCCCGTGTCTTCAGCCACCTTCTGAACACCGACCCCAACTTCGACTTCGATGCCGCCATTACCCGTGTACCCATGGCCGTCCGGGGTGACCTGGCGCATTGGGTAGAGGACCATGTCGATGCGTTGGTCAGGGCCTTCACCTCGGAGAATGATGGGGTGGTGGTCGTCGCAGACGAAGGTGACATGGTCAACGACGGCGATGGGGGCGTCGCCAACGGCGGCGACGATTCCGACGGAGATGATGATGATGTGAGTGACGCGTCCGTGGACGATGCAGCGAGCGATGTCTCTGGCTGATCCCGTATCCTCCTATTGTTTTATTCTGCATGCAAAACTCGGGCGTGGCCCTTGGAAGACTTGTAAGAGCATTTTGAGAGAGGGAGCCCCTTGTGTAAGCAAATTGCAGTTTTTACTTTCCTATGCGATGTGGGTGTGTGTCCTCGTGAGCTCATGAAGCTGGGAGTGAGTTTCTCGGCGTGGTTTACCTTAGTCAGCTCCAACTTAGGGCTGGATTGTGAGGCGACGGGTTCCTGAGAATCCTGCTGAGCTTATCGCCCCGCTTGAGGGGGGGCCCGCAAGGGGTGAGCACTAGGCATAGTGCTAGCGCGTGCTTTGCGCGGTCCGGCTCGCGAGGAGCTTTGCGAGGGAAAGGCGATGGACGTGAGTCCCAAACCAAAAAGATCCAAAAGGCGAGAAATGGCTCGAACGAGAAAAGGCACCCCCCGTGCGCATCGATAAAAATCCAGCTTCAACTTAAGTCTAGAATCAGAAAGCAAAGCCACAGAAAGAGATATCCAAAGCAAAAGGCATTGTCCGGCACCTAGTCTAGTCTTCGGGTCTTCAAGTCTTCTCACCAGCATGAAGCTAAGTGGTGTCCACTAGGCATGGGAGGGAGCCCCAGGGCCTGAGGCCGGCGCTCCTGAGGCTCCGGGGCATGTATAACCCCAACTCATTATTACATGAGAGTGTCACGGGCGGCGAGCTTCACAGGCACCGGGCCTTCTTCATAGGTACCGGCCTTGCTTCATATTGCCAGACGAGGGCCTCGTCTTGCGCCACTGTTGACCTCCTTTGAGCCGACCGGAGACCAGGACAACACAAAGGAGGGAAAGAGGATGCCAGTAGTTCCCTCGACGACCACGGGTCCTCTGCCGGGGGAAGGGTTGTTGAAGCCACCCCGACAGAGGGCCTACCTCCGGGTGTCCCCTGGTTTCACGTGCCTTGGGGAGGGGCCTTGCTCCTGGCTCCCTCCCGGCGGCCCCCAGTGTGTCTCCCTTGCTGAAACGGATGCCGCCGTGCCAGGGTCGCCGATCGGTGCTGCAACCTGATTCATCTGTAGGCCATGGTTAGCATAAGCCTATTCCTGAGAGGCTAGCTGTACCCTGTAGTTGCCGTCACCGGCGCAATCGCTGTGGTTCTCCACTGGCTCTTGGAAGGCTTCGACTCCTAGCGCCCCTTCTCCCCAATCTTCTCCAATGAATGAGCCAATGTCGTCCTCTGGTGCGTACCCTTGGTCCATCATGCGGGGCACGTAGGCTTCCAGGGCCGTTACCCCGAACACCTCGCTGTGGTGCCCCATTCTCCATGTTGCTCCGCCATGATGGCGTCCCAGGGATGATAATATGGCATCCGGCTGGGACCATGGGGGGGTGACGCTTGCGCTTGTGCTTGTCGAGGGCGGCATGGGGGGGGGGCTTGGAGCCCCATACGCCACCGGCCGTGCTGATGTTGACGAAGCCCCCGGGAGTAGTCGATGGCGCGCAGATGTGGTGAGGCTCACCGCGCGACCTTTGCAGTGGCCTGGGAGGGGAGTCGATAGCAGAAGGGCGGCGCGCCCGACGCCGCTGCATCCAGCAGCTCAGCAGCACACTCAAGCAGCCTATCCTAGCCGCTCTCCATCAGCCTGCATCGCAGCAGCTCCCTGGCCACTATGAGTGCCGCCCGCATGTTCGCTTGCTCCCGCCATGAGTGCGACGCTGTTGCTGCGGCATGACTCGCTGCTCTCGCCGCGGCTCATACTTGCCGCGGGGTGAGGGTGGATGATGCCTGGCCGTGCTGTCCACGCCTGACGGAGCTTGGTGGCGCCCGCGCCGCTTGGGGTGTGGGGTCGAGACTTTCATGGGCAGGCGGCGCCGTCCGGACCGGCCAGGCTACCCAGCGGTCGGATCCGTCCCTTGGGTCGCCACACATCGTCGCCGGTGAACGTCGGAGAGCTGATTGGCGGAGAAGAAGCTCCGGCACACCCCTATCTGGCGCGCCAAATGTCGGATGTGGGGCTCCGGCTAACCCTTAAGGTCCGAACACTGGGGTGGGCGCGAAGTCTTTCCCTCCTACCGATATACGCTCTAGCTCGCTAAGATCTCGCGGACGATCTCGACGAACTCACAACACAGAAAGACACGGGGTTTATACTGGTTTGGGCCACCGTTGTGGTGTAATACCCTACTCCAGTGTGGTGGTAGTGGATTGCCTCTTGGGCTGATGATGAACCATACAAGGGAAGAACAGCCTCCTGAGGTTGAGGTGTCCTTGTGCGCATGAACTTGTGGTGTGTCTCTGGGTCTCATCCCCCCTCTCTACTATGGTGGTGGCTAGTCCTATTTATGGAGGCCCTGGTCCTCTTCCCAAATATTGAGCGGGAAGGGAGCTAACAATGGCGGGCTAATTTGAAGGGGGACAGCTAGTACAAGCTATCCTGACAAAAGTGGTCTTCGCCTGTGAATGGCTCTGGGGTGACGCCGTCTTGGGCTCCACGATGACCTCCGTCTTGTAGTCCATGGTCTTGGTCTTGTTGCACCAAAATGGCAACCTTTGCCTGATGCCTCGGTACTCTGTGGCCGCGCTTGCCTCCTTTGCACCAAAGAGGAAACAAGGACGCCGCGCATGCTGGCGCCCGCCTGGTGTCGATCGTCATGGCTCACGTCACAAGAGCCTCGTGAGGTTCGCCTCGCCTTGATATCTCCGCCCCTCACAAGCCTGCCTGACTAGGCCGCTCGGGAGGAGGTCTTGCGTCGTCCGCCTCGCGAGGCTTGGACCCTCGCGAGGGTCTTGGGTGCCTTGTTGGTGAAGATGGGCCATACGACCTGCTGGCTCCGCCATGCCGCGTGCCGCAAGCAGGCAAGTCTGGGGACCCCCGTTCCCAGAACGCCGACAGGTATGAATCGTGAGAAACCTGTGATAGATGAAATTCTTTACAACGGTGACTATGATTTAAGACATTTTCTTGGAGACGATAAAATCTTTGATGAGAATCTTAAAAAGGAAGTCCCCATTTTAGATATAACCCAACATGCTTTCAATAATGTTAATCAACATTACTCTTGGATTGTTGTGGCAAATCAAAAAGGTTATGATGAACACCAACTTAGGAATGCTAAGGTTTCTATGGATAATATCTTTTATGTTGTGTTTACAAAACCCCATGATGAAAGTACCTCTAAGAAAATTAAGAAGAAGGATGACAAAACTTCGATCCTTGCTTTATGCCTAGCCAAGGGCGTAAAACTATAGCGCTTGTTGGGAGGCAACTGTGATAGCCTGGCTTATTAGGGATGATAGACTACTCATATCAATAAGGAATTCCTTCTTTTCCGGGAGCCCATTCGGACAGAACTCCAAAGTTAAGCGTGCTCAGCTTGGAGTAGTGTCAGGATGGGTGACCGACCGGGAAGTTGCTCCCGGGTGCGCACGAGTGAGGACAAAGTGCGCAGAAAAGACTAGTATTGATCTGTGGGGTCAGTCTAGATCCCGCCAGGAGTAATGACCACCGGCGGGTGTCTCCGGGGCGTTATAAGTTGGTATCAGAGCCGACCCTCGCGGTTACACGGATGGTTGCAGACAGGTGCGTGGTCATGTTGTTCATGATGTTTGTGACCCGTCGTGGCACCCGGCATGGCACATGTACCGGACTGGAAGTACAGACATTTGTGCCAAGAGGGAACGTTCTTGTGGCCCGACGAGGACGTCGGTTCCTCTGAGTGGGGGTGTATGTGATAGCCTGGCTTATTAGGGATGATAGACTACTCATATCAATAAGGAATTCCTTCTTTTCCGGGAGCCCATTCGGACAGAACTCCAAAGTTAAGCGTGCTCAGCTTGGAGTAGTGTCAGGATGGGTGACCGACCGGGAAGTTGCTCCCAGGTGCGCACGAGTAAGGACAAAGTGCGCAGAAAAGACTAGTATTGATCTGTGGGGCCAGTCTAGATCCCGCCAGGAGTAACGACCACCGGCGGGTGTGTCCGGGGCATTACAGCAACCCAATGAATAAAATTTATTTTTGCTTTTTGCTTTCTTTTCTTGAGTTTTAGCACAATTATGATACTATTATGATTGTGTTTTTTATGTTTTAATTAGTGTTTGTGCCAACTAAAGCCTTTAGGATCTTCTTGGGTGATAGTTGTTTGATCTTGCTGAAAAAATCAGAAACTTTTGCGCTCACAAAAATAATTCTCATTTTTTCCCCAGAGAGTGATAAAATACACATTCCTTTTGTTGTAGATCAATATACAAATTTTTCAGGCCGTCCTAATTTTTTAAGAATTTTTGGAGTTACAGAAGTATTCGAAATAGTCAGATTGCTACAGACTGTTCTGTTTTGACATATTTTCTTTTCTTTGCGTTGTGTGCTTATTTTGATGGCTCTATGGTTTTCTTTGATGAGTTTTTGCCATGGAAAAGTTGGAATACAGTAGATATAATGCAAAAACAAAATATGAATTGTTTTTGTACAATACTTATAGTAGTGATTTGCTTTCTTTTACTAACTGATCTCACGAAGGTTTTGTTGAGTTTTGTGTGATTGAAGTTTTCAAGTTTTGGGTTATCCTACGATGGATGAAGGAATACGGAGTAAGAAGAGCCTAAGATTGGGGATGCCCCGACATGCCAAGCTATGATCCAAAAATGAGCAAGCAACTAAGCTTGCAGACGCCCCCGAGTGGCATCCCCTCTTTCTTCTAACGACCATCGGTATTTTACTCGAAGCTATATTTTTATTCGTCACAAAGTATGTGTTTTGCTTGGAGCGTCTTGTATGATATGAGTTGATAACCCACAAGTATAGGGGATCGCAACAGTTTTCGAGGGTAAAGTATTCAACCCAAATTTATTGATTTGACACGAGGGGAGCCAAAGAATATTCTTATGTATTAATAGCTGAGTTGTCAATTCAACCACACCTGGGAACTTAATATCTACAGCAAAGTGTTTAGTAGCAAAGTAATATGATAGTAGTGGTAATGGTAGTAAAAGTAATATTTTTGGTTTTATAGTGATTGTAACAGTAGCAACGGAAAAGTAAATAAGCGAAGAACAATATAAGAAAAGCTCGTAGGCATTGGATCGGTGATGGAGAATTATGTCGATGCGATCAATCATGCAACAGTTACATAGGGTGACACAGAACTAGCTCCAATTCATCAATGTAATGTAGACATGTATTCCGAATATAGTCATACGTGCTTATGGAAAAGAACTTGCATGACAACTTTTGTCCTACCCTCCCATGGCAGCGGGGTCCTATTGGAAGCCAAGGGATATTAATAAGGATGGCAATGGGTCGGGTTTGGATCGGGTTGAACAATATCAAATCCATATCCATATCCATGAAGGCAGTCCCAGCCCATCCATGAAATATCCATGGGCGTAAAATTGTGACCATGTCCAAATCCGATGGATATCCATCGGGTCCTCTCAAGACCTATACATAAGACATAACTCATTACACAATGTGCACTCTGCATTGGCGTGCTCACTCCCTGCCGTGCAGTCATAGCCCTTGCATTGTCCCACTGTTGCGGCCATGCATCAATGCGTGTGTGGAAAAGCAAAGACGGAGGGGTCATGGAGAAATGGAGCTGGGTTGTTGCAGGCCAGTAGTGGCTGCTGCAGCGATCCACCTTACGTGGGGGTAGCGGCTGGCAGCGGCGGCCACCTCTAGGGCTATGAGAGGAGTAACTCAAGGAGATGGGACCGATTCTCAACAACGAGTCATTTAATTAGTGTAGATAATAGGATGAGAAGGTGTGTTGGAGTATGTTATGGTGGGGATTGTGTAATTTCTTTTGGATGTTTTAGATAAAGGATAAAATTATATTGGGACATGTGAATATGGGGTAGTGGTTGCAGAATATTGCTCGTTAAGTCAGACGATCGGGTCGGGTTTGGATATATCCATGGGTAGAAGATTATGTCCATGTCCTATCCACGAGTAATCGGGTCGGGTTTGGGCGCTGCCCATGGGCGCAAAAGCATATCCAAACCCTATCCATTCGGGTTGGATATCCATGGGTATCCATGTCCATGGATAAAATTGCCATCCTTAGATATTATGGCCTCCTTTTAATAGAGTACCGGACCAAAGCATTAACACATAGTGAATACATGAACTCCTCAAACTACGGTCATCACCGGTAAGTATCCTGATTATTGTCACTTTGGGGTTAACGGATCATAACACATAATAGGTGACTATAGACTTGCAAGATAGGATCACGAACTCACATATATTCATGAAAACATAATAGGTTCAGATCTGAAATCATGGCACTCGGGCCCTAGTGACAAGCATTAAGCATAGCAAATTCATAGCAACATCAATCTCAGAACATAATGGATACTAGGGATCAAACCCTAACAAAACTAACTCGATTAGATGATAAATCTCATCCAACCCATCACCGTCCAGCAAACCTATGATGGAATTACTCATGCATGGCAGTGAGCATCATGAAATTGGTGATGGAGGAAGGTTGATGATGACGATGGCGATGGATTCCCCTCTCCGAAGCCCTGAACTGACTCCAGATCAGCCCTCCTGAGAGAGTTTAGGGCTTGGCGACGGCTCCATATCGTAAAACGCGATGAATCCTTCTCTCTAATTTTTTTCTCCCCGAAAGTGAATACATGGAGTCAACATGGACGTCGGTGGAGTGTCAGGTGACCCACGAGGCAGGGGGCGCCCAGGGGGTAGGCCCCACCCTCGTGGACAGGGTGTGGGCCCCCTGACGTGGATCTTTTTGCCAGTATTTTTTATATATTCCAAAAATAATCTCCGTCGATTTTCAGGTCATTCCGAGAACTTTTTTTCTGCACAAAAATAACACCATGACAATTCTGCTGAAAACAGCGTCAGTCCGGGTTAGTTCCATTCAAATCATGCAATTTAGAGTGCAAAACAAGGGCAAAAGTGTTTGTAAAAGTAGATACGACGGAGACGTATCAGATCCCCCAAGCTTAAACCTTTGCTTGTCCTCAAGCAATCCAGTTGATAAACTGAAAGCGATAAAGAAAAACTTTTACAAACTCTGTTTGCTCTTGTTGTTGTAAATATGTAAAGCCAGCATTCATGTTTTCAGCAAAGATTATGAACTAACCATATTCCCAATAACATTTAGGTCTCATGTTTACTCATATCAATGGCATAATCAACTAGCGAGCAATAATAATAAATATCGGATGACAACACTTTCTGAAAACAATCATAATATGATATAACAAGATGGTATCTCGCTAGCCCTTTCTGAGACCGCAAAACATAAATGCAGAGCACCTTTAAAGATCAAGGACTGACTAGACATTGTAATTCATGGTAAAAGAGATCCAGTCAAGTCATACTCAATGTAAACTAACAGTAATACATGCAAATGACAACGGTGCTCTCTAACTGGTGCTTTTTAATAAGAGGATGATGACTCGGCATAAAAGTAAATAGATAGGCCCTTCATAGAGGGAAACAGGGATTTGTAGAGGTGCGAGATCTTGATTTTGAAATAGAGATGAATAATATTTTGAGCGGTATACTTTCATTGTCAACATAACAACCAAGAGATCTCGATATCTTCCATGCTACACACATTATAGGCGGTTCCCAAGCAGAATGGTAAAGCTTATACTCCCCCACCACCAACAAGCATCAATACATGGCTTGCCCGAAACAACGGGTGCCTCCAACTAACAACAATCCTGGGGGAGTTTTGTTTGCAATTATTTTGATTTGATTTGAGCATGGGACTGGGCATCCCGGTGACCAGCCATTTTCTCGTGAGTGAGGAGCGGAGTCCACTCCTTTTGAGAATAACCCGCCTAGCATGGATGATACAGACATGCCTAGTTGATACATGAGGTATTCGAGCATACAAAACATAATGTTTATTTGAAGGTTTCGAGTTTGGCACATACAAATTTACTTGGAACAGCAGGTAGATACTGTATATAGGAAGGTATGGTGGACTCATATGGAATAACTTTGGGGTTTATGGAATTGGATGCACAAGCAATATTTCTTCTTAGTACAAGTGAAGGCTAGAAAGAGACTGGGAAGCAACCAGCTAGAGAGCGACAACAGTCATGAACATGCATTAAAATTAATCAAAACCAAATGCAAGCATGAGTAGGATATAATTCACCATGAACATAAATATCGTAGAGGATATGTTGATTTTGTTTCAACTACATGCGTGAACATGTGCCAAGTCAAGCCACTCGAATCGTTCAAAGGAGGATACCACCCTATCATACCACATCACAACCATTTTAATAGCATGTTGGCATGCAAGGTAAACCATTATAAACTCCTAGCTAATTAAGCATGGCATAAGCAACTATAATCTCTAATTGTCATTGCAAACATGTTTCACTCATAATAGGCTGAATCAGGAATGATGAACTAATCATATTTACAAAAACAAGAGAGGTCGAGTTCATACCAGCTTTTCTCATCTCAATCAGTTCATCATATATCGTCATTATTGCCTTTCACTTGCACGACCGAATGGTGTGGATAATAATAATAGTGCACGTGCATTGGACTAAGCTAGAATCTGCAAGCATTCAATACATGGGAGAAGACAAGGTAATATGGGCTCTTGGTTAGATCAGCAATAATACATATAAGAGCCACTCAACATTTTCATTATGGTCTTCTCATCTCGACCCCCAAAGGAAAGAAAAGAAACAAAACTATTTACACGGGAAAGCTCCCAACAAGCAAAAGAAGAACAAGAAATCTTTTTGGGTTTTCTTTTTTATTACTACTACTACAGGCATGAAAAGTAAACTAACTAAAAGCTACATCTATTTTTTTTGGTTTTTCTTAAGTTTTTCAAACACACAAGAAGAAAGCGAGAAAATGAAAATAAACTAGCATGGATGATATAATGAAAAAGTATGAGCACCGACAATTGGCATGTGTGTGTGAACATGAATGTAATGTTGGTGAGAAATACGTACTCCCCCAAGCTTAGGATTTTGGCCTAAGTTGGTCTATGCCCATGGATCAAGATTGTAGCTGGGGTCGTACTGAGAAGGGTCCTCAGATTGCCACTGGCTAGCGATCTCCTCGGGATTCCCCTGATAAACAAGCTGACAGTGAGGGTCAGATGGTGGCTCCGGGTGTGCAGCTGACATCTAGCTCCGGTAGGCATGAATGGCCTCCGGCAGAACAAGGTACATGCCTGAAAATATGTTGAACAAAGAGGGTGCAGGCAAGGTAATAAACTCACAATATTTTTTTTAAATATGAATTTATATTTGAGTGTCTTATTCTTATCCTTAACAATAAACTCATGTGCTACCATACTCTTATAACCTAGAGCAATAGGAGGCAGAAAATTTTCCTCTTTCTCATAATTCCTGACAGGTATGTTAAAGTGTGCAGCAAGGCGTGAGGCAAAGATGCCTCCGAGGATGGGGCCCTTAGTATGGCTCAGATTTAACCGTTTAGCAACAATAGCGCCTAAACTGAAAGTAGTATCATGAAACAAGGCATGGCGCAAAATAACAATATCAGGGGCACTAAGGTCTCCACAATTCCCGCGACAAATTAAGCATCTACTAGCAAACATTGCGAAGTAACGTAGAACAGGAAAATGTATGCTAGTGATTCTCGCATCAAAAACTTTCATCGTTTCCCCTACAACAATCATATCAATAAATCTCTCCACATCATTACGATGTGGTTCCTCTATGCTGCCCTCAAAGGGTATCAAACAGACCTGGCAAAAATCATAAAGTGACATCTCCTTATGCTCATCATATAAATAAAATTCCACCGAAGGTGGTGATCTCCTAGCATGGAAATGAAAATTTTGCATAAAGATATTGGTGAGTAAGAGATACTGTTCACGCTGGTCATGGAGGAAGGCGGTGAGGCCTGCATTGTCAGCCAAATGATAATAATCTTCATGAATCCCAGCTTCTATCAAGAACTCATCACAAGGCCATTCACATGGCCGATCCTCCGCAGTACGAGGGAGATTATACTTGGGATTCTTGTTCTATTCACTTTGCTTATCCTTTGAGCTTCGGCTCGATGAGCCCCTCAAAAATCTCTTCATCTTTTTTTTGAAAACTTATGAAATTTTTAGTAACTTAAAAGAAAAGTGAACTAAACTCAACAAGATTGATAGCAAGTACTCCTACAAGTGCCTAGAGGTTATATCATGCATTAAAACTACTTTTGACCACATAAATTTGACATGCAAGCTCAAGAACAAGGTCACCTAAGCATAATTTTTTTTCAATAAATAAAGCACTAGAACAAAAACTAATTGGACCATTGGAGGAGTCACATACCAAAGAACAATCCCCCAAAGCAGTTTTGTGAGAGGAGGTTTGAGCAAGGAGATCGAAAATGGCAGCAAGATGAGCAAGAACTCGGGTTTGAGATGGCTAGTGATTGTTTCTGGAGCAAGACGAAGTGTGTGGGTGCAAGGATAAGTGGAGGGGACCCACGGGGGGTCCACGAGGCAGGGGCACGCCAAGGGGGGTGGGCGTGCCCTCCACCCTCGTGGGCATGTTGCTGCTCCCCTTGTTGTGTTCTCAGTGCCTAAAATCCTCAAATATTCTAGAAAAAATCATATATAATTTTCAAGGCATTTGGAGAACTTTTATTTTCAGAGTATTTTTTATTGCATGGATAATTCAGAAAATAGACAAAAAATACTATTGTTACTTTATTTAATATAAATAACAGAAAGTGAAAAGAGGACTGAGGGAGTCCTGGATTAGGGGGTCTCCGGACAGCCGGACTATATCCTTTGGCTGGATTGTTGGACTATGAAGATACAAGATTGAAGACTTCATCTCGTGTCCGGATGGGACTCTACTTGGCGTGGAACGCAAGCTAGGCAATACGGACATGTATATCTCCTCCTTTGTAACCGACCTTGTGTAACCCTAGCCCCTCAGGTGTCTATATAAACCGGAGGGTTTTGGTCCGTAGGACAACATACAATCATACCATAGGCTAGCTTCTAGGGTTTATCCTCTCCGATCTCGTGGTAGATCAACTCTTGTAACACCCATATCATCAAGAATAAATCAAGCAGGACGTAGGGTTTTACCTCCATCAAGAGGGCTCGAACCTGGTAAAACATCATGTCCCCTGCCTCCTGTTACCATCCGCCTTAGACGCACAGTTCGGGACACCCTACCCGAGATCCGCCGGTTTTGACACCGACGTTGGTGCTTTCATTGAGAGTTCCACTATGCCGTCGCCAGAAGGAAGGATGCCTCGTCTCGTCTTTAAAGACGGTACTACTGTTGGGGGAGCTTTGGCTGTCGGCTAAACTCTCCGGCTAGGCGGATTTATCATGACCGCCTGTTCGGCCGCACGCCCACGATGACTTCTCGGGTCATCAAAATCAGCCTCCACGTCAAATCGGCACTCGTCGAATAGATGGATCTAATGGAGCTTGGCTCCTTAAACGAGCTCTTGGATCGCATCGCCGCCCTAGGAGTCGCTACAGACTATGATCGGATTGGGCTTAAACCCGATCAAAGGGAGATTAACTCTCCGCCGGTCAGCCATCATATTGCAGTGGTGGAGGAACAACGCGGCGACCTCTCCTCCATATTTAGGACCAACTATGTCCAGATTCCTGAGCTCACCGAGCCGGATACCCGTTCGCGGGAGGACAACATCCAATCCCTGAACTTAGAGTCAGGCAACGGGCCAGGATTATCGGGCAACACCCCGAAACGAGAATTTCCAAAATTGGAAATTCCTCGTCCCCTGGATCCCAGATCGGGCAAGGGTTCGGATTCAATTCCACCCACCCACCCGAACATAAGCGACCTTTCCCACATCAGGCAAGAGCCCCAGGAAACAGTACATCACTATTGGGCCAGATTCCTCCTTGCGATGAACAAGGTTAAGGACTGTCGCGAGGAAGACGCAATCTTATTTTTCTGCAATAATTACACGGACAAGGGAATCCTTAACGCCATAAATCGCCATGAGATATCACGCTTCGCTGACTTGGCGTCCATAGTATGAAAGTACCATGCGATGGAAAGTGCCTGGAAAACCGAAACAAACTTTTGGGATAATCCGGCCCTAAATACGAACCCAGTCCGAAATAAAAGGGTGCAGTATCAAAAGACACTCGGGTCAACTACCAAAAATCAAAAACCCTCTATAGGGCATGGAACTGTACTGGAGGGATGGCTCAATGGACCCTGTAAAATTCACAGTACAGAGGATGCCATACCAACACATAGCCTTAGAGCATGTTAGATACTCCGGCAGGTGGCTAAAAGCGGTGAGGATCATCTCATCCCAGATGCCGTAGAGCACCATCCCACGGATAGCAATACAGTATTAACAGTCTTTGAGACATTCGCATCAAATAATAGGCGCAAGCGAACACTCCGCAGCATTGCCGAAATCTGCGATGTGGCAGCAATAATTCCATGGAGTGACACGGCTATCACCTTCAATGCCAGTGATGAACCTACATTCCAAACAGCCCGAGCACCAGCTGCACTGGTCCTCAGCCCAATCGTGGACGGCTTTCGACTCACCAAAGTACTCATGGACGGCGGCAGTGGATTAAACCTCATCTATGAGGAAACTCTTCAAAAGATGGAAATAGACTGGAACCGCATTGAGCAAAGTAGCACAACCTTTAGAGGAATCATCCCAGTCGGGAAGCACGCTGTGCTGGGAAAATCACAATAGATGTGGTATTCGGCATGCTGGATAATTACAGGTCCGAAGAAATTACATTCCAAGTGCCCTCGTTCAACAGTGGTTATCACGCTCTTTTAGGACGGGAGGTGTTGTGGAATTAACACGTCAGATGTCCTTAGTGTGAGGACTTAGTCGCGAGGCCAACGCATCTATGTGGTAGCTTGAGAGGGGTTGAGCGGAATCGAGAGACGCAACACAAGACAAGGGTTTAGACAGCTTCGGGCCCCGGGAAACATCGTCTGGTAACAACCCTACATGCTGTTTGAGGTTAGATCTCATTATCATCATGAGGGAGTCGCCATAAACCGACTCTCCTCTAGTGGTTTCTAGCCCTAGAGATTGTTTCTTGCTTGTCCCCTTTCAGGAGCCCTGCCCCTCCTTATATATGTTGAAGGGGCGGGTTACATGTGGAGTCCAACTCGGACTTTAACTTAAACTATTTTGACTTCCCTTCCTGGGCTTCTTAACGTCTGCCGGTTTAACATTGTCTGCCGGTTTAACATTGTCTACCGGTTTAACACCAGCCGGTTTACCGTCTGTCTTAGCCATCTGTCTTGACTCTCTGTCTTAACTCTCCGCCGCTTTACCATCCGCTGGTTTACCAAGTCCTAGCCGGTTTACAACTCCAGCCGGGTCATACCGCGGGGTATATCCCCGACATTAGCCCCCAGTTTAATTTGGATTTATCTATGTTAAACTGATCTTGATTATCCTTAAGTCCTTGTCACTTCCTTCTTCTATAAAATCCGAGTCAATAGACCAGCTTCATAATCAATTTGCTGACATCGGTTTGTCATAGTGAAATATTGTGAAGAATAACTCTTTTGACTCCAGCTCCAAATGCTTAACAAAAAATATTGGCCTTTGAAATACTCATTTGATCTTCAGCCGGTTTAAGAATGTAGAACTTGCCGGTTTGAGAATGTAGAACTATGCCAGTTTAAGACTTGAACTTGCCGGTTTATCATTGCCGGTTTACAAATATTGATGGCACCAGGTCATAATTGTAGTTAACATGAAGCTTGAAAATATACCTCTTATATGCCTATCACTTGTAGCCCCCAAGTCTTTAGAAGGTAGCATAGCAACAGCTTAAGACTTGCTTCAATATGAATATCACAATCTTGAAGAAATCCAGGTTGTTCATCAATCACTAGTCAGAATTGAGTATTCTACATATGTAGCCCCCAAGTGTCGGGTTGTCATGCTTGCAGCAACCTGGGACTTGAAATTGCCTTATTCTCATAAAAACTTCAACCAGTGTAGCCCCCAAGGGCCGGGTCATTATGCAATAATGAGCAGGGACTTTGTAAATATAATCTTGTAAACTTTGATCATCAACGTGTAGCCCCCAAGGGTCGGCTCAGTAAGATAATATTGAGCTGGGACTTTGATATATTCTTCAATGAAAATAACATTATATGATGTAACCCCCATCATGGGGCTTGAATTCACGTCCACAAGGTTAAGAGCCTTGTGCTTTACCAACTGAGCAGTGGACCCTTCAATGTAATGGATAAAAAGCTTTGTACCTTAAATTGTTGATAGAGGCAATTGGTAGCCCCCAAGGGCCGGCTCATTACCATGTGATGAGTCGGGTCTTCAATAAGTTGAGCAAAAAAATGACTTTGCATTAGCCCCCAAGTGTCATGGTGCATGCTTGCAGCGACATGAGACTTGTGTATTTAATGTAATTTCAACTAAAATAATGTATCCCCCAAGTGCCGGGTCGTAAGCTTGTAGCAACTCTGGACTATTCCTTCAATTGTAGAATAAATCATATCTATTGATAATATGAAATCCATTTGCGCTAAAGCGACTTTGAAAACCTTAATCATAATACTGGTTATTAATAACCATAATAAAAATCCAACCATGTTGGATATTTGAATAATATACCCAATGATTTACAAGCGCATAATTCCAATGGTGCAATGCAAATATATAATGGCGACTTATAGTCCAAAGCCAGGTCGGGTCAATAAACACCGGATTATAAGTGATTATGTACTGACAACTTGTAGTTGAAAGTCGAGCCGGGTTAAAGAACACCGGGTTAATTTGATGACTGATAGTCATGCCGAGTCAATAGACACCGGTTCAACATAAAATTTATCAAAAGAGAAAAATCTTGACAAAGGCAAATAAAACCGTGTAGTCGAGGCTTTTCAAGGGCTGCCAGGCCCAAATTCGAGGCTTTTCATGGGCTGCCAGGCCGCTGAGTTAAACCATTTGACAAAGCCTTTTAAGATGGGCCTCCAACTAACCAATCGTCGTTTTAACTTTGACAAGTTCAGGGTCTCAATGAGAGTAACTGTCAAACGTTCGGCGGGTCATGCCAGGATTACGTGGATAGGAGTGGCTTACTTGATGAAGGCAGGTTAACCCGGGGTTTTAGGTGAATACACCAGGCTTCCAAGCCATGGGTCGATACCCAATTACAAGGGTCCTTTCAAGCTCTTTGTTACTTTACACAAAGAGCCCCCAAGTAACTTTGTGAGCTGTGCTCAATGGGTGCCTATGTATGAGCTGTGCATAGCAACAATACTCTCTTTGGCCCCTTGGGTGTGAAGCTCCCGAGCTTTGTTGTGGCGTGATAGCCGGATTAATGGACAGAACTTCCGCTTTGTCAGCTGAAGCCCTCATGTAATCAATAATATGATAAGCCAATAAGGCAGGATACCCATTGAGGGAGTCCTGGATTAGGGGGTGTTCGAATAGCCGGACTCCTGGACTATGAAGATACAAGATTGAAGACTTCGTACCGTGTCCGGAAGGGACTTTCCTTGGCGTGGAAGGCAAGCTTGGCGATACGGATATGTAGATCTCCTACCATTGTAACCGACTTTGTGTAACCCTAACCCTCTCCGGTGTCTAGATAAACCGGAGGGTTTTAGTCCGTAGGACAATATACACATCAACAATCATACCATAGGCTAGCTTCTAGGGTTTAGCCTCTCTAATCTCGTGGTAGATCTACTCTTGTACTACCCATATCATCAATATTAATCAAGCAGGACGTAGGGTTTTACCTCCATCGAGAGGGCCCGAACCTGGGTAAAACTTCGTGTCCCTTGCCTCCTGTTACCATCCGGCCTAGACGCACAGTTCGGGACCCCCTACCCGAGATCCGTCGGTTTTGACACCGACACCCATGTTTGAACCGTACATCATGGCAACAGGTCCTCTTCGGCAACTTTTAACTTTTTGCAAGAGATACATTTTCTTGAACTGGGATTTTAAACCGGATATTGAGAGCTTCAAAGCTTTATGGGAGACATCTTTCCCTTGAACCGGATTTTAAACCAAAATCCTCATTTTCAGCCGGAAATTTTCTGACGGCCTTTAAACTCGAACTTGCAAGAAGTTAATTCCTTTTTGAACCGGAAATTTTTAAACCGGATTTGAGAGCTTCAAAGCTTGGGAGATAAATTTCCCTTGAACCATATTTTAAACCAGAACCTTTATTTTGAACCGACAATTTTCTGATGGCCTTTGAACTGGCAATATTTACTGAGCCATGGCATCATAGCCCCCGAGTCTCAAGGGGACTCAAGGAGTTGTCATGAGATTCTCCACAATTGACCATGATATGGACTGGTTTGAATCCTGCATAGGAGAACTTGCAAACCGGAGTAATTGCTCTTTTTTGAAACAAAAATATGTAATATAGAGATATATTGGATGGATTTCACCTGATATGCCGGGCTAGTGATTATCCATCGCAGAGTTTGAAGGAAATATGCCCTAGAGGCAATAATAAAGTTATTATTTATTTCCTTATTTCATGATAAATGTTTATTATTCATGCTACAATTGTATTAACCGGAAACATAATACATGTGTGAATACATAGACAAACAGAGTGTCACTAGTATGCCTCTACTTGACTAGCTCGTTAATCAAAGATGGTTATGTTTCCTAACCATGGACAAAGAGTTGTTATTTGATTAACGGGATCACATCATTAGGTGAATGATCTGATTGACATGACCCATTCCATTAGCTTAGCACCCGATCGTTTAGTATGTTGCTATTGCTTTCTTCATGACTTATACATGTTCCTATGACTATGAGATTATGCAACTCCCGTTTGCCAGAGGAACACTTTGTGTGCTACCAAACGTCACAATGTAACTGGGTGATTATAAAGGAGCTCTACAGGTGTCTCCAAAGGTACATGTTGGGTTGGCGTATTTCGAGATTAGGATTTGTCACTCCGTTTGTCGGAGAGGTATCTCTGGGCCCTCTCGGTAATGCACATCACATAAGCCTTGCAAGCATTGCAACTAATGAGTTAGTTGCGAGATGATGTATTACGGAACGAGTAAAGATACTTGCCGGTAACGAGATTGAACTAGGTATTGAGATACCGACGATCAAATCTCGGGCAAGTAACATACCGATGACAAAGGGAACAACGTATATTGTTATGCGGTCTGACCGATAAAGATCTTCGTAGAATATGTGGGAGCCAATATGAGCATCCAGGTTCCGCTATTGGTTATTGACCGGAGACGTGTATCGGTCATGTCTACATTGTTCTCGAACCCATAGGGTCCGCACGCTTAAGGTTTCGATGACAATTATATTATGAGTTTATGAGTTTTGATGTATCGAAGGAGTTCGGAGTCCCGGATGAGATCGGGGACATGACGAGGAGTCTCGAGATGGTTGAGACGTAAAGATCGATATATTGGACGACTATATTCGGACATCGGAAAGGTTCCGAGTGGTTCGGGTATTTTTCGGAGTACCGGGGAGTTACGGGAATACAGGAGGAGAAGTATTGGGCCTTATTGGGCCATACGGGGAAGAGAGAGGGGCTGCCTAGGGCAGCCCCCCCCAAGGCCTAGTCCAAATTGGACTAGGGGGAGGGGCTGCGCCCCCTCCTTCCTTCCCCTTCCTTGTCTCCTACTCCTACTACATGGAAGGACTCCTAGTTGGACTAGGAAAAGGGAAATCCTACTCCCGGTGGGAGTAGGACTCCCCTAGGGCGCGCCATAGAGAGGGCCGGCCCTCCCCTCCTCCACTCCTTTATATACGGGGGCAGGGGGCACCCCATAGATACACAAGTTGATCTTCGTGATCGTTCCTTAGCCGTGTGCGGTGCCCCCCTCCACCATATTCCACCTCGGTCATATTGTAGCAGTGCTTAGGCGAATCCCTGCGACGGTTGAACATCAAGATCGTCACCACACCGTCGTGCTGACGGAACTCCTCCCCGAAGCTTTGCTGGATCGGAGCCCGGGGAGCGTCATCGAGCTGAACGTGTGCCAAGAACTCGGAGGTGCCGGAGTAACGGTGCTTGGATCGGTTGGACCGGGAAGACATACGACTACTTCCTCTACGTTGCGTCAACGCTTCCGCTTCGGTCTACGAGGGTACATAGACAACACTCCCCCCTCTCGTTGCTATGCATCACCATGATCTTGCGTGTGCGTAGGAATTTTTTTGAAATTACTACGTTTCCCAACAGTGGCATCCGAGCCTAGGTTTTATGGTTTGATGTTATATGCACGAGTAGAACACAAGTGAGTTGTGGGCGATATAAGTCATACTGCTTACCAGCATGTCATACTTTGGTTCGGCGGTATTGTTGGATGAAGCGGCCCGGACCGACATTACGCGTACGCTTACGCGAGACTGGTTCTACCGCCGTGCTTTGCACACAGGTGGCTGGCGGGTGTCAGTTTCTCCAACTTTAGTTGAACCGAGTGTGGCTACGCCCAGTCCTTGCGAAGGTTAAAACAGCACCAACTTGACAAACTATCATTGTGGTTTTGATGCGTAGGTAAGATTGGTTCTTGCTTAAGCCCGTAGCAGCCACGTAAAACTTGCAACAACAAAGTAGAGGACGTCTAACTTGTTTTTGCAGGGCATGTTGTGATGTGATATGGTCAACACTTGATGAGATATAAGTTTTTGTATGAGATGATCATGTTTTGTTAAAGTTATCGGCAACTGGCAGAAGCCTTATGGTTGTCTCTTTATTGCATAAGATGCAAGCGCCAAATAATTGCTTTACTTTATCGCTATGCGATAGCAATAGTTGGCGAGATGACCATGTGATGACACATTGATATAGATCAAGATGATGGAGATCATGGTGACATGTCGGTGACGATGGAAATCATGACGATGCTTTGGAGATGGAGATCAAAGGCACAAGATGATGATGGCCATATCATGTCACATATTTTGATTGCATGTGATGTTTATCTTTTATGCATCTTATCTTGCTTTGATTGACGGTAGCATTATAAGATGATTCCTCACTAAATTTCAAGATAAAAGTGTTCTCCCTGAGTATGCACCGTTGCCAAAGTTCGTCATGCCCAGACACCACGTGATGATCGGGTGTGATAAGCTCTACGTCCATCTACAATGGGTGCAAGCCAGTTTTGCACACGCAGAATACTCAGGTTAAACTTGACGAGCCTAGCATATGCAGATATGGCCTCGGAACACTGAGACCGAAAGGTCGAGCGTGAATCATATAGTAGATATGATCAACATAGTGATGTTCACCATTGAAAGCTACTCCATTTCACGTGATGATCGGTTATGGTTTAGT
The DNA here is from genome assembly GCF_018294505.1 of Triticum aestivum. NCBI lineage: Eukaryota > Viridiplantae > Streptophyta > Magnoliopsida > Poales > Poaceae > Triticum > Triticum aestivum. The sequence continues at coordinate 486,711,176 of NC_057806.1, forward strand.
TGATTTGGATCACGTGATCACTTAGAGGATTAGAGGGATGTCTATCTAAGTGGGAGTTCTTAAGTAATATGATTAATTGAACTTTAATTTATCATGAACTTAGTCCTGGTAGTATTAGCATATCTATGTTGTGGATCAATAGCTCGCGTTGTTGCTTTCATATGTTTATTTTGATATGTTCCTAGAGAAAAATTGTGTTGAAAGATGTTAGTAGCAATGATGCGGATTGGATCCGTGATCTGAGGTTTATCCTCATTGCTACACAGAAGAATTATGTCCTTGATGGACCGCTAGGTGACAGACCTATTGCAGGAGCAGATGCAGACGTTATGAACGTTTGGCTAGCTCAATATGATGACTACTTGATAGTTAAGTGCACCATGCTTAACGGCTTAGAATCGGGACTTCAAAGACGTCTTGAACGTCATGGACCATATGAGATGTTCCAGGAGTTGAAGTTAATATTTCAAGAAATACCCGAGTTGAGAGAGATGAAGTCGCCAACAAGTTCTATAGCTAAAAGTTGGAGGAGAATCGCTCAACTAGTGAGCATGTGCTCAGATTGTCTGGGTACTACAATCAATCGAATCAAGTGGGAGTTAATCTTCTAGATAAAATAGTGATTGACAGAATTCTCTAGTCACCATCACCAAGTTAGTAGAACTTCGTGATGAACTATAATATGCAAGGGATAATGGAAACAATTCCCAAGCTCTTCGTGATGCTAAAATCGACGAAGGTAGAAATCAAGAAAAACATCAAGTGTTGATGGTTAACAAGACCACTAGTTTCAAGAAAAGGGCAAAGGGAAGAAGGGGAACTTCAAGAAGAACAGCAAGCAAGTTCCTGCTCAAGTGAAGAAGCCCAAGTCTGGTCCTAAGCCTGAGACTAAGTGCTTCTACTGCAAAGGGACTGGTCAATGGAAGCAGAACTGCCCCAAGTATTTGGCAGATAAGAAGGATGGCAAAGTGAACATAAGTATATTTGATATACATGTTATTGATGTATGCTTTACTAGTGTTTATAGCAACCCCTCAGGATTTGATACTAGTTCAGTTGCTAAGATTAGTAACTCGAAACGGGAGTTGCAGAATAAACAGAGACTAGTTAAGGGTGAAGTGACGATGTGTGTTAGAAGTGGTTCCAAGATTGATATGATCATCATCGCACACTCCCTATACTTTCAGGATTAGTGTTGAACCTAAATAAGTGTTATTTGGTGTTTGCGTTGAGCATGAATATAATTTGATCATGTTTATTGCAATACGGTTATTCATTTAAGTTAGAGAACAATTGTTGTTCTGTTTACATGAATAAAACCTTATATGGTTACACACCCAATGAAAATGGTTCGTTGGATCTCGATCATAGTGATACACATATTCATAATATTGAAACCAAAAGATGCAAAGTTAATAATGATAGTGCAACTTATTTGTGGCACTGCCGTTTAAGTCATATTGGTGTAAAGCGCATGAAGAAACTCCATGCTGACGGGCTTTTGGAATCACTTGATGCTTGCGAACCATGCCTTATGGGCAAGATGACTAAAACGTCGTTCTCCGGAACAATGAAGCAAGCAACAGATTTGTTGGAAATCATACATACTGATGTATGTGGTCCGATGAATATTAAGGCTTATAGCAGGTATCATTATTTTCTGACCTTCACAGATGATTTGAGCAGATATGGGGATATCTACTTGATGAAACATAAGTCTGAAACATTTGAACAGTTCAAAGAATTTCAGAGTGAAGTGGAAAATCATCGTGACAAGAAAATAAAAGTTTCTACGATATGATCGCAGAGGTAAAATATTTGAGCTACGAGTTTAGCCTTCAATTAAAACAATGTGAAATAGTTTCACTACTCACGCCACCTGGAACACCATAGTGTAATGGTGTGTCCGAACGTCATAACCGTACTTTATTAGATATAGTGCGATCTATGATGTCTCTTACCGATCTACCACTATCGTTTTGGGGTTATGCATTAGAGACAGTTGCACTCACGTTAAATAGGGCACCATCTAAATCCGTTGAACGACACCGTGTGAACTATGGTTTGGCAAGAAACCTAAGCTGTTGTTTCTTAAAGTTTGGAGTTGCGATGCTTATGTGAAAAAGTTTCATCTCGATAAGCTCAAACTCAAATCGGAGAAATATGTCTTCATAGGATACCCAAAGGAGACAGTTGGGTACACCTTCTATCACAGATCCGAAGGCAAGACATTCGTTGCTAAGAATGGATCCTTTCTAGAGAAGAAGTTTCTCTCGAAAGAAGTGAGTGGGAGGAAAGTAGAAAACTTGATAAGGTAATTGTACCTTCTCCCTTATTGGAAAATAGTTCATCACAGAAATCTGTTCCTGTGACTACTACACCAATTAGTGAGGAAGCTAATGATGATGATCATGTAACTTCAGATCAAGTTACTACCGAATCTCGTAGGTAAACCAGAGTGAGATCCGCACCAGAGTGGTACGGTAATCCTATTCTGGAGGTCATGTTACTTGATCATGACGAACCTACGAACTATGAGGAAGCGATGATGAGCCCAGATTCCGATAAATGGCTTGAGGCCATGAAATCTGAGATAGGATCCATGTATGAGAACAAAGTGTGGACTTTGGTGGACTTGCCCGAGGATCGGCAAGCCATTGATAATAAATGGATCTTCAAGAGGAAGACGGACACGGATAGTAGTGTTACTATCTACAAAGCTAGAATTGTCGCAAAAGGTTTTCGACAAGTTCAAGGTGTTGACTACGATGAGAGTTTCTCACTCGTATCTATGCTTAAGTCTGTCCGAATCATGTTAGCAATTGCCGCATTTTATGAAATCTGGCAAATGGATAAACAAAACTGCATTCCCTAATGGATTTATTAAAGAAGAGTTGTATATGATGCAACAAGATGGTTTTGTCAATCCTAAAGGTGCTAACAAAATATGCAAGCTCCAGCGATCCATTTATGGACTGGTGCAAGCATCTCGGAGTTGGAATATATGCTTTGATAAGTTGATCAAAGCATATAGTTTTATACAGACTTGCGGTGAAGCCTGTATTTACAAGAAAGTGAGTGGGAGCACTACAACATTTCTGATAAGTATATGTGAATGACATATTGTTGATCGGAAATAATGTAGAATTATTCTGCAAAGCATAAAGGAGTGTTTGAAAGGAGTTTTTGAAAGAAAGACCTCGGTGAAGCTGCTTACATATTGAGTATCAAGATCTATAGAGATAGATCAAGACGCTTGATAAGTTTTTTCAATGAGTACATACCTTGACAAGATTTTGAAGTAATTCAAATTCAAACAGTCAAAGAAAAAGTTTCTTGCCTGTGTTACAAGGTGTGAAATTGAGTAAGACTCAAAGCCCGACCACGGCAGAAGATAGAAAGAGAATGAAAGTCATTCCCTATGCCTCAGGCATAGGTTCTATAAAGTATGCCATGCTGTGTACCAGATCTATTGTATACCCTACACTGTGATAAACAAGGGAGTACAATAGTGATCTAAGAGTAGATCACTGGACAGCGGTCAAAATTATCCTTAGTGGAATAAGGAAATATTTCTCAATTATGGAGGTGGCAAAAGGTTCGTCGTAAAAAGTTACGCCGATGCAAGTTTTGACACAAATCTGGATGACTCTAAGTCTCGATCTAGATACATATTGAAAGTGGGAGCAATTAGCTAGAGTAGCTCCGTGCAGAGCATTGTAGACATAGAATTTGCAAAATACTTACGGATCTGAATGTGACAGACCCGTTGACTAAGATTATCTCACAAGCAAAACATGATCACACCTTAGTACTCTTTGGGTGTTAATCACATAAACGATGTGAACTAGATTACTGACTCTAGTAAACCCTTTGAGTATTGGTCACATAACGATGTGAAGTATGGGTGTTAATCACATGGTGATGTGAACTATTGATGTTAAATCACATGGCGATGTGATCTAGATTATTGACTCTAGTGCAAGTGGGAGACTGAAGGAAATATGCCCTAGAGGTAATAATAAAGTTATTATTTATTTCCTTATTTCATGATAAATGTTTATTATTCATGCTAGAATTGTATTAACCGGAAACATAATACATGTGTAAATACATAGACAAACAGAGTGTCACTAGTATGCCTCTACTTGACTAGCTCGTTAATCAAAGATGGTTATGTTTCCTAACCATGGACAAAGAGTTATTATTTGATTAACGGGATCACATCATTAGGTGAATGATCTGATTGACATGACTCATTCCATTAGCTTAGCACCCGATCGTTTAGTATGTTGCTATTGCTTTCTTCATGACTTATACACGTTCCTATGACTATGAGATTATGCAACTCCGGTTTGCCGGAGGAACACTTTGTGTGCTACCAAATGTCACAACATAACTGGGTGATTATAAAGGAGCTCTACAGGTGTCTCCAAAGGTACATGTTGGGTTGGCGTATTTCGAGATTAGGATTTGTCACTCCGTTTGTCGGAGAGGTATCTCTGGGCCCTCTCGGTAATGCACATCACATAAGCCTTGCAAGCATTGAAACTAATGAGTTAGTTGCGAGATGATGTATTACGGAACGAGTAAAGAGACTTGCCGGTAACGAGATTGAACTAGGTATTGAGATACCGACGATCAAATCTCGGGCAAGTAACATACCGATGACAAAGGGAACAACGTATATTGTTATGCGGTCTGACCGATAAAGATCTTCGTAGAATATATGAGAGCCAATTTGAGCATCCAGGTTCTGCTATTGGTTATTGACCGGAGACGTGCCTCGGTCATGTCTACATTGTTCTCGAACCCGTAGGGTCTGCACGCTTAAGGTTTCGATGACAGTTATATTATGAGTTTATGAGTTTTGATGTATCGAAGGAATTCGGAGTCCCGGATGAGATCGGGGACATGACGAGGAGTCTCGAAATGGTCGAGACGTAAAGATCGATATATTGGACGACTATATTCGGACATCGGAAAGGTTCCAAGTGGTTCGGGTATTTTTCGCAGTACCGGGGAGTTACGGGAATACGGGAGGAGAAGTATTGGGCCTTATTGGGCCATACGGGAAAGAGAGAGGGGCTGCCTAGGGCAGGCCGCGCGCCTCCCCCCCCAAGGCCTAGTCGGAATTGGACTAGGGGGAGGGGCTGCGCCCCCTCCTTCCTTCCCTTCTCCCTTCCCCTTCCTTGTCTCCTACTCCTACTACATGGAAGGACTCCTAGTTGGACTAGGAAAAGGGAAATCCTACTCCCGGTGGGAGTAGGACTCCCCTAGGGCGCGCCATAGAGAGGGCCGGCCCTCCCCTCCTCCACTCCTTTATATACGGGGGCAGGGGGCACCCCATAGATACACAAGTTGATCTTCGTGATCGTTCCTTAGCCGTGTGCGGTGCCCCCCTCCACCATATTCCACCTCGGTCATATTGTAGCAGTGCTTAGGCGAAGCCCTGCGACGGTTGAACATCAAGATCGTCACCACGCCATCATGCTGACGGAACTCCTCCCCGAAGCTTTGCTGAATCGGAGCCCGGGGAGCGTCATCGAGCTGAACGTGTGCCAAGAACTCGGAGGTGCCGGAGTAACGGTGCTTGGATCGGTTGGACCGGGAAGACGTACGACTACTTCCTCTACGTTGCGTCAACGCTTCCGCTTCGGTCTACGAGGGTACGTAGACAACACTCTCTCCTCTCGTTGCTATGCATCACCATGATTTTGCGTGTGCGTAGGAATTTTTTTGAAATTACTACGTTTCCCAACAGAGTTGATGATCACCATGGTGAAGCTAACATCAATCATGGGTGAGCCGGCCGTGGCAGTATGAGTCAGCGAGGACGGGCGAGTCAATCGCAAGCGCAGATGGGCGAATCAACCACGTCATGTTGATGTAGCAGGAGCGGCGACTTGCACACATATTCATCGAGCAGCACGACATGGATAAGCGCTAGTGCAAACATAATGTATGACACATGCCCCTTTGCAACACCTTTGTAATGAATAGTGGTTCTGCGAGAGAAATACCTCCAACCCAAAGTAATTACTTTTAAAATGAATATATACTAAAATATAGATAAGGCAGAAAGCACCTGGTATTTTTGTGGGACGAACGTAGACTGAGCAAATAGTCTTTTGTTCCCCGCTGGTGTCCATGCCCATAGATTTATTCCGGGTGGATGTAATAGTTGTACTGACATCGGGCTAGTATCGATAGTAATTTGTCCAAGCGATGCCTTCTGGATAGTATCAAGTGTTACCTTAGAACCAGTCCAACCAATAGATTTTCTCAGTAATTCTCTTCCAGCCCCGTTGGTCAGTCAACACGCAAGCAGGCCATATTTAGAGATAACCACATTCAGAGATTACCACTCAAGCAACTCAAAGGAAAAAAAGGAGCGCGGCCGTGTAAGTAAACAGGGTCGGCTCGTGGTGATTTTGCCGCACCGGGGCGACTTGGAGTCGCGAAACGCAGCAGAAGCCGAGGTTGGCAACACAGCGCTCCACCCGGCGGCTTAATCACGCGGCAGGGCCGGCTCAGCACTGCCATAGCCTGTGTTGCAGGGATACGTCACATAAGTGCCGTATCGGTGCAGGATACTGCACTAGGACGGGGATACGTCCGGATACGCGTGGGATACCCGTATCCCTACGTATCACGTTTTTGCGAATTAAAATAAAGAGAAAAAAATAGGGATACGACTGGGACACGCGGGGATACACCACGGATACGTTAGGCCTGTTACCACTCGATCTCCAGCCCATCAAAAAAGGCCTACTCGCGATGGGTAAATAAACCTAATCGCTGGAGTCCATCCTGCCGTCACCTGCAGTTGCCAAATCGTGAGGGTTCGAGCCGCATCTCCAGACTCCCTTCCGCCGCCGGCGCCGGCGGCACCTCGCAGCTCGCTGCCTGCCTCCGTCCTCCAACTCCAAGTCGGCAAGTCTTCCCCATCCTTAGTCTGTACGCAAGTAAGCTACTAAGCTTCAATCCATTGCTTCAAGTTTTCTGTTCTTAAGCATGGTATGGATTAGGATTTAGGGGAGAACGAAGTGCATCTATTTATCTATTTTTCCAATGTTAGGGAATGACGTGTAGGTTTGTGATGGCGATTTCCCAGGGAGTTATTCAGATCACCCTGAATGAAAAAGATCAGGTTACTTCATAAACATCAATTTTCTCATCCTCTAAAAATTTGTGCTTTGTTGCTTTTTTTATGCATTCATACATATACTCGCCGTATCCCCGTATGCCTATTTCCAGAGAATGCCGTTTCCCGTATCGCCGTATCCGTATCTCTGTACTCTTATCCCCGTACCATGTAACATAGGAGGCCGCGGATGCAGCCGTTGAGGCGGACGGCGGTCTATGGCGACCGCGGCGACGGAGAAGGTCGGCGAATCTGAGGCGCGAATCGGCGACGAAGTCCGGGTCGTCGCTGGCTCTAGTTCCAGGTCGTATTTTGACTGTGCGGTTTCTTTAGCAATTGTATCCACGTGAATTGCCTTGATGTGTCTGCTGCGGTCAACAGAACTTGCTAGCATCGACGTTGGCGGCTTGAAGTCAATTCGGAGGCAACAACTCAAGGTTTTAGGCGAACCCCGACGACGATGATGCTGCTGCAGCGATTTGGTTGAGGCAAGGCCCACTTTAATCGGCCTACTGTAGAAAGCGGGATTATACAGGGGCAGTTTGGCGCTCACACCGCAGCAGTGGCGAGGCGGAGTTGGGGCCGTGACCTTTCTTGACGAATCCAAATCCAGGTCTCCCTCGTGGCACTTGTCGTATTCTTAGAGGAAAAAAAAAATTAAGCCTCGAATCCGGGTCTCCCTCGTGATGGTGAAGACAGGCGACTCGGCAGCGGCGGTCAAGGCGACCTGGCGCATCAAATTAACCTGAGGCCAGAGACATGCAGCTAGCATCTTCTTCCGGGTCGTCGTTAGATTTTCAGCAAAAAAAATCTTAAACCGCCCTCATGATCTTTCTTCTCATGGTGCAGTTGGCTAGTCTGAACATGGTCTTCTTCTTTTTTTATTCACATCAACTCGCATCTTGAAGCTGGTGCAAACAGAACACCTTTCAGCTAGTCCATCATGATGACCAGGTTTGCTAGAGCAAACAAATCGGCTATTGATCTCGGGATTTGAAGCAAACAACTACGGTTTGATGGATGTGAGCATATCTCTTCCTTTGATCTAACGTGGAGGCAACTCACAATTGACAACTTGGATTTGGCAGCGGCGGCAGACCACACCGTAACCCTAATTTCTCTTTTTTGACTTGAATCTTCTGGATTGTAAAATCTAAACCAGTAACCACAAGGCTAAGTCTTTCTTATCCGAAGAATTGTAAACTCCTCGATCCCTGAGAGAGATCCCTTCAAGAACTCAACACCACCGTGCGCAGGCCCCACAGTGGGCGCTATTTGTCGTGGAATTAACACGTCAAATGTCCTTAGTGTGAGGACTTAGTCGCGAGGCCAACGCATCTATGTGGTAACTTGAGAGGGGTTGAGCGAAATCGAGAGACACAACACAAGACAAGGGTTTAGACAGCTTCGGGCCCCGAGAAACATCGTCTGGTAACAACCCTATATGCTGTTTGAGGTTAGATCTCATTATCATCACAAGGGAGTCGCCGTAAACCGGCTCTCCTCTAGTTGTGTCTAGCCCTAGAGATTGTTTCTTGCTTGTCCCCCTTTGAGGAGCCCTGCCCTCCTTATATATGTTGAAGGGGCGGGTTACATGTGGAGTCCAACTCGGACTTTAACTTAAACTATTTTGACTTTCTTAACGTCTGCCGGTATAACATTGTCTGCCGGTTTAACACCAGCCGGTTTACCGTCTGTCTTAGCCATCTATCTTGACTCTCTGTCTTAACTCTTCGCCGGTTTACCATCCGTCGGTTTACCAAGTCCCAGCCGGTTTACAACTCCAGTCGGGTCATACCGCAGGGTATATCCCCGACAGGAGGCGTTCACAATCTTCCAAGCCGTACCCCATTATGGGTACATGAAGCTCAAAATGCCTGGGCCCAACGGAATCATCACTCTTGCCAGTGATCCGGACACAGCACTCCGTGCCGAAAACAAAGCAGCCGCACTGGCCCTCAAGGCATTATCCGAAGCCCTCTCGGCCGAGGAATTAACCACGCTACGCTCCATAGTGGACAGGGACGATGTGATACTCGACAAGAGATCCAAGTCCACCTCTTTTAAACCAGCGGATGAAATAGTCAAATTCCAAGTGCACCCAACGGACCCTGCAAAAACAGCCTCCATCAGGGCACAGTTAAACCCTGCCGTGGACGCCGCACTACGAGAGATCCTGCGCGAGAATTGGGACATATTCGCCTGGCATCCCTCAGACATGCCAGGAATCCCACGCAGGCTAGCCGAGCATAGCCTCAGTATCCTAAAGGGATTCAAGCCGGTAGCTCTTCGGCGTTTCTCCAAACCTAAGAGACATGCCATGGGAGAGGAACTAGCCAAGTTATTGGAGGCCGGATTTATCAGAGAAATAAAACACCCGGACTGGCTAGCAAACCTGGTGATGGTACCAAAGAAGGATAAATCCTGGCGCCTTTGTGTCGATTTCAAGGACCTTAATAAAGCTTGCCCAAAGGACCCCTTCCCCCTCCCCCCGCATCGATCAAATTATTGATGCTACCGCAGGACACGAGTCATTGTGTTTCCTCGACGCATACTCCGGTTACCACAAAATCAAGATGGCGGAGTCCGACCAAGCCGCAACGGCATTCATCACAGCATACGGTCCCTTCTGTTTTAATACAATGCCTTTTGGGCTCAAAAACGCCGGCACAACATATCAGCGCATGATTCAGACATGTCTGGAGAAACAAATCGGAAAAACAGTAGAGGCATACGTAGACGATGTGGTCATCAAAACCAAACACGTCGACTCTTTGATAGACGACTTGAGGCTCACATTCGACAACCTCCGAACATACGACATCAAGCTCAATCCGAAAAAATGCGTTTTCGGCGTACCAGCCGGAAAGCTCCTGGGTTTCATTGTCTCCAGTAGAGGTATTGAAGCTAATCCGGCCAAAATCCGAGCCTTGTCACAGTTGGCTACCCCAACAGACCTCAAACAAATCCATAAGTTAACTGGATGTGTGGCGGCTCTAAGCCGCTTTATCTCCCGCTTAGGAGAAAAGGCTTTACCCCTTTATCGCCTCCTTCGGCGCACTGAACACTTCGAGTGGACGGACGCGGCCACAGCTGGACTGGAAGAAATAAAGGCCATTTTGGCAACCAACCCAATCCTGGCCGCGCCAAACATCGGCGAACCAATGTTGTTGTACATTGCGGCAACTCATCAAGTTGTCAGCGCAGTGCTCGTTGTCGAACGAGAAGCAGACGGACACAAATTCCCTCTTCAAAAGCCAGTATAGTATGTATCCACAGTCCTCACTCCTTGCAAATCACGGTACCCACATTATCAAAAGATAGCCTATGCGGTATTTGTGGCATCACGGAAGCTGCGACACTACTTTCAAGAGTGTTCGATTACAGTAGCCTCGGAAGTGCCACTTAATGATATTATAAACAACCGCGACGCTACGGGCCGGATCACCAAATGGGCCATCGAGCTCCTCCCGTTCGACATAACATACAAACCTTGACGAGCCATTAAGTCACAAGTATTGGCCGACTTCGTCGCCGAATGGACGCAGGCCGAACTCCCTAAAGAGTATGGCGCATACTCCAATTGGATCATGCACTTCAACGGTTCTAAAATGTTGGCCGGTCTAGGGGCTGGCGTCGTCCTGATGTCCCCAACCAGAGATACCATTCAGTATGTACTACAAATACTGTACACAGACTCCAACAATGCAGCCGAATATGAAGCTCTGTTGCATGGTCTTCGGATGGCAGTCTCCATGGGCATTCAACGCCTGGAGGCGCGTGGGGATTCAAACCTCGCAATATCCCAAATAAATGGAGACTTTGATGCCAAGGATCCGAAAATGGTAGCCTATCGAAATGCCATTCTAAAAATGTCAGCTCGGTTCGAGGGGCTCGAATTTCACCATGTGGCTCGGGAAAACAATCAGGCGGCGGATATCCTCGCCCGCATCGGCGCCAAACGCGACGCGGTCCCCCCCCCCAACATATTTTTGGAGAGGCTGTTCAAGCCATCCGTAGTATGGGAAGGGGACACTGGTAACAATAGCCCGGACCCAACCAAAATACCCGATACAGAACACCCTGACACAATCGGAGACTCCGCCACCGAAATAACACCTTCAGCCCATGTAATAATGGCCATAATTGCCCCGTGGACAGAACCATTCCTGGCCTACCTAACTAGACAGGAACTTCCGGAGGACCAAAATGAGGCACGCTGCATAGTGCGGCGATCTAAGGCCTACAGGGTCCACAAGGGAGAATTGTACAAAAAAAGCACTACCGGAGTCCTTCAAAGGTGCATCTCCGAAGAGGAAGGGCGGAACCTTTTGGCGGAAATTCACGTCGGACTCGGCGGTCACCACGCCGTAGCCCGGGGAACTTGTAAGCAAGGCCTTCCGTACAAGATTCTATTGGCCAACGGCCCAGGCATATGCACAGGACTTGGTCCAACGTTGCGCCGGTTGCCAGCTCTTTGCAAATCAAAGCCACACGCCACCCACCGCCCTCCAAACAATCCCCATTACATGGCCCTTTGCGGTCTGGGGGCTTGACATGGTTGGACCCCTTAAAGGGGGAACCCACAAGAAAAAATACTTACTGGTCATGGTGGATAAATTCACCAAATGGATAGAGGCCAAACCTGTTAAAACAGCCGAATCCAGACCGGTGATAGACTTCATATCCGGGGTCGTACACCGTTATGGCGTCCCCCACAGCATCATCACTGATAACGGCACGAACTTCACGGCCAATGAGGTAAAACTCTGGTGCAGCAAAATGGGCATCAAGCTCGATTATGCCTCAGTCTATCACCCACAAACCAACAGCCAAGTGGAGCGCGCGAACGGTCTTATAATGAGCGACATTAAACCCAGGCTAGTGCGGTCCTTAACGGAGTCTAACACGCACTGGGTAGAGGAGCTCGACTCCGTACTCTGGGAGCTACGGACCACGTCGAACCGTAGTACCGGATATACACCCTTCTTTATGGTGTACGGCGCAGAAGCAGTCTTACCCTGTGACATAATTCATGACTCACCTCAAGTGCGCATGTACGAAGAAAGAGAAGCCGAGCTTGATCGGCAGGACAGTCTGGACACCTTGGAGGAGGAGCGCGATGTGGCAAAAGCCCGTTCCGCATTTTATCAGCAACAGGCTCGCAGATACCAAAGCAGAGAAGTACGAGCCAAAACTTATAACGTTGGCGAACTAGTTCTATGTCTGCCGGATAAGAAAAAGAACGAGCTCGAGCCCAAATGGGAAGGTCCCTTCATTATTGACCAAGTTCTGACCGGTGGAGCGTACCGAATGCGGGATGCATCGACTAATCGACTCGAGCCGAACCGATGGAACATAGCCAGGTTCCGAAGATTCTACGCCTAGCACCGGACCTTGTGTTCGTCCCCTTCCTCTGTCCATTTTTTATACATCATCTATCTTTTTTTTCTTTATTTCTTTTATTCTTTCTCCAGGCCTTCAAAGGCCAACTTGCGCCTCGTTTGCACATTACAGCTGCGCTAGCCGCACTCATCATACCTGGGGGCTTCTTTCACAGAAGCCTGATTATTTATTTGGGCCTCGTGCCCTGCACATGTGTTATGCTTCCACATGTACCTTTTTTCGCCATTATATGCATCGATATGACTTAAGTTTTGGCCAAGCTAGGTTGCCTGGCTCTTGTATTTATGCCCTACGTTCCCGTTAATTCGGCTAGGGCATAAGGGGAGCACCTCTGCGATTGTTACTGCCGGGTCAGCCGGATGTGTACCTCAGACTGGGTGAAGCCGAAAGCTAGCATTCTTAAGGGAATATTCGGTCGGCGAACAAAAGATGATTTTTATTTATTTTCCATATCTGCCCCCAGATGTTTTTTCCTGCGTTTCCTATCGCAGTCCGGACATGCACTTTAGGGCATGCTTGCCGAGGGAAAGGAACCCTTAATGGAACTATTCTCCCTGGAAGATGTTTCTTACTACCCATGTAATATAACATAACTAGTTTGGCACTTGTCTGTTCAAGCACCAATGACCCCTACGCCTAGTCTCCACGCATACCCCGGTTCTTATATAACTGAGCGGGTATTCGGATACACTCCGGACTATCGGGTCCCGAGGTTGAAGCGAAAAGGTCCGCCATGAAAAATGATCTATAATCCGGCTAGAAGGCATTATACATGTCACTTTAATTACATAGTCATGCAAACTGACTAAATTCCTCCTCTATACCATCCAACAGGCGGTCTAGCCTACAATCCTCTTGGGAATACTTTGCGGCTAATTCTACTTGCCCATAAACTAAGCTAACGGGGATCTCTTTTCCGTCGGGCCCCACAGGTCCGACCTCGGCCATGTGATTTGGGTCAGCCTTGGTGTACCGCGTCTTCACCATGGCCCAGGCTTCTCGGGCACCTTGTCGGCATGCCGATATCTTCCATAATCGGAAGCGCCGCCGTGCTCCCTTGAGCTTCTCCGCAAGCTCTGCAACACCTTCTCGCAGGGAGGCAGATGGCCACAAGGCCTGGGCAACACCTTGCATCACCTGCCAAACTTGTTCGTGCAGATGCGAGAGCTCAGATAGAAGATCACCTGCAGACCCGGGCATTTCCTCCGCAGGACGACCCGTTAGCATACCTACAGACATAACGCTGTTAGTCGGCTTCTTCGCCGAACTCCTTCAAAAGGATTCGTTCAAGCACTTACTGAAAATGCCGCGCCGAAGCCGCTTTTTCTCCTTCTCGGAGTCTGCAAGCTGGGCTCGAACGTCTTTTAGTTCCACGCTCAGCTTGACATTGGCGTCTTGGAGATTGTTTTTCTCCCGCCTAACCTCAGTCAGCACGCGTTTGCCAGCCTCTATCTGTCACACGACATGCTGGTCCCCCGGATTTTCTCCGGATTCATCTACAAAATCTATTGTTAGATCTGCAGCCACGCCGCACACTATATGGTAACCATCATTCTTTAAAGTAAATGTTACCAGCGGGAGGCTTTTTCTGTTCCTGCAATGCGGCAACAGTGGCCTGCAGTTGGGTCTTGCATTCCTCCAGCTCCTGGGACAGCCTAGTATTCTTCTCTGTAAGAACCTGCACATTAAAAGATGATTCTTAAATCAGTTATGCTAACCGTTTCAAGTCTCAAGGGCTACTGATACATATAAATCGCCAGATTTACTTAGCCGTACATCCTTTACATACTGATCCGTGGCTCTAGCTAGACCATCCTGAGCAGCACGGAGGTACGCCTCTCTGGAATTAAAGGCATCAAATGCCTCTGGTGAGAAACAAGCGTCACGGAGTACGGCCCGACGGCGCCTATGATTCATGGCGCTTTCCACTTCCGAGTTAGTTGTGGATAATCTATCCGCATCCTCTGTAGGGGGATTATCCGGCGCCTGCCCCATATCAGCTTCCGCCTCTATGTCCGGTCCTGGCGCCCGACTGGTGGAGGCGTGATCAGCAACATCGCTGGACATATTCCGGCGAGCGTTTTTTCTATTAAAGAAACGCGGGTGTCATTACATTTTGAGAAAGACGACAACCACGGAGCGGGGTTTTCATACCTTTGCGCCGGCGTCTCCATCCTGACTGCCTTCCTTTTTGGCCTACCCGGCCTTGACGCCTCTTGTTGGCGAGTTGCTGCGGGTTCGGCAGGGCGTCCTGAATGCCTTCCCCGTAAAAAATGCCATGTGTATATGGTGGGTGAAGTGTCTAAAAGGGGATCCTAGTTTTTGGAGTTGGGATTTTTTGGTTTTTCTTACGTGCGATGTAGGGAGCAGTCCGGGATAGTCGGCCGTAATGGCCACCATGGCACCGTTGTAGCTTAACTGATAGAACTACCGGTCTATCAGCTCCACGGAGATAACCGGATCTTCTTCATGTCCGGAGTCGAGGGCCCGGTCTGGGTCCTCCGGTTCTGGAGAGAGGCTGCTGACCTCCTTTATGGATTTTCGCAGTTCCTGCCACATACTGGCAAGGTGAATACTTACGACAAAGAATGCGGGAAAATGGAAGTAAGGGGATATAGCTTACCCAGCTTGGAGGATTGTACATGGAGAATCCATCCCGTGGCTTGATGCGGGTGAACTCCTCCTCCTCTCCCTTGAACAATTCAGACAGAATTTTTGCTAAAGCGGCAGCATCGCCCGGACCCTTACGCCCATAGCGGGTGGCGTCATCTGCCCCGTTGAAACACCACAAAGGGTGCCCACGGTATTGAAGTGGTTGCACTCCCCGCATTATGAAAATCGACATAACTTCGGTTATTGTCAATCCTGATTGAGCCAGTGCTTTGATCCGGTTCGTCAGATAGAGGACTTCTCTGTTGTCTTCCACCTAGGGGCTCCGTGGGTGCCAACTTCGGCGCTTCTTCAGAGGAGCATTGTTGAACTCAGGAAGACCCCGCCGAACAGGGTCCGAAAGGGGAACGTCCTCCATATAAAACCATTCTGAAGGCCAGTCTTCGGACGGCTTCTTCTTGGTACCGGACATGTATCTGGTATCGGCGATGCGCCATATTTCGGCTCCGCCCACTTGATAAAGTGATTCCCTCTATGTGCGAGGGACGAGGCAAAATAGCCTTTTCCACAGTTCGAAGTGAGCCTCGTAGCCCAGGAACAACTTGTAGAGAGCAACATAGCCGGTGATATGTAGAATGGAGGCAGGGGTGAAATTGTGTAATTGGAGGCCGTAGAACTCCAGTAGCCCGTGGCAGAACGGATGAATTGGAAATCCGAGTCCCCTTAGTAAGTAAGGAACAAGGCAGACACGTTCCCCCATGGAGGGACAGGGAAAGCTCTCCGCTTGCTCCCCGCCATTGTAGGTGGCAAGCCCGGCTCGAACGGGCACCATATACGCCGGAGGGAGAAATCCCTTGGTCTGCACTTCGACAAATCGACTGTGTGGGACTGAACACCTCTCCCAATCACCGAGCTTAGGGCTACGGGGGCGGGAGGAGGAGCTGCGGAGGTCGACCATGCTGGAATGGATATTTCCGAAACGCACTCTGATGGATTCTCGCTGAGGGGAAGATGGTGTGGATCGGATCTAAGAATCCCTATCCCTTTAATAGACAATTTATTTATCTGGCTAGGGGGGCAAATGTAAAAATGCCCTGGCGCCTCGTATTCATTCGACGCATGAGAGATAGCCCTTATTGGGCACATAAGCCAAGAGGATCAACATTTATGGGGCCGGACACTTCTTACAAACACTTGGAAATTGGAGAAGCACCCGCCTTGCAATGCCGAAGACAATACTGCGCGCCGGACTCATCGTCATTGAAGCCTGGTTCGGGGCTACTGAGGGAGTCCTGGATTAGGGTGTCTCCGGACAGCCGGACTATATCCTTTGGCCGGACTGTTGGACTATGAAGATACAAGATTGAAGACTTCGTTTCGTGTCCGGATGGGACTCTACTTGGCGTGGAAGGCAAGCTAGGCAATACGGATATGTATATCTCCTCCTTTGTAACCGACCTTGTGTAACCCTAGCCCATCCGGTGTCTATATAAACCGGAGGGTTTTAGTCCGTAGGACAACATACAATCATACCATAGGCTAGCTTCTAGGGTTTAGCCTCTCCAATCTTGTGGTAGATCAACTCTTGTAACACCCATATCATCAAGAATAAATCAAGTAGGACGTAGGGTTTTACCTCCATCAAGAGGGCCCGAACCTGGGTAAAACATCGTGTCCCCTGCCTCCTGTTACCATCCACCTTAGACGCACAGTTCGGGACCCCCTACCCGAGATCCGCCGGTTTTGACACCGACAAGGATACAGAGAGTTGTGTTTTCTAAATTCATCCATCTCATGCTCATCAAAAGGAATCCACTAACAAGGTTGATCAGGTCTTGTTAACAAACTCATTTCGAATAACATGAAACCGGAGAATTTTCGAATAACACTAGGTTACCTCAACGGGGATATGCATGTCCCCAACAATAAAAATATCATATGTCTTCTTGACAATAGGAAGAGGAAATTCAAAACCTCCAATAGTAATTGTTGAAAATTTTCCAATAGAATTAATCCTATGGACTAGACGTTGTTTCCTCGGAAAGTGTACCGTATGCTCATTACCATTAACATGAAAAGTGACATTGTCTTTGTCGCAATCAATAACAGCCCCTGCAGTATTCAAGAAGGGTCTTCCAAGAATAATGGACATACTATCATCTTCGGGAATATCAAGAATAACAAAGTCCGTTAAAATAGTAACGTTTGCAACCACAATAGACACATCCTCACAAATACCGACAGGTATAGCAGTTGATTTATCGGCCATTTGCAAAGATATTTCAGTAGGTGTCAACTTATTCAAATCAAGTCTACGATATAAAGAGAGAGGCATAACACTAACACCGGCTCCAATATCACATAAGGCAGTTTTAAGATAGTTTCTTTTAATGGAGCATGATATAGTTGGTACTCCTGGATCTTCAAGTTTCTTTGGTATTCCACCCTTAAAAATGTAATTAGCAAGCATGGTGGAAATTTCAGCTTCCGGTATCTTTCTTTTATTAGTAACAATATCCTTCATGTACTTAGCATAAGGGTTCATTTTAAGCATATCAGTCAAACGCATACGCAAAAAGATAGGTCTAATCATTTCAACAAAGAGCTCAAAATCCTCATCATCCTTTTTATTGGATGGTTTAGGAGGAAAAGGCATGGGTTTCTGAACCCATGGTTCTATTTCTTTACCGTGCTTCCTAGCAACAAAGTCTCTATTATCATAACGTTGATTCTTTGATTGTGGGTTATCAAGATCAACAACAGGTTCAATCTCTACATCATTGTCATTGCTAGGTTGAGCATCAACATGAACATCATCATTAACATTATCACTAGGTTCATGTTCATTACCGAATTGTGTTTCAGCATCAGAAATAGAAATATCATTGGGATTCTCAGGTGTGTCAACAACAGGTTCGCTAGAAGCATGCAAAGTCCTATCATTTTTCTTTTTCTTCTTCTTAGAAGGACTAGGTGCATTAATATTAGTTCTCTGAGAATCTTGCTCAATTCTCTTAGGGTGGCTGTCGGTGTCAAAACCGGCGGATCTCGGGTAGGGGGTCCCGAACTGTGCGTCTAGGCCGGATGGTAACAGGATGCAGGGGACACAATGTTTTACCCAGGTTCGGGCCCTCCTGATGGAGGTAAACCCTACGTCCTGCTTGATTAATATTGATGATATGGGTAGTACAAGAGTAGATCTACCATGAGATCAGAGAGGCTAAACCCTAGAAGCTAGCCTATGGTATGATTGTTGTTTGTCCCATGGACTAAAAACCCTCCGGTTTATAAAGACACCGGAGAGGGCTAGGGTTACACAGAGTCGGTTACAATGGGAGGAGATCTACATATCCATATTGCCAAGCTTGCCTTCCACGCCAAGGAAAGTCCCATCCAGACACGGGACGAAGTCTTCAATCTTGTATCTTCATAGTCCGAGAGTCCGGCCAGACGTTATATTCCGGCTATCCGAACACCCCCTAATCCAGGACTCCCTCAGTAGCCCCCGAACCAGGCTTCAATGACGATGAGTCCGGCGCGCATATTGTCTTCGGCATTGCAAGGCGGGTTCCTCTCTAGATTCCGTGTACCTATTTAAATAGTGTCCGGCTCCTTGTGAATGTTGCGCTCCTTGGCTTCCACACCCAACAATGGCCACTTTCCACGTGTCAAGCGAATCTGAAGAGTCAGGGTGTTTTTACTTTTACCCCCTGGCTATGCGAATGAGCTGCCTATTAAAGTGACGAGGATTCAGATCCAAATCACACCATCCTCCCTTGGCAAGCCTTCATCGGAGCGCATCCGACAGAGATCCATTCCAACATGGCCGATCGACGCAGCTTCTCCTCTCGCTCCCCTAGCCCCAAGCCCGGAGATTGGGAGAAATGTTCCGTCCCGCACGACAAATTAGTGATGCTTTGGGCGAAGGGATTTCTTCCCCCAGCATATATGGTCCCGGTTCGAGCTAGGCTCGCCACCTATAATGGCGGAGAGCAAGCGGAGAGCCTTCCCAATCCCTCCAAGGGAGAGTGGGTATGCCTTGTCCCTCATTTGGTAAGAGGGCTCGGATTTCCAATTCACCCGTTTCTCCGGGGGCTCCTGGAGTTCTACGGCCTCCAGTTGCACAACCTTACGCCTGCCTCCATATTGCATATCGCGGGCTTCGTAGCCCTCTGCGAGCTGTTTTTGGGCTGTGAGGCTCATTTCGTGCTGTGGAAGAAGCTGTTCTGCCTTGTGTCCCTTTCTCAGGAGGGGTCAATATATCAAGTGGGTGGAGCCGAAGTGTGGTGTATTGCCGGGACCGGATATCTATCCGGAACCCCAAAGAAGACGTCCGAAGACTGGCCTTCAGAATGGTTTTATATAGAAGACGTCCCCCTCCCGGACCCTATTCAAATCGGCCTCCCTGAGTTCGACAACGCCCCTTTGAAGAAGCGCCGGAGCTGGCATCCACAGAGTCCCCAAGAGGACGATGACAGGGACGTTCTTTACCTAATGAGCCGGATAAGTTTGTTAGCTCGATCCGGATTGACCATGATCGAGGTCATGGCCACATGTATCATGCGGGGGGTGCAACCGCTTCAGTATAAAGGCTACCCCATGTGGGATTTCAATGGGGAGGATGACGCCACCCGCTATGGCCGTAAAGGGCCGAAATCGGTTGCTGATCTAATAAAGATCTTATCCACTTTGTACAAGGGAGAAGAGGAGGAATTCCTCTGCGTCAACCCGCAGGGCGGATTTTCTATGTACAATCCTCTGAGCTGGGTAAGCGGACACTTTTTCTCGCCCATCCATTTCATATTCCCATAGTTTAAGTATTCAGTCTAGCGATTTCAACGCAGGAGCTGCGCCATGCTGTAAGGGAGATAAACATCCCTCCTCCACAACCCAAGGACCCAGAACGGTCCCTTGACCCGGCCTCCCAAGAGGACCCGGACATATCTGTGAAGCTGATCGATGGGGTATTTTACCAATTGAGCAATGACAACGCCTTGGTGGCCATTACGGCTGATTACCCTGGGCTACTTCCAGCCTCACAGGTAATTGAGACCGAAGTCCCAGTACTTTGAAAAGGGATCCGTCCTTGCATGTTTTTGATTACCGTATAACAACCGTGTTTTGCAGGGGAGGTCCTCGAGGCGGAAGGTCGAGCCTGCGGCGACTAGCCAACAAGGGGCCACGAGGCCAGGCAGGCTGAAGAGACACGCGGTCCGGATTGAGACACCGGCGCAACGGTACGGCACGCCGTTTTTATTCCAAGGCATTATTCTCGGAGGCATACTAACGCCCATGCCTTCCTTTTAGGAAAAAGAGCGCTCGCCGGACTATATCCGGAGAGGCTACTGATCGCGCCTCCACCATCCAGGCTCCAAGGCAGGATTCGGAGGCGGGAACAAATACGAGGCATGCGCCGGGCGCTCCTCCGATAGAGGATGCGGATAGACTGTCCGCCACCCATTCCGAGGTGGAAAGTGCCATGAACCACAGGCGTCGCCGGACTGTTCTTCGTGACGCTTGTTTCTCCCAAGAGGCATTGGATGCCTTCAACTCGGGAGATGCGTACCTCCGTGCCGCTCAAAATGGTCTAGCCAGAGCCACAGAGCAGTATATAAAAGACATACGGGTGAGAAAATTTGGTGATTATATATATCAGTAGCCCCTCAGACTTGAAACAGTTAGAATAACTGATTTAAGGATCATTTGTTATACAGGTTCTTACAGAAAAGAATACCCAACTGTCCTAGGAGCTGGAAGGGTGCAAAGCCCAACTTCAGGCCACACTAGCCGCAGTAGGGGAGACCAAAGAGACCCCCTCTGGTAATATATCCGTCAAATGATAAGTATCATATAAAGTGCGGCGTATATGCAGATCTGACGGTAAAATTGCAGATGACGCTGGAGTAAATCCGGATAAGCAACAACTCCTACGCCAGCTAAAGGCCGGTGAGAGCGTGCTTACGAGGGTGAGGCAGGAGAAGAATGATCTCCTAGATGCCAACACCAAGCTGGGCATGGAACTAAAGGATGTTCGTGCCCAACTGTCGGACTCCGTTAAGGATAATCGGCGGCTTCGACGCGGCATATTTAGTAAGTGCTTGAACGAACTTTGAAAAAGAGTTCAGCGAGGAAGTTGGCTGACAGAGTTATGTCTGTAGGCATGCTAACAGGTTGTCCTACAGAGGAAATGCCCGGTTCTACGGGTGACCTTCTTCCCGAGCTCTCACAACTGCACGAACGAGTTCGGCAGGTGATGCAAGGCGTCGCCCAGGCCTTGTGGCCATCAGTCTCCATGCCCGAAGGCCTTGGAGAGCTTGCAGAGAAGCTGAAGGGAGCGCGACGGCGCTTCCGATTATGGAAGATATCGGCCTGCCGTCAGGGCGCCAGGGAAGCCTGGGCCATGGTGAAGACGCGGTACACGAAGGCTGACCCACACCACATGGCCGAGGTCAGACCTGTGGGGCCCGATGGGAAGGAGATCCCTGTGAGCTTAGTGTACGGCCAAGTAGAATTGGCCGCAAAGTATTCCCAACAGGACTGTAGACTAGACAGCCTATTGGATGGTATTGAAGAGGAATTCAACCAGTCAAATTGACTATGTAATTTAAAGTGACATGTATAATGCCTTCTAGCCAGATTGTAGATCGTTTGTCATGGCGGACCTTTTCGCTTCTACCTCGGGACCCGACGGTCTGGAGTGTATCCGAATACCCTCTCAGTTATGTAAGAACTGGGGCATGCATGGAGATCAGGCGTAGGGGTCATTAGTGCTTGAACAGACAAGTGCCCAACTAGTTATGTTATATTACATGGTTAGTAAGAAACATCTTCCAGGGAGAATAGTTCTGTTAGGGGTTCCTTTCCCTGGGAGGCATGCCCTAAAGTGCATGTCTGGACTGCGAGAAGAGACGCAGAAAAAACATCTGGGGGCGGATAAGTAAATAAGTGAAAAATCATCTTTAGTTCACCGACCGAATATTCCCTTAAGAACGCTAGCTTTCGGCTTCACCCAGTCCGAGGTACACATCCGGCTGACCCGGCAGTAACAATCGCAAAGGTGCTCCCCTTATGTCCTAGCCGAATTAACGGGAACGTAGGGCATAAATACAAGAGCCAGGCAACCCAGCTTGGCCAAAACTTAAGTCATATCGGCGCATATAATGGTGAATAAAGGGTACATGCAGAAGGAGAACACATGTGTTGGGCATAAAGCCCGTATTAATAAGCTTCTGTTAAAGAAGCCCCCAGGTATAATGAGCGCGGATAGCGCGTCAGTTGTGTGCAAACAAGGCACGAATGGGCCCCTAAAGGCTATGAGAGAAAAGAAAGGGAGAAGGGGGAAAATATAAGATAGATAGTGTATAAAAATGGACAGAGGAAGGAGACGAACACAGAGTCCGGCGTTAGGCGTAGAATATTCGGAGTCGGGTTGCGTTACATGGGTTCGGCTTGAGTCGGTTATCCGATGCATCCCGCAGACGGTACGCTCCACCAGTCAGGACTTGGTCAATGATGAATGGACCTTCCCATTTGGGCTTGCGTTTGTCCTTTTTCTTATCCGGCAGGCGTAGAACTAACTCGCCAACATTGTAGGTTTTGGCCCGTACTTCTCTGCTTTGGTATCTTCGAGCCTACTGTTGATAGAATGCGGAACGGGCTTTTGCCACGTCACACTCCTCCTCCAAGTCGTCCAAACTGTCCTGCCAATCAAGCTCGGCTTCTCTTTCTTCGTACATGCGCACTCGAGGTGGGTCATGAATTATGTCGCAGGGTAGATCCGCCTCTGTGCCGTATACTATAAAGAATGGTGTGTATCCGGTAGTGCAATTCGGTGTGGTCTGCAGCCCCCAGAGTACGGAGTCGAGCTCCTCTACCCAATGCGTGTTAGATTCCTTGAGGGACCGCACTAATCTGGGTTTGATGCCGCTCATGATAAGACCATTTGCTCGCTCGACCTGACTGTTAGTTTGTGGGTGTTAGACTGAAGCATAATCGAGCTTGATGCCCATGTTTCTGCACCAGAGTTTTACCTCGTCGGCCGTAAAGTTCGTGCCGTTATCAGTGATGATGCTGTGGGGGACGCCGTAACGGTGTACGACATCGGATATGAAGTCTATCACCGGTCCGGATTCGGCCGTCTTAACAGGCTTGGCTTCTATCCATTTGGTGAACTTATCCACCATGACCAGTAAGTATTTTTGCTTGTGGGTTCCTCCTTTAAGGGGTCCAACCATGTCAAGCCCCCAGACCGCGAAGGGCCAGGTGATGGGGATATTATGAAGGGCGGTGGGTGGCATATGGCTTTGGTTTGCAAAAAGCTGGCAACCAACACAACGTTGGACTAAGTCCTGGGCGTCTGCCCGGGCCGTTGGCCAATAAAAGCCTGTACGGTAGGCCTTGCTTACAAGCGCCCGGGCTACAGCGTGGTGACCGCCGAGTCCGGCATGAATTTCCGCCAAAAGATTCCGCCCCTCCTCTTTGGAGATGCACCTTTGAAGGACTCCGGTGGTGCTTTTCTTATAAAGCTCTCCCTCATGGACTTTATAGGCTTTAGATCGCTGCACTATACAGCGTGCCTCGTTTTGGTCCTCAGGAAGTTCCTGCCTAGTTAGGTAGGATAGGAATGGTTCTGTCCATGGGGCGATGACTACCATTATTACATCGGTTGAAGATGTTATTTCGTTGGCAGAGCCTCTAATTATATCAGAATATTCGGTGTCGGGCAGTGCAATTGGGTCCGGGCTGTTATTTCCGGGTTCCCCTTCCCATACTACGGATGGTTTGAACAGCCCCTCCAAGAAGATGTTGGGGGGACGGCGTCGCGTTTTGCGCCGATGCGTGCCAGGACATCTGCTGCCTGATTGTTTTCTCGGGCTATATGGTGAAATTCGAGCCCCTCGAACCGAGCTGACATTTTAGGACGGCGTTGCGATAAGCTCCCATTTTCGGATCCTTGGCATCAAAGTCTCCGTTTATTTGAGATATTGCGAGGTTCGAATCCCCGTGCACCTCTAGGCGTTGAATGCCCATGGATACTGCCGTCCGGAGACCATGTAGAAGGGCCTCATATTCGGCTGCGTTGTTGGAGTCCGTATACATTATCTGGAGTACGTATGGAACTGTATCTCCTGTTGGGGACTTCAAAACGACGCCAGCTCCCAGACCAGCCAACATTTTGGAGCCGTCGAAGTGCATGATCCAGTTGGAATATGTGCCGTACTCTTTAAGGAGTTCGGCTTCCGTCCATTCAGCGACGAAGTCAGCCAAAACTTGCGACTTAATAGCTCGCCGTGGTTGTAAGTTATGTCGAATGGGAGGAGCTCAATGGCCCATTTGGCAATCCGGCCCCTCGCGTCGCGGTTGTTTATAATATCGTTAAGTGGTACTTTCGAGGCTACCGTTATCGAACACTCTTGAAAGTAGTGTCGCAGCTTCCGGGATGCCATAAATACCGCGTACGCTATCTTTTGATAATGCGGGTACCGTGACTTGCATGGAGTAAGTACAGTGAACACATAGTAAACCGACTTTTGGAGGGGGAATTTGTGTCCGTCCGCCTCTTGTTCGACGACGAGCACTGCTCTTACAACTTGATGAGTTGCCGCAATGTATAATAGCATTGGTTCGCCAATGTTTGGCACGGCCAGGACTGGGTTTGTTGCCAATATGGTTTTTATTTCTTCGAGTCCGACCGTGGCGGCATCCGTCCACTCGAAGTGTTTGGTGCGCCGGAGGAGGCGATAAAGGGGTAATGCCTTTTCTCCTAAGTGGGAGATAAAGCGGCTTAAAGCCTCCACGCACCGGTCAATTTTTGTATTTATTTGAGGTCCTTTGGGATGTCCAATTGTGACAGAGCTCGGATCTTGGCTGGATTTGCTTCAATTCCTCTACCGGATACAATGAAGCCCAAGAGCTTTCCGGCTGGTACGCCGAAAACGCATTTTTCCGGGTTGAGCTTGATGTCGTATGTTCGGAGGTTATCGAATGTGAGCCTCAAGTCGTCTACTAGAGATTCAACATGCTTGGTTTTGACGACCATGTCATCTACGTATGCCTCCACTGTTTTGTCGATCTGGTTTGCCAGACATGTCTAAATCATGCGCTGATATGTTGCGGCGGCGTTTTCGAGCCCGAAGGGCATTGTGTTCAAGCAGAATGGGCCGTATGGTGTGATGAATGCCTTTGCGGCTTGGTCTGGCTCTGCCATCTTAATTTGATGGTAGCCGTATTATGCGTCGAGGAAACACAATGAATCGTGTCCTGCGGTAGCGTCGATAATTTGGTCGTTGCGGGGGAGGGGGAAGGGATCCTTTGGGCAAGCCTTGTTGAGGTCCTTAAAATCGACGCACAAGCACCAGGATTTGTCTTTCTTTGGTACCATCACCAGGTTTGCTAGCCAGTCCGGATGTTTTATGTCTCTGATGAATCTAGCCTCCAATAGCTTGGCTAGTTCCTCTCCCATGGCTTGTCTCTTGGGTTCGGAGAAATGCCGAAGAGCCTGCTTGACTGGCTTGAATCCTTTTAGGATATTTAGGCTGTGCTCGGCCAGCTTGCGTGGGATTCCTGGCATGTCTGAAGGGTGCCAGGAAAAAATGTCCCAGTTCTCGCGTAGGAACTCTCGTCGTGCGGCGTCTACATGAGGGTTTAATTGTGCCCCGATGGAAGCTGTTTTTGTAGGGTCCGTTGGATGGACTTGGAATTTGACTATTTCGTCCACCGGTTTAAAGGAGGTGGACTTGGACCTTTTATCGAGTATCACGTCGTCCCTGTTCACCGTGGAGTGCAGCGCAGTCAGTTCCTCGGCCGCTAGGGCTTCGGATAGTGCCTCGAGGGCCAGTGCGGCTGTGTTATTTTCAGCGCGGAGTGCTATGTCCGAATCACTAGCAAGAGTGATGATTCCGTTGGGCCCGGGCATTTTGAGCTTCATGTACCCATAATGGGGTATGGCTTGGAAGATTGTAAACGCCTCCCATCCTAATAGAGCGTGGTATCCGCTACTGAACGGGGCCACTTGGAACGTGACCTCTTTGGACCTGTAATTATCCGGCGTGCCGAACACCACATCTAGTGTGATTTTTCCTGTGCAGCGCACTTCCCGACTTGGGATTATTCCTCTAAAGGTTGTGCTGCTTCGCTCAATGCGGTTCCAGTCTATTTCCATTTTTCGAGGAGTTTCCTCATAAGTAGGTTCAATCCGCTGCCACCGTCCATGAGTACCTTGGCGAGTCAAAAGCCGTCCACTATTGGACAGAGGACCAATGCGGTTGGTGCTCGGGCTGTTCGGAATTTAGATTCGTCACTGGCATTAAAAGTAATAGCCGTGTCACTCCATGGGTTTATTGTTGCCACGTGGTAGACTTCGGCAAGGCTGCGGAGTGTTCGTTTTCGCATATTATTTGATGCGAAAGTCTCGAAGACTGTTAATACCGTACTGCTATCCCCGGGCTGGTGCTCTGTGGCTTCTGGGGTTAGAAGATCTTTGCCACTTTTGGCCACCTGCCGGAGTATCCAACATGCTCTAAGGCTATGAGTTGGTGTGGCGCCCTCTGCACTGTGAAATTTACAGGGTCCATTGAGCCATCCCTCCAGTACGGTTCCATGCCTTGTAGAGGGTTTTTGCTTTTTGGTGTTTAACCTGGGTGTCTGGTGATAATACACCCTTTTATTTCGGATTGGGTTTGTATTCAGGGCCAGATTGTCCCAAAATTTTATTTCGGTTTTCCAGGCGCTTTCCATCACACAGAACATTCATACTAAAATAAAATTTTATTTCGGTTTTCCAGGCGCTTTCTATTACTCGGTTCGAGGGGCTCGATGTTCCAAGTCAGCAAAGCGTGTAATTTCATGACGACTTATGGCGTTGAGGATTCCCTTGTCCGTGCAATTATTACAGAAGAATGAAATTGTGTCTTCCTCGCGGCAGTCCTTTATCCTATTCATGACCAGGAGGAATCTGGCCCAGTAATGGTGTACTATTTCTTCGGGCCCTTGCCTAATTTGGGATAGATCGCTTATGTTTGGGTGGGTGGGTGGAATTGAATCCGAAACCTTACCCAATCTGAGACTCAGGGGCCAAGGAGTTTCCAAACTCGGAAGTTTGGATTCTTGGATGTTTTCCACTGAATCTAGCCCGCTGCCTGATTCTAGGTTTAGGTCTTGAGTGACACCCTCCCCTCTGCGGATATCCAGCTTGGAGGGATCGGGAATCCGGACATAGCTAGACCTTAAGATAGATGAAGGGTCGCCGCGTTGTTCCTCCACCACTGCAACGACCTGGGGAGAGTTGATCTCTCTCAGATCGGGTTTAGGCCCAATCTGATCATAGTCTGTAGCGACTCCCAGGGCGGCGATGCGATCCAAGAGCTCGTTTAGGGAAGAGATCTCCATTGGATCTAACTGCTCGGCGCGTTTCGAGTTGATGTGTAGATTGTTTTTGATGACCCGAGAAGTCATCGTCAGCGCGGCGGCCGAACAGGCGGTCATGAGGAAACCACCTAGTCGGAGAGTTTGGCCGACAGCCAAAGCTCCCTTAGCAATAGTGCCATCTTTAAAGATGGCATTAGGCATCCTTCCTGATGGTGACGGCACAGCGGAACTCTCAATGAAAGCACCAATGTCGGTGTCAAAACCGGCGGATCTCGGGTAGGGGGTCCCGAACTGTGCGTCTAGGCCGGATGGTAACAGGATGCAGGGGACACAATGTTTTACCCAGGTTCAGGCCCTCCTGATGGAGGTAAAACCCTACGTCCTGCTTGATTAATATTGATGATATGGGTAGTACAAGAGTAGATCTACCACGAGATGAGAGAGGCTAAACCCTAGAAGCTAGCCTGTGGTATGATTGTTGTTCGTCCTATGGACTAAAAACCCTCTGGTTTATATAGACACCGGAGAGGGCTAGGGTTACACAGAGTTGGTTACAATGGGAGGAGATCTACATATCCATATTGCCAAGCTTGCCTTCCACGCTAAGGAAAGTCCCATCCGGACACGGGACGAAGTCTTCAATCTTGTATCTTCATAGTTCGAGAGTCCGGCCAGAGGTTATAGTCCGGCTATCCGGACACCCCCTAATCCAGGACTCGCTCAGTGGCCCTCAGGATACAAGGGTTCCTGAGTCATTTTACCCCCTGTAGTCATAACTCTGACAACATTATCATTCTTCTTATTATTTAACTCATTGAGCAAATCATTCCGAGCCTTAAGTACTTGTTCTACTTGAGTGGTAACCATAGAAGCATGTTTAGTAATAAGTTTAAGTTCACCTTTAACTCTAGACATATAATCACCCAAGTGTTCAAGCATATCAGCATTGCGTTTCAATTGCCTACCAACATAAGCATTGGAGTTTTCTTGTTTAAAAATAAAATTATCAAACTCATCTAAGCATTGGCTAGCAGACTTATTACGAGGAATATCACCTTCATCAAATCTATAGAGAGAATTTACCTTTACTACCTGTGTCGGGTTATCAAGACCATGTATTTCTTCAATAGGTGGTAAATTCTTAATGTCTTCATCTTTAATACCTTTTTCTTTCATAGATTTCTTTGTCTCTTGCATATCTTTAGGACAGAGAAATAGACTACCCCTTTTCTTCGGAGTTGGCTTAGGAGTCGGTCCAGGAAGTGTCCAATTATTTTCATTTGTCAACATATTATTCAATAGCAATTCAGCTTGATCAACAGTTCTTTCCCTGAAAACACAACCAACACAACTATCCAGGTAATCTCTGGAAGCATCGGTTAGTCCATTATAAAAGATATCAAGTATTTCATTTTTCTTGAGATGATGATCAGAAAAAGCATTAAGTAATTGGAGAAGCCTCCCCCAAGCTTGTGGGAGACTCCCTTCTTCAATTTGCACAAAATTACATATTTCCCTTAAGGCAGCTTGTCTCTGATGAGCGGGAAAATGTTTAGCAGAGAAGTAATAAATCATATCCTAGGAACTACGCACACAACCAGGATCAAGAGAATTAATCCATGGTTTAGCATCACCCTTTAATGAGAACGGAAACAACTTAAGGATAAAGTAATAGCGAGTTTTCTCATCATTAGTGAACAGGGTGGCTATATCATTTAATTTAGTAAGATGTGCCACAACAGTTTCGGATTCATAGCCATAAAAGGATCAGATTCAACCAAAGTAATTAACTCAGGATCGACAGAGAAATCATGATCCTTATCAGTAATAAAGATAGGTGAAGTAGCAAAAGAAGGGTCATATTTCATTCTAGCATTCAAAGACTTTTCTTTAAGCTTAGCTAATAATTTCTGAAGATCAGATCTATCATTGCAAGCTAAGAAGTCTCTAGCAGTTTCTTCATCCACAACATAACCCTCAGGCACAATAGGCAATTCATATCTAGCGGGAGAATCTTCATCATCACTTTTCATCAATATTATCAGTTTCAATAATTTCATTCTCTCTAGCCTTAGCAAGTTCATCAATGTTGGGGATATAGCTACCAGGTATGACCCGCCCAGGAGGGGCCGGGTCAACCTCAATGGCGGGTCACAAAAGAAGCCCAGTAATATTCAAGGTGATGGTTTATTAAAGACTTGTAGAAGGCATAAGCCCAAAGGCGGCTTAAGTCCCAATATTATAAACCGCCCTATGTAAAGGAAGACTTGTAAAGAAAGGCATATAAAGAAGTCATCGAGACGGACACGTTTTATGAACCAGCCAGGACTCTGTAGGCCGCCAGGCATCAACCCGTGTATATAAGGGGATGACCCGGCAGTAGCTTAGGGCAAGAAACAACAATTCGAAGCCAGGCAAAGTGGATTCGCTCCCTCGCCATCGAAACCCCAACAATTCCAACACAACTAGACGTAGGCTTTTACCTTCATCGTAAGGGGCCAAACTAGTATAAACCTCTCGTGTCCTTTGTCCTAATTAACCCCTTTAAGCTTCCTAGTTGCGATGGCCCTACGACTAAGTCCTTTTGCTAGGACATCTTCCGTGACAATTCAACGACAGTTGGCGCCACCGTGGGGCCAGCGCATGGTGGATTTGAGTTCTTGAAGGGCAACTTCAAAGGGCTCAAGGGATACGCTGTGGGCCGGATGACCAAGAGTCATCGCGGCAAGCTCTACATCGACGATGAAGGCTGGGGCCCCGAGGCCGGCTCAATTGAGTACGGGTACCGGGTCCCCTTTGGCGGAATCCATGTCTTCATCGGCCGGATCGGCGAGTCAGACCCTGAGCCGGACATCTACACCAACCTCATCGAGATGGCGCAGCGCGCGAGATACGCCCGAGCTCAACCTGCCGTGAGGCATGCCTTTGTGGGTTGCATCCATGGAGGTTAATCCTCTGAAGGATCAGTGGATGGCGGTGAGATGGCCATCTGTTCTGACGCTACATCATCAACAGGCGAGACAGATTCTTTGTATCAGCTGCAAGATGGCATGCTTGGGGGCTGTTCAGATGACAACAGTATTCCGGACCCCTTTGAGCCGAAGAATCGAACCAGAGTCTTCATGGTTGGCACTCAACCCGGGCAGAACTCCACGGCTGCAGCAGCAATAACCACCGGGTCGGCAGCGGCCGGGTCAGGAGACCCCGCGCGCCCCCGGCTCAGATGCTAATGGACCTCATGGATAAGTTGACGGCTCTGTTGACTGCTATGGTGGAGCCGGCGGATAAGGCTCAGCATGACACGGAGGTAGCAGGGCTACGCGAAGAGATGTCACAGGCCAAGGAAAATTTAGCAGCAGAAGAGGTCAGGATGGCCGTGGAGCGGGCGACTTTGGATGCTCGTACTCATCAGCTTCAAGCGGAGACTTTCTGGCTCTTGGTGGATCTGAACGCGTCAAACGAGGTCATGAGGAGAAGGCACCACAAAACTCAGTCACGTCTACCTCTGACGTACGATCCTAGGAACCTTTTCCACACACCCGGGGCTGGTCCAAGTAACCCACCGGAGGCAAACCGAATTACGACGCCCGGGGCTGGGGCGCCGGTTCAACCACGGGCCATGGAACCACCTCGTATGAATACCGCTCCGCCTCATTACACACCAATACCACCGGGTCACTTTTCTAACCCTTTGGAGAATCTCATTGCTGCGTCGGCCCGTTTGGCGGCTCTCCCGATGGAAGGCGACTCTCCGACAGCAATTGAAACACGAAGGGTGAGAGAACTTCTTCAGACGGCTCTGGCGCAGCAGGATGTGTACTCTTACACTCGAGACAGAATCCATTCAACCCCTCGCCCAAGCCGGAGCCCGAGCTATAGCAGGCATATGGACTCAGCCACCATGTCGAGCAACGCTCAACATTGTAACCAACTGCATAGGCATTAGCCGGCGCAGGGTGGAGCCCTTAACTTGGCGGATCAGGAGAGAATCCGTCAAGAGGCTGAGCGGGCGGCTCAACTGGCAGCTGAGCAGGCGGCTCATCAAGCTTTTTCGGTTTATCCGGCAACCTCTGTTGAGGCAGGAGTAGCCACAAGAACAGGAGGTGTCCCTTTCCTGGTGCCGGCTATACGTAATGAGCACTTGCCAAAAGACTTTATGGGGCCTCGTAAGGTGCCTAATTACACGGCCGACTTGCAGCCTAGGGCATGGATTGAAAGTTATGAGATGGCGATGGAGCTATTGGAGGTCGGCGATGCAACAATGGCTAAGTATTTCACTATGATGTTGGATGGAACGGCTCGCACTTGGTTGAAAGGGTTGCCACCCAATTTCATCGGCTCATGGGCGGAGTTAAAGGCCTGGTTCATTCAGAACTTCAAGGACACATGTAAACAACCTATGTCAATCGTGGACCTGACTAATTGTAAGCAAGAGGAAGGTGAGTCCACGACCCATTGGGTGCGCCGGGTCAAGGAGATAATACATTCATCTGATAAGATGGATGCCGGCTCGGCGGTCTTAATGTTGGAGAAAAAATGCCATTTTGAACCTCTGAAATAGAAGCTGGGGCGGCTCAAGCGTGACTGTAATGACATGGGCCAGTTGATGGCGGGCCTGGTCAAATATGCTGATTCTGACAGTACCAAGGATCCCGTGTCTGATGAAGAAAAAACAGGGAAAGGAAAGAAGAATGGCAACGGCAAGGGTCACCAGCATAACCTAGCGAATCAAGGAGGTAATAAACGTAAGGCTGACGAGTTTGTGGCTAACACCAATACACAGGGCAAGAACCAACGCAGCAAGGGTAGTCCACCTCCTCGGTCAGGTGGGTCAGGTCCCGCCCTCGAGCAGCTTCTGAATGAACCTTGTCCAAGACACGGCACCCGGGAGAAGCCAGCTACCCA
This sequence comes from Triticum aestivum, assembly GCF_018294505.1. Lineage (NCBI taxonomy): Eukaryota > Viridiplantae > Streptophyta > Magnoliopsida > Poales > Poaceae > Triticum > Triticum aestivum. The sequence goes on from NC_057806.1 coordinate 486,743,610, forward strand.
TCTGTGGAAGGACTATACGATCATGAAGGCATTTAAAAGTTCCAACATGTTTGATGGTAGCCACGGACCGGGCGCCGGTTCAGGCGGAGGCGGCTTTCATGGCCGGGCGCCGGTTCAGGCGGAGGCGGTTTTCACGGTTAGGGCCATCCGGGTAACTAGGATGGTTACAATCAGGAACCCGGCCAAAGTAATCAGCAACAACAGTCCAGGTATCAGAGCAACCCAAAACAGTTGAATAGTGGGCACACTACAAAAAAATACACTTCCGTGATGATACGTGTTTGTCATAGTAGGTCGTGTTTTTTATCATGCATGTACATCCATGACGATTTTATGACAGAATCAAGATAGTCATACTTGTGCTGTCATAGAAGAGTTCCATGACATTACCAAAATTATCATCGCGGAAGTGTGCACTTCCATGATGATAAATCGTGCGTCACATAAGTGCTTTCGTCAAGGGTGACGGACACGTGGCATCCACCGTAACGGAACGCCATTAAGCTATCGGGTCGGGTTTTGGATCCGATAACCCGTTAACAGCCCCGACCAATGGGGATTTTCCACATGTAAAATCATCATTGGCTGGAGGAAACACGTGTCGGCTCATCGTTGGGACAGATGTCATCCACTGATTGGACAGAAGGCTCCTATAATACGTCGACACGTGGCACGGCCCAACAAAGGCCCATTCCTGTGAAAAGGCCGGCCCGTTTGACTTGGTCAAAAGGTGGCGAGCCGGCCCATGAAAAGCCTGTTAACGACATGTTCACATATAGCTCATTTACAGCTCGCTAACCCAAGGCCCGTTATGCCCTATCCGAATTAGGCCCAGTAGCGTCATCTGGGCCATCCAATATGATTCCGGCCCGTTTTCACTTCTGGCCCATGACTGGCCCATGACATCTTTCGGCCCATATGAGGCCCTGTGTAACTCTTGGCCTATTAATGGCCTATGGTGAAACTGGCCCATAATGAACAGTGTATCACTTTACACCCATTAACGGCCCGTGGTGAAACTGGCCCGTAATGAACAGTGTATCACTTTATACCCATTAACGGCCCGTTATTCCGTTGGGCTGTTTCCAGCCCATGTTATCTTTCGGCCTTCTCAGAGCCCATTTATTCTTGGGCTCATTTCCAGCATTCGTTTACTTACGACCCGTTACTGTCATTTTCTGCTTGTGGGCCAAATTCAGCCCGTGGTTACAGTCGGCCCGTTTGTGGTCTGTTAATACGTTGGGCCATTTTCATAGCGTCATCAAATACGGCCTATTAACGATGGCCCGTTATGGTCGGCCCATGAACAGACGATTCCAACTCTAGCCCGTTTACGGCCATAATGCGGCCTGTTATTGGCCCATGTTTGGCCAATCAATCATACGACCCGTATAAGGCCCATTGATGATACGGCCCGTAGAAGCCCATTGTTTCTACGACCCATAGAAGGTCCATTGTTTCTATGGACCGTAGAAGGCCTACTGTTTCTACGGCCCGTAGAAGGCCCACTGCTTCTACAGCCCGTAGGAGGCGTAGTGTCACTACAGTAAATATTAGCCCATGGTTATTGTGGCCTAGTTTTAAAAAATAGGTTATTGCAGCCACTAGCAAACCTCGGAAAAAGAACTGCACCGACTACAAGCAAACAAATAAACAAGACAACAAGGAAATAAATAAGCAAGCAACTTATGCTAGCCTATCACGGCTATTACACATATTACATCCACTGGGCATCAAAGTTCGCCACCAATGCAAATATAGGGAACAAAGCAGCATATAAACGCCGCAGCAAAACAAGTCCACAACTGAAACCACTTCAGAAGAGTTCAAGAAACAATATCCTGGGTACTCATAATGCTGGCAAGATGCTTAGCAAGCTTATTAACTTTCTCTTGTTTGGCGCTTAAATCCTCCAGCGCTTGCTGTTGCACAAGAAAGTACGCATCTGAATTCTACAGGGACTTCCTCAGTCCTTCGGCTTCTTGCCGCAGCATAGCTGACTGATGCCTTTCAGCTTGTAGCTAAGACTGAAGAAGCCGAAGTGATTCAGGCAGCGAGTTCGAAGAGCTTGTGCCAGCGGTACTAGCCAGTAACTCGAACACTACATCAACGCAGGACTGTGGGGTTTTCCCACTGTCTACAAGATCGTTTTTATCACCTTTCTTGGAGACCAACTGGGTTGTCTCACTATCTTGAGCCTTATCTGCATTACTTTCTCTACCATTGCATAGTGGGGTGCTCTTCTCCAATATTCCGTTTGCATACTACAAGAGAAACAAGCAGATACATCACATGTTTAGCTTGTAGTATACGAAACTCATTTTGGTAAACCAGTTCAGTTGTAAGGTGGACAGGATAACAGCATGAAACAAACATATATCTATGTACTATCGTCACTGTATTGTACATATCATTCTAGTTTATGTTCCCTAATCAAGATAGAGACACAGTTCAACTCATATATTTTCAAGACACAACAACATAGACAGAATATAAGTGTGAGAAACTAACTACACAACATTGGCAGCACTTGTAATGTGCATCACATGACAACATAACTGTTTATACAACTTAAACTGAAATCAACATAGAGCAAGAAGTTAGAACAGCAATCCAGTTAAAGAAATAGGTTTAAAACATACCTGTTGCGCTATTGGAGTTTCAATTGGATCCTTCAAATTCGAAAGTAGTTGGTATGAGTAAATACAGTGATGCAACAGCAAAGGAGTATGGACCATAGCTACGGAATCTGACCTGAGAACAGTTGCTCTTCTGCTTTAAATGTGGAGTTTGGGTTAGCTGTGGTGTTCTTCGTGCTTTGGGCACTGCAGTAGCTTTACAAACTGCTCGTGTGGGGGTACTCTATGGTGGACATGGTGCTTTGTCAACTATAAGTGGGTTACTATCCGCTGGGGTTGCGGTTAGATGGGTTGTAGCTGGTTCTCTGCCCAACGATGTAAGTGTGCAATATGGAAGAGTCTCGATTATGTGTGGTGGGGCTAGTTTGTGGGCCAGTACAACCATGGTTCTATCTGCATCGACGGGTAGCACTGTCTTTTGTGAAGAATGGGTTTTGCTCCCTTAGATACTGCCATCACCCCCTCCAATTCAAATGGCTGATAAACAAGAAAAAAAATTGAACGTACAGACATTGTATGATAGACAGATGTGGTAATTCACATATATGTTGCCTAACCAAACAAGATAGCATGACACAATTTCACATATATGATGCCTAACTAAACATGATAGCATGGCAGAGTTTCAGATATATGATGGATAACTTAACAGGATATAATGGCATAATTCAACATATGATGAGTACCTAAACAGGATGACATGACAAAACTATATGATGTCTTTCTAAAATAGGTTGGGATGAAATAATTCACATACATGTTGTCTAAGTATACATGATGGCATGATATAATTGACACAATTGATTCATATACTAAGCAGCTGGCACTCGCATGTATGATCTCTAAACTAAGCAGATAGAATTCAATATTGTGCATATGATGTCTAAACTAAGCAATGCAAGACACCATATGCATCATATGATAAATATAAACATTGCAACTTAGAGCATACACCTCAGGTGGGATATAGGACTAATCATTTGTCTCTGAATCCTCCTCTAAGGAGCTCCCTGTAACCATCGAGATATATGATTCAACAGGTACCATTGCCTGCTCTGAAGACCTTGTTTTCACTCCAGATTTTTCCATAACCGGATCAAATAGCTGATACACATGAAGAGTAGTTCAATATACACAGATTGTCGACAAATGGAATACGTAATGAAAAAAAAGATGGCATGAGATAATTCACATATATGATGCCTGGCTCCATGGCGGTGCATAAATCACATATATGATAACTGGCTGAAATGCATGGCATTGCATAATTCACATATCTGATACAGAAAGCAAACAGGAGGCATTCACACAAAGCATGTCTAATCTAAGCAGATGGCATGGCAATGCAAGACACCATATGCATGATATGAGAAATATAACCCAGCCAAGTTAGAGCATGCACCTCGGGGGGGGGGATACGACTGGTCATCTCTCTCTGAATCCTCCTCTGTGGAGCTATCTGTAACCAACAGAAATCTGCATCGACAGGTAGCACTGGCTGCTCAGAAGACCTTGTTTTCACTCCAGATTTTCCCATGACCGACTCAAATGGCTGATGCACAGGAAGAGTAGATGAATGTATAAACATTGTTGACAAATGGAATACATTATGCAAAAAAAATATGGCACGATACAATTCACATATACGATGACTGGCTAAACAGGATGGCATTGCATGATTCATGTATATGATGCCTGGCTAAAGAAGATGGCATTGTATAATTCCCATATACTCCCTCCGTTCCTAAATATTTGTCTTTTTAGATATTTCAAATGGACAACCACATACGGATGTATATAGACATATTTTAGAGTGTAGATTCACTTGTTTTGTTCCGTATGTAGTCACTTGTTGAAATCTCTAAAAAGACAAATATTTAGGAATGGTGGGAGTATGATATAGAAACCAAGCAGGTGGCCTTCACACAAAGCAAATCTAAACTAAGCTGATGACATATAAGATGTATAATGTAAGCAATGCAAGGCGCCATATGCATGATATGACCAACATCAGCATGCAAGGTTAGAGCAAACACCTCAGGTGGTAAGCAGGCGTGGTTGGCTCCTTCTGAATCTCCATCTGAACAGTTATCTTCCTCTGGAAGACAATCTGGAAATGCAGGAGGGGGCACTTCGCCCACCATGGAGCAACGTCTGCATGACATTATATTTGCACGCAACGGTCTTCTCTTTTTCTCTACATGTTCAGTATGATTGTGTACAATATCTGACATGCATAATAAAAAAATAGTTAGATTTTGTAAGGCCTAAGGGGTGCATGCAAAAATCAAGACTGATGGTAGCAAATGAGTGGATGGATCCAAAACTAATGATAGCAGGTAGATTATAGCTTCAGTTTAAAAAGATAGACAATGGATCATCTATTGTTTGTTGCCCACCCAACATGAACCACATAGAAGACCCCAGATGAACCAGATAGTAGACAGATACTATTCGTTGCTGCCTCGATATGAGACCCATGGGCAATTCAAAACTCAAGATTGAACGATAAAGTAGCAGGTAATAATAAGCGATGTATAACATAAGCAAACACGAAAGACTGCGACCTCTCTTCCGGAACTGTGTAGTCCTCAGGTTCATCTGCTTAGTCGATGATGGTAATGCAGTTGGCCTGGCTGCCGGCAACGGGGAAGATGATCTGAGGCGGCGAAAGGAAGTCTGCAGGGGGATCTCTGCTGCAGTGAACGCTTCTGTCGATGGTGCACCTCAGGTGGGGTGGATGATGACACAGCAGGAACAGGACATAACACAGAGTTTTCTTTGACGCCTATCTGAAAATGAAGTAAATCTGTAAGGGCTCCTTAGAATTGGAGGATTCTATAAATGTAGGGACAGGAAAAACACAGGAATAGGATAGGAATGCACGTGCAAAACAGAGCATTTGGAAACATAGGATTTCAGTCAACCTGGGTGTTTGGCTCACATGAATTGGAACAACAGAGGAATGGAGAAACAAAGTGATGCGACGAGTGTAAAACCTCTTTGGCATAGCCTTGTGGACCTCAGCATCATTGGGTTGGACGTGGAGGATGGTGATGATGCTGGTGTGACTGTCGGAGGCGGGGAAGAAGATCCGAGGCATCTAGAAACGACGCCGAGGGTACTGCTCCGCTGTGATGGATGGTTCCGTCGTTGGAGCAGCTCCGCTAAGGTGTACGGCGATGAGGCTGAAGCATGACAAGACAGACAACGTTAATCGGAAGTGGGACCCTAATATCATCTGCAATAGATGATGCAAAATACATCACCAAAAAGTGCTAGATGTAAAGCACATTAGCCGCGCCACGGCCGCTCCGACAGATGCTGTAAGTACTGTTCACTCTGAACTTAACTAAAGAAAATGAACTTCACAGTCCAAACTGAATTTTACCGTCGAAACTGATTGAACTAGTAACAAATCATTGCAATAGATGTTTAGGGCGTTCGAGCACTAGTAGCAGAGAAGTAGTGATCTAAATCAGCAGACGCTCGAGCAGGGAACGCACTAGTAGAGGGCAAGTCATGCAGTAGCACCGCAAGCGAGTGCTAAAGCAGCAACTCCTGTAGTTGCCGGAGGTCATGCAGCAGCAGCAGCAGCGCAAGCAAGAGCAAGAGCAGAGCAGCAGCACAAATGAAAGCAGGAGCAGTGCAGCAGCGCGATCAACAACAAGAACAGAGCCGCAGCGCGAGCGAGAGCCGGAGCAGCTGCAGCTAGTGCCGTTGTGGAAGTCGCCACTGAGGAAGCAATGACATGGGGGAGAGACGCGGTGGTTGATGTGGCCGGCGACGGCGCCGTCGATGGAGACACGCCATGTCTGCTCGCTATCGAGCACCGGCAGCCCCGTGAGATCGAATAAAAGATAAAATGCAGCGGTGAGTGCAGAACCTCCTTGATGGCGCCGAGTTGGCCTCGGCTTCATTGGAGGAATTGGTGAGGGTGCTGCGGTTCCGGTGGGGCAGGTCAAGATGGCGCTGTGGGGATTGAGGTGGCGCGATAGACGAGGCGAACGTCGGGGCAGCTCCTTGGAGGTGGAGGACGGGGCGGCTGATCCGGCGGGACGACGAGATCGACAATAGATCCTCATCTGGTGCAGTGGATGAGGGACGGCGAGCTGTTGCGGTGGACGACGTAGTCGGGGAAGGGTCTCCGGCTGGGCAGCGGTCGGGAGGCTGATGGAGGAGTGCGGGGTTTCGCGGGTTTTGGCGGCCTCGGTGTACGAATGGGGGGCGAAGGGGGAGGGGGAGCCAAGCTTAGGGACGCGCTTGTCCGAAATGTAGGGTGAGTTACCAGCGTACCCCCACCGGTTTTGACACCGCGACGTGGAGCTTCATTTTCGCCTGAGGGGTAGAAGGGTGATTTCGCGTGTCTGGGTTGCGGGAGCGATTTCGGATGAGGAGCGAGTTCTCGCGCGCGTCCACATTTCAGGATAACAAGGCGCGGCGCGGTTTGAAGAAGCGGGAGTTTCAAAGCAGGTGAGACAAAAGATACTCGAGCTTGAAAATTTCGGGATAACAAGGTGCGGATTCTTTGTTCGGCAGAACAAACTTAATGTGTAAAAAAACAATTAATACAAGACACAAGAGAGTCATGTCCCCTTTTACTATATTGCTATAGATGCCAATGAAAAAACTACAAGAAAAATGTAAAAAATTCAGGAGAACAAGATTACCCTGCACAATACCAAATCGGTTCGCACTTCCTTCAACAACAACAAAAAACAAATCAATTCCCACCAAAGAAAGAGTAATGTCCCTTTTTATATGATTATAGATGCCATGATCTCAAATTTCAATTTTTGAATCCACGTTATGTTGAATTCGAATATATCGTTAGGTGACCTTGCGGTTTATAATTGATGTAGTCGTACATTTTGATCTTCCATCATATATGAACATTTTACTCCACCATGTGAACATATATATTGTGTCTACCATATGGACTAAACTTGAATCAATTTTCCTTATTTGAATACGATTGTTGTCAAGTTATACAATAATTTAAATATTATCTTGATAATAAAAAACATACATATAGCAGTAATCATATTTCACTATGAACTACATGTACCATGCGCTCTCCAATTCAAATATTTGTATCCATTTTATGTTGAATTCAAATCATAGTACATTATTGGTCTAGGTAGCGAGATGTTTGTGATAATCTAAACCTTGTTTTCATATGTATAATTTTTGGCTGAATTGGGACAAGTTTTGGTATAAGCCTCTTGCAAACCCAGAGATTCTCTCAACAAGCCTCGTGGTTCCGAGAGGGAACGTGTCACCTTTGTGTGCGAAACGATATACGCTGCCTCCCCCTGAGTTTATTTACGGAGGCAACATAGAACTATATGAGTGCCCTGTTAAATTTTGGAATTATTTCGGGTTCATTTGGCCTTTTTATACATTAATTGAGTTTCTGGACTTTTAATGTGCATAATCTAAATATGAATTGCATGCACATGCTCCGGTGCACCAAAGTGGGTTGAAAAATCACATGTGTGTCCATGGTTGAATTTCTAGGTCCCATGGAAGAAATGAGAATGAAATTCAAACATCTGGGCGTCATGACTCGGCCGAGAACATCGAGAAACTTTGATTTTAAATTCATGTAAATCCTAAACTCGCCTAGAAATCATGAAACTTGGCATGGTGTCATGCCATGGCACTAACATGTTGTGGTAAAAAATTGGGCCGATTTGGAAGCTCGTGGTTCTAAGAGGGAACGTGCCACCTTTGAGTGTGAAACGATATACGCTGCCCCCCTTGAGTTTCTTAACAAAGGCAACATAGAACTACATTAGTGCCCTATTAAATTTTGCAATTATTCCAGGTTCGTTTGTCGTTTTTTATACATTAATTGAGTTTCTGGTCATTTAATGTGCATAAGTCAAATTTGAACTACAAGCACATGCTCTCGTGCACCAAAGTTGGTTGAAAAATCACATTTGTGTCCTCGGGTGAATTTCTAGGTCCCATGCAAGAAATGAGAATAAAATTAAAACATCTGGGCATCGTGGCTCGGCCGAGAACATTGAGAAACTTGGTTTTAAAATTCTTGTAAATCCAAAACACATCTGAAAATCATGAAACTTGGCATGGATGTCATGTCATGGTACTATCATGTTGGGGTAAAAAAATTGACCGAATAGGAACAGATTTTGGTATAAGCTTCTTGCAAACCGAAGCTTCTCTCAAGAAGGCTCGTGGTTCTGAGAGGGAACGTGCCACCTTTGAGTGCGAAACAATATATGTTGTCCCCCTTGAGTTTATTTACAAAGGCAACATAGAACTACATGAGTGCCCTGTTAAATTTTGGAATTATTTCGGCTTCGTTTGGCCTTATTTACACATTAATTGAGTTTTTGGTCATTTAATGTGCATAATTCAAATTTGAACTACAAGCACATGCTCCCGTGCACCAAAGTTGGTTGAAAAATCACATTTGTGTCCTCGGGTGAATTTCTACTCCCTCCTTCCATCTATATAGGTCCTAATGTGTTTTTTGAGGCTAACTTTGACCAAACGTTAGAGCAATAATATATGACATGCAACTTACACAAAGCATACATTCAAATTTGTATGTCAATTGAGCTTCCAATAATATAATTTTCATAGTATACATCTCATGTTCTATTAATCTTGTCAATAGTCAAAGATGTCTTGAAAAACACATTAGGCCCTATATAGATGGAAGGAGGGAGTAGGTCCCATGCAAAAAATGAGAATGAAATTCAAACATCTGGGCATCGTGGCTCGGTCGAGAACATTGAGAAACTTGGTTTTAAAATCATGAAACTTGGCATGGTGTCATGTCATGGTAGTACCATGCCGTGGTAAAAAAATTTGGCCGAATAGGAACAAATTTTGGTATAAGCTTCTTGCAAATCAGAGCTTCTCTCAAGAAGGCTCGTGGTTCTGGGAGGGAACGTGTCACCTTTGTGTGCATAATTCAAATTTGAAATACAAGAACATGTTCCAGTGCACCAAAGTTGGTTGAAAAATCACATGTGTGTCCTCGGGTAAATTTCTAGGTTCCATGCAAGAAATGGGAATGAAATTCAAAATTCTGGGCATCGTGGCTGGGTTGGAAACATTGAGAATCTTAGTTTTTTAATTCCTGTAAATCCAAAACACGCATGAAAATAATGAAACTTGGCTTGGTGCCATGACATGGCACCAACATGCTGTGGTAAATTTGCAGTCCGATTTGCGAAGGCGCACACATTAACAATCAACAAAGTCATTTTGGAACAAGTGTTGTCACGATACAATCAAAAACACAAGTATTATTGAAACCGTGGGTGTTCTAGTTACTAGTACCATTTACGTGCCGCCACGCGTCCCCATTTTTTATTAGCTAGGTGGCACCGTGCAGGGTAGCTATTTGAGTACGAGAGGCCTGCGATCAGACCCCTGCGCGTTCTTATCGGGAGGAGAGCCCTTTGACCTCCATCTGCTGTCCACCTCTCTCCCAAGGTCTCCATTAATGGCGCCCGAGCCTCTGTTTAATGGCGTGGCTATGTCTCACTCGACTGAGATTTAAGAGAGAAAAAAGGAAAATCTGAAAGCACGGATCTTGATGTAAGATCCGACGGACCTATATAGCATCTACTGCGACTTATAGCAAGACTGATGAATATATAAGGACAATTAAATTTTTTTTGATCAAAGAAGGGCTTGCCCTTCTTATTTTCATTACTGAAAACCACCACAATTCACAAGAAGTTCAGCACAACTCTAGCCTAACACGAAGGACTAAAAGCTACCAGATTGAAATCGAAACATCCCAAGAGGCCAACAAAGGCCAAACATCCACGCTAGAACCCAACATTTCACAACCGACGACACAATCCACATCCTAAACTGATTATTACATCAAAAGAAACAAGGAAACTAGTCTCCGCGGCGAGTGGCGATGAGCTCTTTCGTGTCCTCAAGACGCTGCTTGAGAACATCCACGGATTCCTCCACAAGCCTTTGGCGCTCGTTGCGGATCATATCATTCTCGTCCAGAAGTTTCTTGACGATGATGCCGGTCCTCTCCAACAAGGCACTGGTCTCCTCCTGCTAGTCTGCACTTCGGACGATCTTCTCCCTCAGCAGGTCACGCTCGGCCCGGAGCCTCTCATTGCCCTCCCTTAGTTGCCGGATGACGCTCGTAGACTGTTCAAATGAGGCTATCATGTCATCCAGCAACCTCACCGAGCTGGAGATCTGATCCATCTGGCTATGGACGATCGCATGCATGCGCCTATAACAGTCATCGCCTGCCCGCGAGAAATTTTCCCAGGCCGCCGCGGCGCGGCGAGACATCTCTGCTGCATTCATGGCGTGGCAGGACATCTCTGCTGCTTCCGCGGCACGGCCGGACCAGTCTGCTACATCAGCAGCGCGGCGGGACCTCCGTGCTGCTTCATCGGTGCGGCGGGACCTCTGTGCTGCTACTTCCGTGCGGCGCGACATGTCGGCTGCTCTCGCAGCGAGGCGGGACCTCTCTCGTGCTTCCGCTTCCATGCTCGCCTCTCCCTGTTGGCAATCTCTCGACCCAGAACTCACGCTGGCCATGGCAGATGCAAGGGAAGGATGCTGAATGACTTGTTTGCTTTCGTGGATGAGGAGTTGAGGAGGAATGTGCAGTCATCTTGGCATACTAGTATTTATAAGCGAGTACTAATGCGCTCCTAAGTGGGAAACCGTTTAGGTTGTGATCGGTGTGAACAGGTTTGCAATTCAATATACTCCCCTTTTGTAAGAATTGGTTGCATTGAAAGACATTGTTGTTGGTGCCATGGCTGAAAAATTAATATACTTCATGCGTGCTTTTTCATTGGCTGCATGCATGTGAGAGAGTGCATTGGGAGTGAAATGAAAGAATTATTGTGAGCAAATTACTATGTGTCTTGGTCTAAGAGAAATTGTCTTTAGGCCTAATAAACCCGGACAGAGGGAGTAGCGTGGTACTAATACGCTCCTAAGTGGGAAACCGTTTAGGTTGTGATCAATGTGAACAGGTTTGCAATTCAATATAGCATGGTACTAATGCGCTCCTAAGTGGGAAACCGTTTAGGTTGTGATCAGTGTGAACAGGTTTGCAATTCAATATAGTGTGGAGTAATTTGCAATTCAAATTTTAGTTTTTCCATTTTATAAGGCTCAATTTGGTTGTTCCCCAACACATGTTCAGATTCCAAGGTGCATTAAATCATTGCATGCAAGTATTAAGAGAAAATTGACCAATGCATGTACTTTATGCATGCATGCATTGCAATTAATGCATTGATAAACATAATTTTTTGAGAAAAACAAGAGCATTAATTAGGTGCTTTTGCTAACTACAAAAAATATTCCACCACTCACCATCTTGGTTGGTGAGATTTTTGAATTAAGCCCTATAAACCGGAAAGGAGGGAGTACTGCTGTGTACGTGCAATAACTGGCACCGTTGTATACATATCTTACGGTTAATGGGGCGTTCGACAGGAATAGCTGCATGGCGAGCTCTAGGCTAGTCTTTTTTCCAGACGCATTAAACCTAGCTCTCGGGACTTCTCGCACGAACCATCGTGCCACCCACAAAAACTTGTACTCTGAGTTTAGTAGTACGTTATACAGGAAGAGAAAAGGTGCACGCACGCACTCGTCCTCTCACACATGCGTCTGTTTTTTCGTGAAAAGGAGGATGATGACCCCCGGCCTCTGCATCTGGGAGTCACACACGCATCTGTAGCTATGAATTGTACTGTTCTCAACCATCCGATTGGCTCTATCGTGGATGTACCTATATACTAAAACATGTCTAGATACATCTATATTTTGACAAATGGAACTCATGTATTGTGGAACGGAGGGAGTGCTTGTCATCAAAATGGATAAAAAGGGACGTATCTAGAACTAAAATACGTCTAAATACATCTCCTTTTTATCCATTTTGATGACAAGTAGTACTTCTTATCCGTTCGACTGTTGGAAATTACTGATCTGATGTCGAAGTAATTTCTGCATCGCCACCAAAACCCACCATTTCTTAAGCTAAAGTAGACCAAGGAAATCCCTATATTAGCATATCACTAAGATAAACATAAGGCACTGTAGAAACATTTAGGACGTGAGCTTGTCATTTTGAATGTGGAGGGACACAAGCTTAGCCCCGGCAGCAGCTTGGGCGATACTGTCAAGAAGGTCAGCTCCTGCACGTCGACGTCGCCGGGATCCTTGCTGCTTGTCACCTCCATTTCCACCTTGACGGCGTCGGTCGTGCCTTTGGGCTCCCTTGGCGGGCTGTTTGCCCACAGCTTGGCCACGTAGTGCGGCAGTGGGGACGCCCCCGGTCTGATGCAGACGACCGACACAATGATAGGCGCGCCGATGTCTAGCACGCCGCTGACCAAGCAAAACGTGTGGCGGTCCTCCTCCGCGAACAGCAAGAGCCGTGGCTCCGACAGTGGCACTTGCAGCTGGAGAACCTTGCCGTACTGGATCCTGTGCACGGGCATGGGATGCGCAGTGCTGATGTGGTGGTAGAGCGCCGGCGGCGGGCCTTCGTAGCCGCAGGCGGGCACGGGGCATTTGCAGGGCGCGAGCGGACACACGCTCTGGTGATCGGCAAGCTTGTGGTAAGTGATGTAGAGCCCACAGCCTTCGTGTGGGCACTCCACCCTCACCAACGAAAGGATGGAGTCCGCCGTCGTGTTCCGCACGTCGAAGCCACCGCCGCGCTTGCACTTCTGGCACTGCCGCTGGTTCCCGGGGCACTCGACGCGGCAGTCCGCGCAGGCCAGGTGCCCTCCCTTGCACTGCAGAAATCAATCGAACATCACATCAATAAAGAAACTTGCACCTTGCTCAATCAACCGAACGGACGAGGTGTATTTGAACCTCATACACTAGAGGCGTCAAGGGGCGGAGGCGCAAGGGGCAGTGGAGCACGGTGAGGTCCATCGAGACCTTAGAGAGCTCCATCATTGGGTCCTGTTCGGTTTGCATGATCTCGCCCTCCTCGTGCACAACCATCTCTCGACTTGGGCCGGGGTATTACAAAGCTTTACCGTCACATATTTTATACTATTTCAAGGTGCATTAAATCAACACATGCAAGTACTCCCTCTGGTCCTTTTTACTCTACACATTAGCTTTGTCTGAAATCAAAGTTTGCTAAGTTTAAGCAAATTTATATTAAAAAATATTAACATCTATAACATCTAATAAATATAATATGAAAATATATTTCGAGATGGATCTAATAATAAATATGTTGTTATGTGAATGTTAATAATTTTTTGTATAAATTTGGTCAAAGTTGGATGAGATTGACTTCAGACAAACCTAATATGCAGAGTAAAAAGGACCGGAGGGAGTATCAAAAGGAGAGTCACGGCATGCATGCATGCATTGTAATTAATGCATCGGTAAACGCAAATTATTGAAATATATCGAGTGTAGTGCGTTGATGTGTCGCGTCAACTCGTACATCAACGAGAAGTCTGATTATCCTCTCCCTCGCGGACTTAACTGCACCTGCCTTTGGCTGTATGACAGGTTGGCCACACACCTGTCGGGCCCACCTGTCATACTCGCAAAGGCAGGAGCGTCCCTCCCTCGCCCATGAGCGTGGTGGCTAGCAAGACTAGGAGAAGCTTTTGCTACACGCTCTCCCTCCCGCACGTAGTGGACATGCAGCAGTTCAATCGGTGTCAGATGGCCAGAAGCGTACTGTAGTACTCCTCCAGTGCAGTAGTACTCCATCATTGTTTGACTTCCCGAAGAGGCGAAGAGCCAAGCGCAGCCCGGACGCTCGTGTGGCAGTTTCATGTGTAGAGTAGTCTAGGATAGCGTGTACCGTGCCTGTAAGCTTAAAATCGTTGGGGTCGGCTCCATGCCATGTGGCCGTCTCGAAGTTTTAAAAAAAATTAAAATAGTCTTCTGGCCCTACCTGACACCCTGGTGATTGTAGTTTGCACGCTCATCTAGTCAAGGCAGGAATATATATTTTAATTTGTTTTTTTCGAAAAGGGGGGACTCCCCGGCCTCTGCATCAGAACGATGCATACAGCCACATATATTTTAATTTTTGGTGGGTAAATGTTAGAGGTTGCAGCAAATATATTGTACACCGCGGGTCTTTCAGCCAAGTTTAGAGGCAAGCATGTGGGGCCACTGCTATGATGTGTCGCGTCAACTCATACAACGAGGAGAAGCTTGATTTTACTACACGCCTTCTCCCTCACCCATGCGCGTGGTTGCTCGCAAACGAGGACATGCTTTTTCTTAGTAGTACTTCTACAACAAGCTACCGTCCCGCTCGTGCTGGACGGACATGCAGCAGTGGATTCGACACTCTAGAAGCAGTAGTAGTAACATCATTGTTCGTCTTCTCAAAGAGGCGAAGAGCCAAGCGCAAACCGAACGTAGCAGTTGCGAACATTGGAGCACGCATATAGCCAGGCTCTTGCATGAGACAAAATTGCTATGTGAGCCCACTATTGTACTAGTACGTACAACTACTTGCTAGTATAGCCCCACCACTCCAATCCATCTACTCCCAAGTCTCCGCGCAACGCTGCTCACTCCAATCCAAGACCAAGTGACCAGAAGCCACAAGCACCTATGGAGGCAATGGACGCGAGCGGCAGTCGGCTGTGCCAAATCATCCAAGGCGCCGGCCTGTGGCCCCGCACCGCGCAGCGTTTCCAGACGGTGCTGGCAACCGCAGGCATCGTTCACGCGGCTATCGTCGCCGTGGGAGGAAACCCACAGCTGCCGGAGGGGCCCGATCCTCTGCCCGTGCCGTTCTCTCCAACACAGCGCCGGCTCGGGAGGTCCTCCGACCCTTCTTCCTCCCTGTCGTATTGTCCGCAGATCCGACCTGCTGCTGCCGACATCCCGGCGACCCTCAGGTATAAGTTCTTCGAAAGCGGACTTGCTCTACTGCCCCAGCTCCCCATGGGTCTGCATGTGCATCTTTTTCTACTCCCATCAACTCTTCCAAAGCCACCTAAATTTTTAGTATTATTAGAGGTAAAGCTACTTCATGCATTCGAATCTAGGACTTTGTTCAAACAACGAAGAAAGGGGGGAAAGTTGTATCATGAATCTAGGACTTGATTCAAAGAGGAAATAATATGGTGAAAGTAGTAGAGACCGGATACCCAACCGGTCTCTTGGTTGAAAAGGGAAATAATGGGAAAACACAGTACAAACTGGATAAGGAACAGATCTGTTATTGGTTGAAAAAAGGATAGAAAGTGGCGGCTGGTGGACAAGTCAACAGAGTATATGTCCAGGATTAAATTTGATGCCATCGCATAGTAAAAGGTCTCCAGGATTAGATTTGGTGCCCTCACATAGTAAAAGGTGTGAGGATTAGATTTGCTGCCCTCACATAGTAAAAGGTCTCATGATTAGATTTGCTGCGCTCACATAGTAAAAGGTCTCCAGGATTAGATTTGCTGCCCTCACATAGTAAAAGGTCTCCAGGATTAGATTTGCTGCCCTCACATAGTA